>NW_021703781.1:79253159-79383159 GCF_005190385.1 Monodon monoceros
TTGATGTAGGAGGGGCTGTTCTGTCGAATTAAGGTTTCTTGGCTGCTTTTCCAAATCCTGCTGCGATGGCTGAGGACGCAGAGTTCTCATCCTGCTTCTGATTGTGGGCTCCTTGTTGGAGGTCTGGGCTGCATTCATTTCTGTAACCTGCTTCCTGTCATCGTTGGTGCATCTGGTCTTCTGGCTGGTGACACATTTGCTGTTAAAGAAGAGTTCTTCCGTCACTGAGTACTCAGACGTTCCCTGTGCATTTCCGGAAGAGGAGTAGGCGGCGTAAGCTGCGCAAACAGCGCCTGAGAGCGGGGCTTCTCCTGTCTTTCACCAAAGTCCCCCTCCACCAAAGGGCGGGGGGGCAGAGCGGGCAGTGACTGGTGCTTCCGGGGCCTGGGAGCCCGGCAAGTGGGAAACCTATTAACAAACTTGTGCTTTTCCTGTTTCATGCTCATTTTGGTGTAAAACTTTTCTTCCTTGAAATTAATTAGCCGGGGCGGTGTACAGCGTTTCACCTGTGGTTTCAGGTGCGTGGGCTCCACCGTGCACCCCGAGCACGCACACTCGGGTCGGAGCTTGCTTTGACGCCGGTGTCTCGTTTCACGGAGAGTCTTTGTAGATTTGACTCTGGTCTGCAGCGCCGTGGTTAGTAGGGGAGCTTTTTTCTTCTTTTGAAGAAATAAGTGATAGTTACTAAGAAACTTTTAAGAGAAGATCTTTATGGGTCTTTCTGTAGAGCGTTCTGGCATGTTCTGGTGTCATGCACCAGTTTTTGGCAAGATCCGGAGATATTTTATCTGTAAGCTGTTGGAATGGATATGGGAGCTCTAGTTACCACCTTGGTGTTGTACCTGGAAATATTTTTCAAAAATGCTTGAAGTTCCAAGAGATTTCTGGAGCATTTTGTTAAACTGTACACATGTAAGTTTGATGCACTTGTCTCTGTGTGGGATCTGTTTCTTTTACCCACACAGACATATATGGGTTTGTATTCTGGCTGCTCCCTAATTCCTGTGTAGTTGCACAGATTCAAAACAGCCTTTGAGCTTCAGAATAGAAAAGCAGTTAAACCTTCCTGCATGGCTCATACCTTAGTTTGATAACATGAACAAAAATGAAAAGTTTGGAAAGGAAAACTGACTTTTAAGTATAGTTTTTAAATGGAGACAGTGCCTGTTTTTATCTAGAAATGGTTGTTTTAAAGACCAGTGAAAGAATTTCCTTAGATGTCCCTCTAACATGGAAGCTCTGATGGGCAGGCATTTTCACGGCTGTTTTTATAATGTGCTGCTCGGAGCGCGTTGTTTAGGCGACTGGTGAACGCTGAGCACTTTAACGAGATGCACGTGCGGTGGCCGTTCTCCACCTTGGCCCTGACTCCCCTGCCCTTGTTGTGATGGGTATTCTTCAGGACCAGAGCGTCGTTAATCAGGAAGGTGCTCACAGATCCCATGTCCTGGAAGTCTGTGTGTAAGCTCAGAACGGGCAGAGCACAGTATTTATGGGATCCCTGTAGAAGCAGTTTTTAACTTGGAAGCCTAGTTGTGACACTGTAATGCAGAATTTCTTCTCCCTTTGTGTGTGCATGTAGCTGGGTTCACCAAAATTTAGCAGCGAACGAGAATCATTTCCCTTCCATGTCAGGGTCGTAACAGAAGGCTTTGGAATGGTTCTTTTTTTAATTAGTAAACTTTATTTTTTAGAGCAGTTTTAGGTTCACAGCAAAGTTAGAACAGCAGTTTTAGGTTCACAGCAGAGTTACACAGAGTTCCCATATACCTCCTCCCCCCCCCCGCCACGTGTGCCCCTCCCCACTGCCAACATCCCCTACCAGAAGGAGGTAAACCTTTGTTCGTTGTTTACATCAGGGTTCACTCTTGGCGGTGTATTGTCCATGGGTTTTGACAAATGTATAATGTCGTGTATCCACCACCGCCACACCCTACAGAATAGTTTTACTACCCCGAAAATCCTCCGTGCTCTACTTATTCATCCCTCGCTCCCCCCAACCCTGGTAACCACTGATTTTTTTTTTTTTTTTTTTTTTTTTTTACTGTCTCCATATAATTGGAATCATAGAGTACGTAGCCTTTTCAGATTGGCTTCTTTCTTTTAGTCAAATATGCATTTAAGTTTCTTCCGTGTCTTTTCATGACTTGATACCTCAGTTCTTTTTAGCAATGAATTAATACTCCATTGTCTGGATGTGCCACAGTTTATTTAGCTATTCACCTAGTGAAGGGCATGCTGATTGCTTCCACGTTTTAGCCATTGTGAATACAGCTCCCGTAAACATCCATTTGCAGGTTTTTGTGTAGACGTGAAGTGATGTTTTTGCACAACTTCTGGATCCATTCTAAGTTTGATATACCAGATGGCAGTGCCCGTATTTTGTTTGGCAAAATCATTTCAACCAATTGAACCCTTCTTGGTTGTTAGGGCATAATAAACTGAGGCATACTTAGAGCTGCCCTTTGTTGAATGTGACCTGGTGAAATTCTGCTGGGGAGGCCCTGGCCTAGTGGCAGTGGGAGCCGGGTCTCGGCCACTGGCCTTGCTTCTCCCCATCATTTTCCTTCTTGACTTGTACACCTGGTGGGGGTCAATCCCATCCACTTTCTTCTCCCCCCTCTCTTTGCCGGGTTTATTAAGAGGTGATAGGTGTGAAGTAGTTTCTCTCTTCTAGGGGTTTGACACATGTTTTTTCCTAACAAGGATAATCCCTCCCACCTGAGCCTCAGGTGGGCTGATGTTGAGTAATGAAGACAGAGGTGCTTCTCTGATGCTTTTTTCTTATTCTCTGTTCAGCAGGGTGATTGTAAAACTAGTTTTCATTTCACGATGACTTTGCTGATGTCAGGAGATAGGTTGCTCCCCTTCCCTCGATCAGTGCTCGTGGTGCCAGCGAGCTTGCACTTCACACACGCAGCTGATGGCGACACGGAGGTGCCCGAGATGGGGCCGCCGTGGGGGAGGCCTGAGCTCAGCTGTGGGCCACATGCCGTTGACCTTGGGGAGATAACAGTAGCAAACATCTGGGCACCTTGTTTGTACACTGCTTGTAAGAAAGCAGACGATTTCTTTTTTTAGCCCCTTTCTGGTCATTTTTCATTGCCTAGGACACCGATACTAGAGATGGTTAAAAGTGCAGAGGAGCAGGACTGTGAAGACGGTTCTGGAAAGACAGGTTTTAGACAGGCGTGGCCGGCCTGGAAAACTACAGGCAAAGGAGAAAGAAGACGGTTTGTTTCTGGGTTTCTTGCTTTTGGTATAGTGGGAACTCAGCCCCTGGCGCCAACCGCTTAATTCAGAACATTAAACACCATTCATGTTAAAAGAGAGATGAAACGGAATTCACTTCACTTTTGCAGAGGTCTCCAAATAGCCATGAAAAATCGATTCTTCTTCCTGCCACCAATTAATGTCGGCTTGCCACTTTGCGGCTTTAGGTAGCTGCCACGGTGATGATGCAGGGAGCTGGGCCTGCCAGGCCGCCGGGCTGGGGGGGGCACAGGGTGTGTGCTTCATGAGAGCGGGAAATGGGGAGCCTGGCTGTTTAATCTGTGTCCTAAATGCGGCCGTGGTGCTGTCCCCCAGAAAGCCGTGGGCCCGGTTGTCCCTGCAGCTCGGGGACTCAGCTAAGGAACGTGGTTTCGCACCATGTAAGCTTGCTCCCTGCTGCTCGCGGGAAACAGTCAAAGAGCTGGCTTGTTGCAGCCTCCGCAGGACCCTGTGGGCTAGTTCTAAACTCCCAAACATGTGGGTTTGGCACATTGGAAACTGGTTTGTTGGGCTTTTGACGGTTGGCTTCCTCCCTGTCCTCTGACGGGGCTCCCGAGGCCTCTGCCGCAGGGTGGTCCCATGGCCTCCAGTTGGCCGCTTCAGGTTTGCTGGTTCCAGGACAGCCCCTATTTTATGCAACTGTAAACGTGGTGCTTAGGAGTAATGGATGGTTGGCTTGTAAAACTTTTCCCTCCTCTTTCTGGCTTGGAAACCAGCACGGCATGCTATTAGCTGGAGCAGATTCTGTTATTGAGCCCCAGAACCTGTGCAGACATCATAACCCTGTCTTCATGGGTGTGGTTACAGCGTCCCAGACCCAGCACTCCCCTTCTCTGCCCGTGATGTTCTTGGGATCGTCGGTGCTACCATTTGCCCTCCTGCCCCTACAGTGGCACTCACCGCTCCAGCAGCTGCCACAGCGGGCTCCTCTCAGACGTGGGTCCTCTCCCTCCTGTGGCTGCTGCCTCCTTCAGTTCACAGATGCCCTGTGCTCCCTCTAGCACCAGGGCCTTGGCACGTGCAGACCTGCCTGCCAGGGGCACTCCTCTCCTTCACCCTGCCCCCAGAAAACTCCAACTTGCCTTTTTGTGTAGGCACCTCTTCCAGGAAGCCTCAGGTCATCAAACCCCAGCTGTGGGCTCTCGTTAATCCTGGAGTTCTCCTTCTGAGTCATCACATCAGGTATAATTGAATGATTCGGATAATTAGCTCATTTATTCAACAGGTATTTACTGAGCACCTATGATGCATTCTGAGTGCTAGCATATAGCAAAAATCAGTTAGGACAACCTCAAGTTGAAGAAAACAGGAAATCCTTCTGGCTTGAAACAAGCAGGGCTTTCTTTTTCTTGCACAAGTAGAAGTCTAGCAACAGACAGCACTGGTGTGGTAGTGGCTCACGGTGTCAGCGCCAGGGGCTCTCCAGTCTCTTGCTTTTGCCTCGTGTTCACCAGATGGCTGCCACAGCTCCAGGCATCACATCTGCAGTGTCAGGGAAGGAGGAAAGGGGAGGAGATGGTGCCAGCCACAGAAGAATTTTTCTTTTCTTTTTAAATCAAAACAAGACCTCTCGGCAGACTTCTTCTTACTCATTGGCCAGTGCTGTCACGTAACATTTGCTACTGTATTGGAGCTTACTTTCTAGTGAAGGCGACGCATGGCAAATAAAAGAAATCTAGTGTGATCTCATGTGCCATAAGTGCTGTAAAGGAAAGAACAGGAAAGAACGGATAGAGGAGACGGACTGCCTTAGGAAGATTTCTCTGAGACGGTGATGTTTGAGCAGGGTTGTGAGTTAAGTGACAGAGGCCACTGTGCCAGAACGTGAAGGGGAGGCATTTCAAGAAGAGTGAGTGGCAGGTGCAAAGGCCTTGAGGCAAGAGCAACATCTGTGTGTTTGAGGAGCTGTAAAAGTAGAGTGAATTGGGGGTCCTGGTCAGAGACCAGGTCAGGCAGGAAGGGAGGGCCCCAGGTTGTTGGGGGGCTGCAAGGACTTATGATGGATGGGAGAGAAGGAGACGCGATTTCTTTCATGTGTCTTCGTTTTACTCGACCCTTTCTTTTTTTAAAAGTCAAAAAAATTCCAGACCTCCGAGTTTTTATTTTATGCAGAAGAGTATCAGCAGCCCTTTGTTTTGCATGTGTGAGCTTGAGACAGTGCTAAATGTGGAACATTTGCTATCATCACCTGTGTTTTATATCACACTGAATTTTAATACAGTTTTTTATCCTTGTGAAAGGGATTCAGGTTTACTGTGGAAAACTTAGAAAATGCAGGTAGAAAGATGCAGGTAAATATTTCAAATCATTCTGCCATATCTCTATTGATTTTTCTAAGATAAACTTTTACTTTGGAATAATTTTGGACCTATAGAAAAGTTGCAAAGATTGTTCAGCGTGATTTGCTTTTTGTGGGTAATTTTCCTCCCCCAGTAGACCACGGTTGTCTCGTTACAGCTTCAAGCACCTGAGCCTGGTGGCTCACGCGTAAGGGGCACTCGGGTATTTATTAAACATTTATTTATTATTATTTATTTATGGCTCATTATTTAGTCTCCCTTCTGCCTCACTCTGGTTGAGCTCATCCTTATGCCTCCGTGGACCGTTTCCACGGTCTCCTTCAGGACTCCCACCCTCTTTTCCCACCTATTCCTTACACAGCTGCCACAGGGAGCCTTTGAAAAGGCAAACCTGGTGGATTTCCCCCTTGTTTGAAGCCCTGGGGCTTCTCAGGGACAAAGCCAGACACGAAACTGACCCCGTGGAGGCTGTGCGTCTCCCCCACGCTTCTTTCTGCGGCCCCTGGGCCTCGTCCCCTGCCTCCCAGGCTCTGCTGCTGGCTGCCTGCCTCAGCCTGCCTCCCACGTGCGTCTTCTCTTCTGGCCCCTTGTTATAAGTCAGCTCTCTGAGTAGATGTCATTTTCTCCAAACATTTTTAGCTGCTCTCCTAAAGCGTGTGGCCCTGCTCCCCTGTGGCAGCCCCCCTCCCCGCCCAGCGGCAGTCCCCCGGTGAGTCCTGTGAGGCTGTCGGGAGCCTGCTTGGCCCTGGACTTGGTACTTGGGCTGGGGCTGTGGATGTTGTAGCGTCCACAGTGAGCAGGTGTCTTTACTGGGCCTCGTTGCCTTCGTGGTCCACTTGGGGCTCACGGTCATGGCCTTCTCTGGGCTGGTGTTAGTTGATGAAACTCCTGGTGAGAGTTCATCTTTGGAGCCTGGTGGTGGGTTGGCCTCTGGAGTGGAGCGTGGGGATGTCGCAGTGGGAGGGTGTCAGGCGGCTCTGTCACACTCCTAGGGCTCAGGATTCCACCAGCATCTTTGTGCAGCCATCGTGCACGGCAGCCCCGTGTGTGTTTGGAATTGCTGCTTTCCAGACGGCACCTCCCACCAGCCTGTGCCGAGACGCCCTCACTCCCTGATGCGCTCGCCTGCTATGGAAGCCTCGCTCTTCTTGCTGCCCCGTTTCAGCCCCCGTGGGTCCCTCCTGGTGTCTGTGACACCCCCATCTTGTCTGCAGGCATCCCCCCACCTCCTCGCCAGGCCTGCCAGCTCTGCGGGACCTGCAGCACACCT
This sequence comes from Monodon monoceros, assembly GCF_005190385.1. Lineage (NCBI taxonomy): Eukaryota > Metazoa > Chordata > Mammalia > Artiodactyla > Monodontidae > Monodon > Monodon monoceros. The sequence goes on from NW_021703781.1 coordinate 79,260,003, forward strand.
GCTGTTTCAGCCTGGGCTTCTCGTCAACACACACAGCACGCCAAATGGCCCAGCACTTCTGTCCTGGGGACACATTATCCATAACATAGTAGGATGCAGTCAGTATTCAGCTAATTTTTACCTTTGCTCTTGGAAGGACTCTGTGCTGAATGCCCTGGCTGTCGACAGGAAAGAAAGTCGTGCACAGGTTTCTGTGGAGTCTCAAATGCCATTTCTGGCTGGGTTGGTATAAAATTATGTAAAAATTGCAGCTTTTCTTTTTCTGGCAAAGTAGCCATTGGTGGGTTATGGTGCATTATCTTTGACTAGCAGTGGTTCTGCTAATGGGCTTAAAAACCCGGAGGCGCTGGTGAAAGCACAGCTCAGCCAGGCCGAGTCCAGGAGGAGCTGGGCCACGAGTACCAGGCCCGAGTCTTAGGGGAGGTAGTTCCGGGGAATCCTCACATTCAGGAAAATTGAGGTGGGGTTTGATTTCCATTGTGTTTAACCGATAAGGAAGTCTAAAGCGCTCACCTCCTCAGACTTCACATGACTATGACCAGCTGAGTGGATTGGCTAGAAGTGGCACGTGCCCCTTGTTCAGAACGCAGCCTTTGAGCTTGAGTTATTCCTGTTAAGGGCTGATTGCTCTTTGTTGGTTCCTGGCATGGTTTGTGATTGACTCACCATGTTCTGTGGAGGCCAGAGGAGCTGCTGCTCAGTACGAGGGGGCAACCTGCACTTGGGGCATGAGTTTAGACCGGTGGTCCAGGGCCAGTGCCGTGTTGCCGGGCGGTGCCTGCTGGTGCTGGGCACCGGGGGCAGCACGGCGGCTTCAGGCCGAGCTTCAGCGTCCTCTTGGTCCGGAGGCAGCCCTTCCGTTATTTGGAGTGTGTGGCCGTTACTTGGTCCGGAGGCAGCCCTTCCAGCTATGCTGGGGTCGGCTGGCTGCCCTTCTCCTGCAGTCTAGGCCAGTGGCCTCCAAAGTTCAGCTAATCCAGGCTGTGCTCAGAGCCCGGCTCCTGGAACGGCTTGGTGGCGTGCAAGGCCCTTCTCCTGGAGCAGCGAGGGGCCTGAGCTCTCTGGAGACCTGCTCGTCCTCCCACGTGGCGGAAATCCTCGTGCCCCTGCGCCCCCGGTCACCTTCATTGCCCTACCCCTGACCTGCCCTGCGCACCCGGATGTGTCTCCCCAGCCTTTCCTCAGAGTAAGGGTGAGAGCTGGGTGTGTGCTGAGTAGGAAAGAGGTCCTTTTGAAGCTGCAGGAACACCCAGCCGCCCCGTTCACCGTTTTTCCTGTCTCCTCCAGCTGGGCCCCTCAGAACAGCCCAGGGAGACTGGTGGACTCAGGTTACTATTAGTTCATTGATGAGAAAATTGAGGCCTGGGAAGAGGAGTGGACATCGAACATTCACCCTTCTCCTGGTCGGCTGTGTGCCGGTCTCATTTCTGCAGCGATGCCGGGCTGTGTGCTTGAGCGGGGCCGGCATGGACACAGCCCTCCTGGAGGCTGTCCCTTTTCCCGGCCACTCGGCACAGGTACACCCTGGCCTGGTGCCCACGCGAGCTCTAGGCACCTGCTTGGGCCTGAGTCCAAGGACAAGTGACAGGGAGCCCGGGCGGCAGGGAATTGACGGTGGCTGCAACATCCTGTTTCCCGGGGCGCCGGTGGTTCCGGCGCCTGCTGCGTGCCTGCAGTCCCTCGTTGTTCCCACAGGTGTATCCTGAGACTTGGTGTTGGCTGTGGTTGGACTGTGGCCAGTCTTGGTTCCTACTGTTTTCTGAGCCTGCTTCTCCAGCCTTCCCAGAAGTTCTGTGAGTTACGGAACGTCTTTCAGTAAATTGCTTTTGTGCTTAAATTAGCATCAGTCTCGGAGGCTCGCCAGCACGAGTCCTGCCTGCCATGGGCTCGTGACTTGTCAGGCTCCGGATCTGAGGCCTGAGCCAGGGCCCTGAGCCTGGATCTGCTGAGAAGCAGCCTTCCACTTGACGGAGGCATGCTCGTTCAGCTTCTGAAAAGGGACTCAGGTAGGAGGCACAGGTCGGTGAACACGTTTGCTAGTGCTCGGTAAAGAAACGAAGCTGACTTCTATTGCAAGACTGCTCGGAGCTCTTAACCCGCTAAGGTGCAGGGTGTCACCCAGAAGGGGAGAGCGCGTCCAGGCTTCTCATCGTGCCAGCAGAACCCTTTCTCCGAACACACTTTGTGCTCAGAGAAATGCTCTGCTGGCGCCTTGACCCGGATGGTGGACATGCTGATGATCTGGCTCAACACACGTATGATAAACCCCTTACACGTATAATGCATTTGCCGTCCGTGGGGCCCTGACTCGTGGTAGCATGGTCACCTGCCAGCAGCTCAGGGTGATGGAAAATGTCCACAGATGTGAGCGGGTGCGGGTCAGGAGTTGATTCTGGCTTCAGGAGACAGGGGGACGCACCCAGGGGGTTGGGAGAAGGGGTGGCAGTTGGCTTTTGAAGAATGTTTAGGATTTTGAAGTTGTTGGATAAGAATTTAGGGAGGAGAGCAGTGCACTCTGGGTGACAAGGTCAAAGGCCAAGGATATTGGGTTAGAATGTCAGTTGCGGCAGGGATAATGGTAATCCTAAATCCTTCGGGGATGTCAGGTCTTTACACACATTCCCGCTAACCCTTGTGCCAGCCCCATGATTTAGGTATCGTTTGTCCTATAGATAAAAGCACTTGTGTCTCAGAGAGTTTAGGTGACTTTCTCAAGGTGATGGGTCGTGGGTAGGAGGCCATGATCTCCCTCTGCCTGGTCTGATCCCTGTTTCCGCATGACAGAGTGGAGGGGGTGGGAAGACTCTTTTGGTTTTTATCCCTCAGGCAGTGGGGAGCCATGGTAGGAATATGAGGTGTCAGAGAGCATCTCCGATGCCGGGCAAACATCTGAGAAGGTTTCCCAGCAAAATCCTGTGTCCACTCACTGGAAACTGGAGAGCTATTCGATTCAGACCCCTGTCACTGTGCACAGAAAGGGGGATGTTGAACAGGGCAGCTCTGGAGCCCAGGGGTTTAGGATGGAATCTTGGGAGTGATGCTTGCACACCATGGGGTTTGGGGAATGGTGCTTGACCTCTTCAAGGCATAGACCTGTGTGTGCCCCTGTCCTGGGGCTGTTGGGAGGTAGAGCAGGGAGTCAGCGTGTGCTGTTAGGAGCAGGTGGAAGGCACACAGAAGGGAGGAGAACCTGCGGGGTCAGGGCGATGGGGGCGTGTTGAGGTTTCACTGTAAAGCAGTCACCAGGCCAAGTGGGGCAGACGGGACAGTCAGGGAGAGGCCAGTCCCCGGCGTCCAGGCCTGGATACTGGAACCCTCGCTGCACGTGAGGGGCGCCCACGGACTTAGGGCCGCTGGAGCGTGAAGGCAGCCACCAGCCTGCAAACAATGAGCACGGCTGCATCCCAGGAATACTTCCCTTGCAAAAGCAGGCGCTGGGCCAGGTTTGGCCGGCGGGCTGCGGTTCGCTGAGCTGCTGTAGCGCTGTCGTGTCGTCAGTAGTGATGTGGTGTTCGAGGTGAGGGTGGCTGGAGCGGGAAGACCCCGGGTGTAAAGAGGGGGCCCGAGGGCGCCCTTCCTCGGGGAGGTGGGGGTTGGTGAGCGAGTCCGGGAGGACGGGCGCAAATGAATGAGAAGAGCTGAAAATGGTAGAGCCGGCGTGTAGTGCGGTGCGGGGGTGTGCGGGGTCCCAGGGGCAACGTCCGGTGGGGCTCGGGGCGGGGCTGGGTGGTAGCCCGCTCACCGACGCGCTGCACAGAGGCAGAGCCCACGCGCGGTTACGGTCTTGGACAAGTTCAAGTGAAGCGTTTCCAGGACGCAGAGGTCAGGAGAGCCAGGCGGCAGCCCGACTTCCAGTCCGGAGCTCGCAGGGAGGCCTTGCGGGGCTCCGGTTCCGAGGCAGCTGTGGCTGAGCGCGGAACCCTGGGAAGCGCTGGCCCGTGAGGTGGCCCGAGGGAGGTGTGCGGGAAGCAGGGCAGGCAGGAGTCGCCGGGGAGACGAGGCGGCCCGGGTGGGCTTCCCCACGGCCCTTTCTTCCGGCCTCCCCTCGAGGCCGAGGGATTTTTACAAGATGCCAGCCAGCCTAAACCTTGGTACAGGCTCTTCGCTGCTCTTAGTACATCTGTTCTTTCTTTTAAACTTCCACTGGGTTGACCAAAATTAGCATCTCTCAGAATTGTTCGCGTGGAGGGTACCTGATAGGATAGCTTTTGTACTCTGGCTTGAACGCAAGCAAAGTCCGTGCGCTTCTGTAAGGGCGGGATTCCGACGCGCGGGCCCTCCGCGGCCGCTGCCGAGTCGGATCTCGCTCCGTTTCTGTAATTCATTTAATAATGCTTTAGTTTTAAACGTACTTTATTCAAAATATCCCATGCTTTGTCTTCAGTTTTTACTGAAAGTGTTGTTGGTAATTGTTTTATTTTAAATAGCTTTAGGTACTTTTTAAAAGACACTCTTATTTCATCTTTGACTCTGCGTTGGTTGAAGATAAATAAGAATAGGGAGATGGTAATTTAAAAAATTTTTTTTTTAAATTATTTATCTTTGACTGCATTGGGCCTTCGTTGCTGCGTGCGGGCTTTCTCTAGCTGCGGCGAGCGGGGGCTACTCTAAGTTGTGGTGCGTGGGCTTCTCGTTGCGGTGGCTTCTCGTTGCAGAGCACGGGCTCTAGGCGCACAGGCTTCAGTAGTTGCAGCACGCGGGCTCAGTAGTTGTGGCCCCCGGGCTCTAGAGTGCAGGCTCAGTAGTTGTGGCGCACGAGCTTAGTTGCTCCGTGGGCATGTGGGATCTTCCTGGATCAGGGCTTGAACCTGTGTCCCCTGCAGTGGCAGGCAGATTCTCAACCACTGAGCCGCCAGGAGATCATAATTTAAGGAGATGAAAGGAGAGTGAACTGTTGGTTGGCTGCTCTGGGTAATTATGGTAATCTTCTGTCTTCAAAGTGACTATGTTATAAAAATGACACATTATATGGTTAAATTCCAAAAATGGGGAAAAAACTTTGGAAGATGTTTTATGTCTTAAATAACTGGGGCTTCTGTTGTGCTTTAGAAGTGACCAAACTCTTTCACGTATGCGTAACTTTAAAAATTGTTTCTCTTTAGGTACTTGCGAGAATGAACAAGACCTGTGAAATGAAATACAGAATGATGGACAGCCCTTTGGGGAAGATCGAGATCTCTGGCTGCGAGCAGGGTCTGCACGGGATAAAGCTGCACGGCCGGAAGATCCCAGACACTGAGTGAGTGAGAGTCCTGTGTGACACCCACTGCTTGGTTTGTTCAAAGCAACAGGGAGAATACGATCATTGCTTGTTCTCCATTGATCACAGGGTAACACGTAGCCACACGCTACCAATCACAAAAGTTAGCATGTCTCTAAAAATGGTAGGGCCATGATTGTTCGTTTTCAGCATCTGTGCTTATTGCCCAGGAACCCTCCACCTCCGATTAACCACAGGGACATAAGCTGTAATTAGGAGCCCCAAGACGTGTTAATGTATACGTTTATAGAGGTGTTGATGGACTGTATTGAGCGCTTTGATTCTTAAGCAAGTGGGATGTGGGAATCTCTTTGGACGTTTGGTGACAGGGAGCTGCTGCTTCCTTAATCCGGATTTTTAAATCCAGGACCAACGTTGACTGTCCATCAGTCTGCCAGGTGATGAACTTTTATGGGACTTCTGTTAATGGAATTTTTTATTAATGGACTTTTATTCCAAAGTCCTGGAATTGCTTAATCAGTAGCTCCACTGGGCCTCTTGGAGATGGTGTCCGGCTGTTGGTGTGTGTGTGCGCGCGCAGCGGAGGAGAAAGGGTATGAAATCCCCTTGTTAGCATGAAGTTAGGGTATTGCCATTTCTCACGGAACACGTTTCTCTGAACGATCTCCGCTATTTATTTTCTCTAATTATAAAACCATTAAAAATTCAAAGCACTCCTTAATGTTTTGTTCTGAAACGTAACATTCAGTTTCCTCCATTCATTGATTGTGAGTAGCAGTTGTATTTTAAAATTGCAGTTCTTGTTATTTCTGACAGAAGAGGGGAAAAACCACCCACTCCTTTGCTCAGCGTTTGTCTTAACGGGCTAATAAACACAGCGCCAAGGATGTTAGAAAAAGAAAATACGTAAGAAACATAAAAATTGATTTTAATGGACCGCTGTCAGAGACGGCTATAATGAGCACAAGGGCGGTAATAAATACCAGTTTTCGCCTCCTCGGTCGAGATTTTTCCTGTAGAGCTGCACGTTACAATCAATAGTCTTTTTTAAGACCAAAAAATAAGCAAACCTTTGAATTATATGAATACAGTCTTCTCGATTTCTATGAGAACCATCTGGCTGTAGTGTTCAGAAAATCACAGGCACCAAATAATTTGTAGGGAAAATGTCATTTTGTCTTTTAGCGTGTTCAGTTGCACAGTAAATCACAGAAATTACGTGTTGAATTCTTTTTTTTTTTTTTTTTTTTTTTAAAAAGAGCAAGTGAATTTGGAGAAGAAAAAGTAGGAGGAAAAACCCCTCTTGAAATGCTTTAAATGTCCATTAGGAATTGTGAGAACGGAGTGAAGAAGGGGCGTAGCTTTGCTTCTACTCCCTGTACTTTCTGAATCAAGTTAGGATTAGGTTCATCTGTGGAAAACAAGCTCCTCCAAGTAACAGCTTAATCAGATGCAGCCGGTTTCTCTGGAGGAGAAGCCCTGGCGGAGGAGCAGTGACGCTGGGTCTGCTGGCGGGATGGTCACTGGAGTCTGGCGCCCTCAGCTTTCCTCTCGGCATCTGCAGGCCAGACTCTGGGGTGCGAGCTGCCACACCCCTTCACAAGCAGCAGAGAGAGGAGAGAGAAAGGAGGGGATGCCCTCTGTTTCCAGAAGCAGCATCCGTGTCTTCTCTTACCTTGCTGGGCACGCCGCGCGGGAAGCACGGAGCTTGGCGTGTGCGAGCTGAAGTCGGCGGTTCTGTGCGGAGCGGATTTGGCGGGGGGCGGAGGGCAACCAGCAGTCTGTTGTGTATGGTTAATTTGGGGAGGGATATTTCAGAAGTAGAGAACGGCATAAAATTTATCTGTGTGAATACTCAAGAGTTAACAGTTTCTTTCATTTAAAAAAGCTGAGGTGAAAATCGCATAATAAAATTCGTAGATTTTAACTGTAAAGTTCAGTGAGTTTTCACAGATGTGTACAACCACACGACCACCAGCCCAAACCAAGATATAAAGCACTGTAGAAAGTTCCCTCGTGCTCCCTTTCAGTCACCCCCTCCCCGTTGGCACCCACTGTTCTGATCTCTGTCATGTTGGGTTAGTTTTGCTTGTTCTTGAGCTTGTTCTAGGTGGAGCCATACAACACATACTTCTTTTTGTATTCAGTTCAACAGTGTTTTCAAGGTTCACCCGTGTTGCTCTGTGTGTCAGTAAGTAGTTCATTCTTTTTTATTGAGTAGTAGTTTGTTTTAGGAATATACCACAGTTTGTTTATTCATTCTCCTGTTGATGGACATTTGAGTTGTCCAAGTTTGCGGTACTATGAACAAAACTGCTGTGAATATTCTTGTTCAGGTCTCTTTATGGACGTACGTTTTCATTTCTCTTGAGTGAATTCCTAGGTGTGGAATTGCATGGCTGGATTGCATGTCAAATGGATGTTTAACCTCGTAAGAAATTGCCAACACGTTCCCCAAAGTTTACCATTTTACATTTCCATCAGGAACGTATGGGAGTTTCTGTTATTCTGCCTTCTCACCGCACTTGGTGGTGGTAGTTTTTAAAGTTACAGCCGCTCTGGTGGGTATGAAGTATTATCTCTCTCATTGTGGTGGTGACCTGCCCTTTCCTGATGACTTACCTTGAACACCGTTTTCAGTAAGCTTTCATTGTGAGGCAAGTCTCTTGCCCATTTTTAGTTGGTGTTTTCTTGGTTTTTGTTGTCAGTTGGTAGTTGGTGATCAGATATATGTGTTGATCGTTTTCTCACAGCTGGGGACTTGTGTTTTCATTTTTTTAATAATGTCTTTTAATGAATAGAAGTTTTTAATTTTGAGGAAGACCAACTTTCTTGTTTCCTTTCTGTTCAGCATATTTTGTGTGTTTAAGAAATATTTGCCTACTCTAATTTCACAAATAGATTCTCTTATAAATCCTTTGAAAAACATTATAATTTTAGCTTTTTATGTTTAGATCTGTGTTCCATCACCTTGAATTACCTTGTTGTGAGGTACTCAGTTTTCTCCGCAGACATTTAGTTGTTTCAGTATCATTTGTTGGGGGCGGGGGGCGGGAAACCATTCCTTTCTCCATGGCATCGCCTCAGTGTTCTTGTCAAAAAATCAGCCACATGGCCATACGTGTGTGGGTTATATATGTCTGGACACTGTTGCGTTCAGCCGATCTTTTCATCTGTTCTGGGCCAGTGCTACACTGACTTGATGATGTAGCTTTGTGATAAGTCTTGAATTAATGTGAGTCTTCCAGCTCTCCACCCCCCACCACCCGTTTTTTTTGTTGTTGTTTTTTTGGAAGATTGTCTTGGTTTCTAGGTCTCAGTTTTCCATATTACTTTTAGAATCAAGGTGTCAGTTTCTCCAAAAATGCCTATGGGGATTTTGATTGGAGTTCATTGAATCTGTGTGTCAATTTTGGGAGGGTTGACATCTTAAATTGAATTTTCCAGTTCATGACTGTGGTTTAGCTCAGCATTTGTTTAGCTTCTATTTAATTTTTCTCAGTGGTGTTTTGTAGTTTCCACTTTAAAGATCTTGGTGTGTCTTTTGTAAAGTTGATTTCTAAATGCTTCGTTTTTGATGGTACTGTAAATCAGCTTAATTTTTTTTTTTCTTTTTAACTTTTAAACTACTGCTGCTGGTACATAACACTTGATTTTTGTATGTTGATTTTATTCTGCCATCTTACTAAATTCACTTCTTAGTTCCAGGAATTCTTTTGCCGTTTCCTTAGGATTTTCTCTGTAGAAAATCATGATGTCTGTGAGTAAACACACTTTGTTTCTTTGTTTATGATCTTTTTGCCTTTTATTTTTTTTCTTTTGTTGCACTGGCTAGAACCTCTAATATGACGTTGAATAAAAGTCATGACAGTGGACCTCCTTCCCGTGTTCCAGTCATAGGGGGAAGCTTCAAGTATATCAGGGTGACTGCTGGCCTTGTTGGCTTTAATAGGCGTCCTTTCTCACACTGAGAATGCTTCCTCAATCTGCTGAATTTTGTTAAATGGTTTTTCTGCATGTATCAACATGATCCTGTTTTTCTCTTTTATTCTTTAAATGTGAAGTAAGCTAATTTTTGGATTTTGAACCAGTCTTGAAATGCCGCTGTACGACATCATGTAATTCATGGTATAGCCTTCTTTTTCCCTTACATGTTACAAGTTGAAATTTGCTATTTCGTTTAGCATTTATGTGTTTAAGTTCATGAAGGGTGTTCGTCTATAATTCTTTCTTTGGTGATGTCTTTGTGAGGTTCGGGCATTTGGGTTTTTCTGACTACATGAAGTGAGTTTGGAAGTGTTTCCTCCTCTACGTTCTGAAAGAGTCACGTGGGGGAATCCTTTTCTTCCAGTTTGACGCCACCCGGATCTGGTAGGAAGGCTTCTGATTAGAACTCCCTTGTCTGATAGAAGTAGGCGCCGCCCTCACCCACCCTGAGGGGGCCCTCCCTTGCTTTGGCTTTTTGCAGGTGGAGCCATTTGCACCCTCCAGGGCTGTCCCCTCTAGCTCTGCTGCTGTGGTGGACGGTGGCTGTGAGGGGGTTTTGAGCAGAGCATCCTAAAGACTCTGGGCCCCTGTTCTCACCCTCCTTCTTGTGAGTCCTGGCACCTTCGTTTCCTCCGAAGCCGTGCTGGTTTCTTCAGTAGATAAATTAGAAGATGGCCACGGACGTCTGTCCTTAGTGAAATTCCTTTCACGCTTCTGTACAAAGTAGGATTCCTGTGCGTATGGCTTTGTACAGTGATCCTTGATTTCTTTTTTGTGTAAGTTACATTGCTCACCTTTCCTAAAAATATGAGTGGAGAACATCAGTTTGGAAAGTGGTATAATAGTCTCAGTTTTATAACTTCCTGCCGATATCAAGCTTCCATTCACGACTGTCTTTTGCAAGAACTTGACCGATCTCTCCCCACTCCACCTTCATGTGGCCGTGAAGCTTTGACCTCATCATCATGCCCCACAGTGTCTAAAATCTAAGGAGAAGGGCGGGAGAATATATTGGTTTTCCTCATGTTATTTTCGGGCTTGTTTAGTTTTCCATAAAGTTGATTGTAGTATTTGATTACTTGAAAATGGACTGTACAACCCTGGGTTATACTTACCATTACGAAAACAGCAGTAGGACGTTAGGATCTGGGAAGCTAGAGAGAATTAGTTGCGTGTGCTTCACGTCTGTCAAAGATTTACCTTTGTTTTTCATTTTAAAATTTTTTCCATATAAAGCTTTTTAGAAGAATGCGGAATGCAACTGAAAACGTTGTAGTCCAGCCAAAGTAAGCCATTGTAAAACTTGCTGTATCTTGAAAGACTTAAAAACGACGCAGGCTGTGCTGTACTTGACAGGAGTGTGTGGTGTCGTGGGGGTTCGGGCAGAGTGTTGTCATTTCTGCCTCCTGGCATCTTTCGCCTGCCAGCTCTGGTGTTGAGGGCTGGGAGAGGCACGCGGCTTAGGCCTCACCCTCCTCTGCGGACCCGCCTGGCCGGCCAGCCGAGGGGGGATGGGCGTGGGCCAGGACCCTCGGGGACCTTGGGAGAGTGTCACAGCGGGGCCTCTGTGCTCTACCTGGGAGGGGGTCTCCTGCCTCGTCAGGTGCACTGCCGATTTTCGCCCCCGGAATGTGCCAAGGTCGTCACTCCACTGAAGGAAGGAAGGTGCCTTTGAGGCCTTCCTGAAGGAAAGTTGGACTCTTGACGTCCAGTCGGGCCTGTCGGTTTGAACGGATAGTGACCGGTGGTTTCCGCCTGCATTTGCTGCTTTCCTGTTCATCTTTAGATATTTAAAGCAAGTAAGTGGACCACCAGGAGAACGTGAGGCTGTCAGGGGCCTGTCTGGGGCCCCTGACCCCGCGCGGCCTGGGCCTGCCGCCTGCTGGCCCCTCGGGGACCTCGGTGCCCGTCGATCTGCCCCTTCCCAGCTCAAGATAGTAGCTGAGATCCGCAGGTCGTGAAAGCCTTCCTGGGAGACTCGTAATTTCATTCTTCCCGACAGATTGGGAAGTTTGAACACAGACACAGCACTTGCTTTATTATAATTGGTCTTTCAAGGAAGAGAAGAAAGCGTTCTTACAGATAAAAACCTGCAGAGGCGCTCCCAGGAAAGGGACGCCCAGAACTGCGCCGCAGGAATTTTACCTGCAGCTAGTTTAGTTGTCTCATTGCTTTTCTTCGGTGGCTCGAAATAATGATTTGTGTTGTGTGTACTTAAAAATGTGATTGTTTTTATTTTACAGAATGTTCCTTAAGGAGGTCTCGAGTCAAATAAGCATGTTTCTGTGAGGAAAACTTGCCAAGCTCTGTGGCTTCATAGAAGTCGTCTGTGTTTTAGAGCAAGTGCTTGGGTGCCCTGGTGAGCCTGAGGCCTGGGGGTGTTGAGGGGCCTCCCTCCCTCCCGGTTTCTGGCTCAGGCGGTGCGTTATCAGTAGCTTGTGGCGAGTTCCTCTCCTGACTTACGTGGTCAGTAACACAGACCGTGCGCGTACTTCGCTCTCAGTGTCCGTGACGAGAGAGGCGGTGGTGTCGTCGTTCAGGCTGATGGCTGGAGAGATGAGGGGGAAGCCAGGATGCTGCTCTCCAGTTGGGGCGTCTCGGGGGGAGTTCCCCTGTTCCCAGGACGGGGCGGGCCACGGTTGCAAGTCCTCCAGCCTCTGGAGTGTAAGAGCACTTTGAGAGTGAAGGAGGTAAATTGGCCAATCCCAAGCGGAGGAAGGTGGGTGTTTTCCTCCGAGGCACGTGAAATATCCTGAAACCCTCTGCTCAGAACGGTCACCTTCCTTTCGGAGGTGTTGGACTCTTCCCCTCTGTTCACGCCTGCTTCTGAAAGGATGGCACCGCAGCTTTCCCGGAGAAAGGGCTCTCCTGTCACCTAGACACTGCCACAGAAAGCCTTTCCCTTTTCCCACGAGAAGGAGACGTGGGCCGTATGGTGTGTGGCCCCTGGAGGACGGGTCCCCGCAGTGCCCTCACTGGGTGCAGGGCTCCCCTAGTTACTGGGATGTAACCAGCATCCGAGTTTACCCTCGCCTTGCGGGAAATGGTGTGCTGATGACAAGCTCTGGGCTCTATCCAGATCTTCTCCAAGCAGCAGCTTTCCCCCTAAGGGAAGGGCCCAGTGCGTGTCAGCCTCACCCTGAGGCCTGCAGGGCCTGCCTGGACCGTGTGCTCTCGGGTGGAGGCCCGCCCAGGACCTGTGTGGTCTTGCAGGGGCCATTTCTGGTGTAATTGGCCAAGTCAGTAGTCCCCCCTCCGCGGCCCTTTGGAGGCGCCACTGCCGTGCGGCAGCCAGGCCTAGACGTGGGCAGGGCCCCCCCCTGCCGCCCACCTGCTCGTCCAGCTCTGTGGTCTTGTACCTCCCGTGGTGTCACCCACCCACTTGCTGGCCTCCTGTTGCCAGCCTCTTGCGGTCCTCGCCCTGGTCCCCATTCATCTAATTAGCTGCAGTCGGGAAAGTTAGCTAAAGGCTTGTTCAGCTTGTGAGAGGAACGAGGTTAAATCAACTCCGAGAGAAACAGAGTGGAACTTAACGACAGTGTTGCAACATCGTGGAGGTCATTTCCATTTTCTCCAGGAGTCTTTTTCCAGAAGAGGCTGGGTTGCCAGGAATCAGACAGATACCGGGTAAGTGGGGCTCCCCTTGGAAGGGCCGGGCCTTGTGTGAGGAGCTGAGTGCTGGCCGCGGCGTGCGGCCCTGGGGCAGCTCCCCAGCCCTGCGCTGACGCCGCTTGGTCAGCAGAAGACTTGGGGGTGGGCGGAGGAGGCTGGTCTCAGGGTCTCAAGAGAAAGACTCAAGGGGAGAGGGGGCTGTCGCCTCTCCTTCCTTTGGTTTTCACCGCTGACGGCCCCTACCGGAGCTGACTTTCCCTTCCCTGGTCCCTCTTCTCGGCCTTCTGAGCAGTTGAGGAGAGCCCTGGGACGGTTCCTGGTTGGGTTTAGTAACGAGAACTGCGGTGACTTTGGCGCTGGGTGCCTGGATGAGGGTGTCTGTAAAGTAGGATGTTCACCACTTCACGTCTAACATGAAAATTCCGGCTCAACACCTACTGTTGTAGGAACGGAAGGGACACCGTGACGTGTCCTCGTATGTGTTTGCCTGCCTCACGCAGACGTACAGGGTGCTCACGCGTACGTGCTGGTGTTTAAAGCTAGGCGGGTGATGCCGTGCCCCTTTCCCAGGGGACAGAGCTGATGCCGTGCGAGGAGGAGCGTGGTGGCTGGGACTCAGAGCCACTTCCTCGACTCCTTCCTCTGAGCCAGGTTGCACCTCACCGCCGTCCCCCTCTCCTTTTGTGGAAACGAAGCTGTGGTACCTGAGGCCATCGACAGACGTTTCTCACATTTTGCCCCTGGATTTTGATTTCCAGAATTTTTATTGTTCGTGTATCTCTAATATTTTCTGGTATTTAAACCATCTGTGACTGGTGAATACTTTTCAACTTTTGTTTTTAAAATGTTAATGTCATTTAAGCTGTAAACTCTCCAAATGTATTTGGTTTGTTAAATTTATTTTCTTTAAATTGTATCAGTAATTAGATCAGCTCCTTGGTATTAATGTACAGGCTAGTTCTTGAATGCTGATCAGTTTAGAATTTAAATTGAGTTAAAGGTTAAATGAGTTTCATTTTTGAATTGAACTGAACCATTGTCTTGTGTCAGATTCATCCAGAATTTTTATTTCCAGTTGCTGTATCAAGTGACAGAAGTGGGTCTTTTTGTGATAAAAACATTGAATAAATTTAGGATTAAGCTAGAGTCACTTGTTTGTTCACTCAGAACACGTGAGTGCCTGCCGTGTGACGGGCCCTGTGCCTGGGGGACATGCATTGGGGACGGTACAGTAATGCGTGTGACAGCTCCACCCCCACGGAGCTCCCGCCCAGCATAGGACGGGGCTGGGGTGGGCAGTCAAGTGTGGCGTCACGGCCCTCCACGGGGGGGCGTGTGTGAGCAGGCGTGGGGTTAAAAGGGTCCGGGGAGGAGGGGCTCAGGCCTGAGAACCGGCGGGACGCGGTCTGGCCACAGAACCGGTGGAGCCTGTATCGGAAGGGGACGTGGGGACCCACGGCAGGAGGAGGCGTGCTGGAAGGCCGCGGGCCCTGGGTCGGGCGACTAGCTGTCAGGGCGTAGGGTGCAGGCACGCCACGAGGAGAAGAGTATCTGGAGGAACAGTTGCACGAGGGAGCTGGTCACGAAGCAGCACCAGAGAAAACTGAAGACGGGCCAGGACACGGAAGAGAGCAGGGGGAGGGTTGAGTCGGGGAGGCCGAGGACAGGGCCAGCCGGGTGTCGTGCTGCAATTGCTGTGCGCGTCTGCTCCCTCTGGGGTCCCATACTGACTTCAGGCTTCCTTCGGGCTCTGAAGTGGGCATTCCTGGGTGCCCTGGCCTTCGTTGAACCGGCAGTTCCCACCCAGTTAATTTCAGCGTTGCCTCTGGAGTCCCGGGCAGTGGTGGTGGTTCCACATACGTCTGCAGTGGAGATGGCTCCATCCACAGTCGAGACGGATCGTGCATAGCATGGATGTGCCACGCAGGGGGGTCCAGCAGGGACCCAGACCCAAAAGGAGGTGGAGTTCACACCCAGGGTCTCTCGTCCCCTGTGAGCCCGTGGAGCTTTTCGCCGGGGCTGGGGTGGGACAGGAGCCAGAGAATGACTTGCACGGTTCATCTCGTTTGTGAATTCTGTAGTTTTCTTCGGTGCCCCTCTGGATTGAGCCAGACTCGCAGCTACAACTCCAGGGAGTTTAGAGAAGTGCTCGGCTTTCTCTCGGCCCAGTTTCTGTGTCTTGGTTTTACCTCGTCCGTGTGGATTGCTTTCAGGCTTTTACCCACTTCTGTTACCAGGTCTTCTCTGGTCTCGTTTAGTGTTTCCGTAAGAGCCCCAGTATATTTATAAGCATTTCTGTGACACCCTCCCCATCTGATCTACACACACCGCATATGTGCACGAATCTTTTTGAAACAAGAGGGCTTACACACTCAGTATATTAAGTATTGATACACCTGCAGATTCCGAGTGGTTCTGTGGAAGAACACGGGTCCTCCTGGACCAGCATTTACTTTGATTTTTGGCGTCTACCGGCAGAATTGCCGTATTGCCGTGTACGCTCATGCGTATTGTACGTTGGGGGGATTATAGTTTTCTTGCTGTGACAGTCTCTGATGGAATCACGTTAGTACTCTTAAAGCTGCTTCTCACGTGCCTTCTTCCGGAGGTCGGCCCCCCCCGTGCTCACTGACCGGCACAGGTGAAGCACGTAGAGAACGCTCTTACGCTTTACTTCCCCACGTGACAGTGGGGGGCATCCATCGCTTCTGAACGAGCAGCCGTGGAAACCTTCAGCTGGTGAAGCAGACATTCTGCTCCTTCTGTAGATGACTTCACACAGAGCCCATTCCAGTCAGGTGGGGCTGGAGGATTCCTGGGCTGAGCACCCAGCTCGGGAGGGTGACATTTCTTCTCGTTCTGAAGAAGCTGTGTTGCTGGGAGCCGTCCCTCTGCAGCTCACGTTGGGGCGGGGTACTAGGCGAGGAATGTCCACGTGCAGATTCTGCACATTCCAACCACAGTTTTCTGCCAGGGTATTTAGGCAAGCTAAAAATGGAATATAAACAGAATCTACTGCATTCTAGAAGGATGCAGTTATAAGGAGAAACATTTTTAAGACTTAACCCATTGCAGTAGGAAAATGTAAGCCTTGGGGTGTGACGATTCTTTTTTCGGTTCCTTTCTCAAATAGATGTCCTTGTGTATAGTGTTTATATGTGAGTGTTACGTATGTGTGCACACACGCTTGTATAAATATATACATTCTAGACATTTCTGTCCTGCCTCTTTAATGTTGCTTCTGCTAAAAATACATACTTCTAAACCTAGGGGAAATGAAATTGTCGTTCTCGGTTATTAAAGATACCCCAGAAGTAGCCTCCCCAAAATAGTGGGTTTTCCTTCCTAAAATTCATCTGGAAAAATACTTAGCTTTCTGATCTTTATTTTATCCCATTTAAGGCTGTTTGTTAGGAAGAGTTACTGTATAACTGAGCACTGCTTTCATTAAAAAGAGCTGGGCCACTTATTTCCTCCAAAGTTTCTGACCTTTTCTAGGTAAACAAAACTTCTATTGAAAATAATATTTTGAGACTCACACCTTTGTCACCGCGAGTGATGCCGAAAGCCCCCTGCTTTCTGCTGGTCCTGTGCGCAGTCTGGCCTCGCAGGCAGCTCCTGGGCGTCTGTGGGGTCGAATGGAGGGCCAGGGGCTGGCCGGGGGGCTGGGCAGAGGAGGGAGGCGTCAGCCCCCCCTTGGTTCTCAGCAAATGGCTGGGGGTGGAGATGGGACCCGGCCGACATGTCAGACACAAGTGCAGTGGCTGTCAGGAGCCCACGTCTGTTTTTTAACTGGCTTGTTTGTTGTTTTTTTGATGTTGAGTCGTATGAGCTGTTTATGTATGTTGGATATTAATCTCTGATCACTCATATCATTTGCAAATATTTTCTCCCATTCAGTAGGTTGTCTCTTTGTCTTGTCGATGGTTTCCTTAAAAAAAAGGACAGAAGAACTGAGTAGACATTTTTCCCAAGAGGACATGCAGATGGCCAACAGGCACATGAAAAGATGCTGGACATCGCTAATCACCAGGGAAATGCAAATCAAAACCACAGCGAGATAGCACCTCACGCCAGTTAGAATGGCTGTCCTCGAAAAGAACACAGACAACAAATGTTGGCGAGGGTGCAGAGCAGGGGGAACCCTCCTCCACTGTCGGTGGGAACGCAAACTGGCGGAGCCACTGTGGAAGACAGTGTGGAGGTTTCTCAGAAAACTAAAACTAGAGCTGCCATATGACCCAGCACTTCCACTCCTGGGTGTACACCTGAAAAAAACAGAAACTAATTTGAAAAGATACACGCACCCCAGTGTTCGTAGCAGCATTATTTACAGTTACCGAGATATGGAAGCAACCTAGGTTTCCAGCAACAGATGAATGAATAAAGAAAATGTGATGTGATGTGTGTGTGTGTGTGTGTGCATGCGCGCGCACACACACACACACACACACACATACACAACGCAATACTACTTAGCCATGAAAAAGAATGAAATTTTGCCATTTGTAGCACCGTGGGTGGACTTGGTGGGCATTATACTCAGTGAAATACGTCTGACAGAGAAAGATAAATACTGTATGACATCACTTATATGTGGAGTCTAAAAAAGACAACAAACTACTGACTAACAGAAAAGAAGCAGAGGCACAGATATAGAGAACAAACTAGTGGCTACCAGCGGGGAGAGGGAGGGGGAAGGGTGCTGTAAGGCTAGGAGATGAAGAGGTACAAACTATTATGTATAAAGTAACCTACAAGGGTGTGTTGTACAACGTGAGGAGTAAAGCCAGTACTTTATAGTAACTATAAATGGAGTGTATAACCTTTAAAAAGTGCACGTCACTATACTGTACACTTGTAACGTGCATAACATTGTACGTCACCTGTGCTTCAGTTAAGAAAAGGCGGAGGCCGAGTTTGGACCGCGTGGTGCTGTGTGTGGCATTGCTGGGCGGTAAGCCTGAGGCCTGCAGACGGCCCGTGGCAGTGTTCTCCAGGACCTCCTGCTGTGCCTGTCCAGGGGGAAAGCTGGAGCTGGGCAGGGCACATCTGCTTCTCTGTCCCAGCCTGCGCTCAGACCCCATCCTTCTCCACCAGGCTCTTGCAGGTCTTTCTGTCTGGATGTTGGCTTCCATCAGTTTGCAGACACGCATGAACTTCTTCTCAAGGAATTGAAGAAATGCTGGTGTTTACTTCAAATAGTAACGAAGAATCGTGCAGGCAGATGTCAGGGATTCTGGTTAACAGTTGTTAACGCGTTCTGAATGCTTCTCGGCAGATTACTCTTGGGATTGCCTGGGTCCCTGGGCCATCAGAACTGTAAGGGACCTTGGGCAGCATCCAGGCCAGCCCTGTTACTCTCCAGATAGAGGAACCAGAGTCCAGGGACTGAGTGTGCTGCCGGGGCCACTGCAGCCGAGGCTCCCTCTGCTCTCCTAGCGGGCCTCGTGGGACAGGCTCTCTCCCGGCCACGGGCCATCTCTTGTTCCCCATGTGTTTGCTGGCTGAGCGGCCGCGCTTGCTTGGCCCACTTGGTTAGCGTCTGAGAGTCAGCTGCCCGCGGGTGCCAGTGGGGTTTGGAGGGTTGTCCCAGAGCAGGAAGCACACCCGGTGGGGAAGGACGAGGGTCGTGCTGGGGCCCTTGTTGCTGGAGCCGTGAGTCTTCTGGGAGGGGGAGATGGGGCGCGGGGGAGACCCGGGCAGGGGAGGAGATGCGGAGCTGTCTGTGGCGGACGTGGCCCCTTCTTCCCTGCCGAGCAGAGGGGCAGACGCGGGAGCACAGGCGGCCCAAGGGCACGGCCTGCTCGCCAGTACCCACCTCATCGCGCCCTTCCTGTAATGTTTCATTTCGAAAAGTAGGAGACCGCAGCTAGTCGATTTCTTTGTTAGAATTCATTTATTAACTTGACAAGCGCGTTGAAGGAAAGAAGGGAGGGTTCCTTCTGATTGCCGCGCGTCCTGCCTGTGCCATGTCCTCCTGTCCCATGGATGCATTGTTAGTGCAAGGACAGGGCTTCTGCAAGGACATTAACTTCTTCACTTCTACAGCCCTTCTTCCCTTCCCTTCATCATGCCAGCTCCGGGGATCCCTTATTAGAGGGATGATTAATCACGTGATATCTTGTTTTTTTGCATCTGAGTTTTCGAGAGCTCTCCAGATTCTTATTGCCTGAAGTTCCACATGCCATAGACATAATCGCGGCAGCTGTAAATTGTCTTCTGCAGAAGAAACTGACAAACAACTTTATAATTGCGATTTTAGCCTTGGTATCCGAGGGCCAAAAGCATGTCCAAGATGTACGGAGTTCCTGAATTTAAACTGTAAGCCGTAAAATTTTCTTAAGGTCGGTCCCCGTCTGCATCTGTTATTACAGAACCCTTAAAGTTACTTTAGCATATGACGTTAGTTTGCTTGCATGGAAAGTTACCTGTGTTTGCAAACTTGAACAGTTTTGCTGGTTAAGCAGTCTAGAGATGATACACTTTTTTGTCCAAGTATGGTCTGGGTGCTGCCTCCAGAAGAATCACAGCCCATAGGAGAGGTCTGTTTTAAAGGGCGCCCGCTGTTATTTCTGCCCAGGTGTTATGGGGATCATTTGAATTGACAGAACTAAAAGAGGTACAATTTTTAAAAAATCTACTCTTCAGTTTATTTACCTGATACGGAGGAGCAGAGGTATAAATTGGAGAGAGATTGTCATCATTTTGTCCCCATTTTAAGCAGGGCTGGGCCCGCTGATCGTTTCAGTGGATGGTTACCCTCTCAGGGCAGTGGAGTCACAAGGTTGTAGGTAGGGAAGGGGAAGAAATTCCCCTTTGTGCCTACATAATCAGTACTGTTTTGACCCAAGGACGTCCTTCTTCTGCAGTAAAACATACACAAGATAAAATGTATCACTTTGACCATTTTAGGTGTACACCTCCACGGCGTTCAGCACGTGTACGTTGCTGTACAGCCATCACCGCATCCAGCTCCAGAGCTGCGTTCTTGCCAGACTGCGGCTCTGTACTCGTGAAACACCAACACCTCAGCCGGCTCTGAGTCCAGGCCTGGTCCCCACCATTCTGCCTCTGTCTCTCTGCCGACGCACCTTTGATACCCAGAGTTGCCGGGCTCCCCCAAGCCGAGAGAAGCCTGTCTGGAGATCCAGTCCCCTGCCGATGCAGTAAAGCTGCCTTGGCTTGGATGGCAGGTGGGCCTCCAGGCACCTTCTTCTTCCGGGCCGTGGGGCAGGTCGTGCAGTCGGCGCCCCATTGGGAGCACGGGGGCTGCAGAGCCGGCGTGGCCAGATTTTGCTGATAGGTGGGGAAGAACTCTGAAGAAATGCAAAGTTGTATATTTAGTTCTGGGGAGGTATTGCTAATGAAAAACAGGACCCCAGGGCACAGAGATTGTAAGGCAGAGAGAGGCTGAAGAAGGGCACCATCGTAAGACTGAAAGGATGCTGGATTAATCCCGGAGCTTTCTGCACCTGGTCAACTTGTCTTTGATGCCGTCGGACTTTTCCACAGAGGAAGTGGGGGAAGCTTAGCAGGGAAGGTCGGGAAGAAGACCGCAGACAGGGCCTGGGGCGGTGGGCTGAGGAGGGCCGGGCAGCGGCCTGCAGGGAGCGCCGCGGCCGGTGGGGCAGGAGGCCTGTGTGCTGCTGCCGCTCCCGCTGGGAGCCCCTGGCCTGGCCGTTCGAGGTGGATATGGCTGCTCTTGAATTTGTGATTTTCACGTCGTTTCAAGGGCCTTTGTTGCACACGGAGGTGCTTTCACCTGTAACATTTAACTCCTTCCTCTCTCTGTCTTTAGTGGATGGACTACTATTGGGTGTGCAGTGATCAAAACCAAAACATCCAACAAGCACCAGAAGATCTTCAGCGGGTACATTTAACACACTTTAGAGACAGCTCTGAGCATTAGAATGTGGCCTGATCGTTCGCTGCCTGCCTGGAAGCCTGGCCTGTGCTTCTCCCAGGAGAGCTTGCCCCTGGCCTTCTGAAAGTGACTTGCGGTCAGTGCAAGGAGGGACTGTGGTCTGAATCACAGAGGCCCAGGTGGCTGCATGTGCCTCCCACCGGGCTTGTGCTGCCCATGGGAACGATTATTAGTTTTATGTCATGAAGCCGGGATAAGGAGAACTAAAGAACAACTTTTATCCCGTTGTTAGGTCAAAAAAGATAGCTGATTTAACGACCCTCGTAATGGTTCAGTTTATTTAGCTACGAGAGCAGTGGCAACAGGAGGTCAGCTTGGCGAGTGTCCTGGTGGGGGCTCCGCGCTCCCCAGATTCCCCGGGAGGACTGGACTCCCTGCTGCGGGAGACGCTCTTGGCTGTGTGACTTCTGTGGCCCGAGTGAGCTTCTGCTGTTGCCATGAGGAGAGCATGCCCCGGGCAGCCCTCTGCTCCAGGGAGGGCGAGGTGCGACATGCCACACAGGCCCGCAC
This sequence comes from Monodon monoceros, assembly GCF_005190385.1. Lineage (NCBI taxonomy): Eukaryota > Metazoa > Chordata > Mammalia > Artiodactyla > Monodontidae > Monodon > Monodon monoceros. The sequence goes on from NW_021703781.1 coordinate 79,281,260, forward strand.
CCCCAGGAGCCCAGACCAGGCCCAGCCGTCTGCCTGCATCACTGGTGGCATCGCATGGTCCCCTAGGAGTTGCCCCGGGCCGGACCCGTGCACACCTAGTGCGTTGTGCTCCGTGGTGCCTCGTTGGCCCGGGGAGCTTGCTCATCCTGTTACTGCATAGGAAGCTCCGACAGGAGGGCCGAGAGGAGATAGAGCACCGTTATTTCTGTGAGGGAAGGGGGCGGGGGCGTCCCTACCCAAGAGAGGGTGAGGTGTGTGAGGAGAAGGGAAAGTGTGGGCTCGTCCTCATTGAAGCCTGCTGACACCTACGTGTAGATTCCAAGGAAATGTTTGGTGCGCCTTGAGCCAAGTTACGCGCTCACTCAGGTGAGCGTGTGAGTATTCACCTGTGCAGAGCGTGCCAGGGAGTGTCTCTCTACCTGCACCAGGTAACTGGCTTCATTTTCATGGAGAATTCTGCGTTGTGAGTGTGTCTCCTGCTCACTCTGGGGAAGCCTTGTACCCACTGTGTAAAGGCTGCCTCAGGTTGGTCCTGGCACGGTGGGGCTGCCGGCTGAAGGTGGGAGGCTTTCTGTTGACGTCCCCTGAGGGACGGCAGTGCAGATGCCACGGTCAAAAGGCGTGGAAGTAACGTACACTCAGAAGTCCTCCCCAGAAGGTTATTCTTCGTTTCTCCCCTCATATATAACCTTTTAGTATTTTCTCCCAGCTTTTTCATTAATATATGTAAAAATATTAAAAGCCCTTGTATGTTACATCAAAAACTATGTCAGCTGCTCTGCTTTTTTCTATTTATTAAAACTTTTCAAGCAGTAAAAACATTTTACTTGTTAATGAGGGAAAGTGGGAAAATTAATGACATAGAGCTTGGATCCACCAAGATGTCTCCTCTTAACCACGCACAGCCAGCTCTCTCCTCGCTGCACGTACTTTAATTTCCGCGATAGGGTTCAGTAAGCAAATGCAAATAGATTTAATGATTTGCATCAGTAGATCATTTCTCTGTTTAATATCCTCTGATATTTTGGGTCAAGGACTCTTTCTTTGGGAGGCTGGTACAATTTCTAGAGCTAAGATTACTAATATTAGTAATAATATGTTATGTTCAAGTGAATTGAGATAAATTTATCCTTCTCACAAAGTCAGATTTACACAGTATTTCTGTTTGCTGTGGAGGGAGGAAACGCTGCCTAATGAAGTAGATGAAAGGAACAGGCCGTTTTCCTGGTTGCCCGGTGCGTTGGGTGACACTCGTCAAGCGCCGGGTGTTCCAGTGCCTAGCACTTGAGAGCAGTGGTTGTCTTGTCTTACATCCACACACTGGGTGAACCTGTGGGCCCACAGGGCACACGGTACATTTTTGTCAAGTCAGTTCAACAAAGGAGTGAAATTAGAACTCTGTTCACCAAGCACTCATTGAGCTTTTCTGTGTCGAGCCGGTAGTAGCCTGGTGCGAGATGGATGCAAAGACATGAGCCTGTCCTCAAGGAACTCTGTCCATTAGGGGAGCCAGAAGTGTCGGCGAGTAGGCAAAGAGAACAATATGCAGAAGGCACTAAAGACTGATTGAGAAGCTCTGGAATCAGGGCAGGAGGGAAGCTTTCATGGGGAGAAGGCAGAGGATCTCATTGGTGGCCTGTCCCAAAGGCCACCTCCATTCCTGCCTCCCCTTAGAAAGACTGAGTAGGTGCTGGCTCACCTGACCTTGCTGCTGAGGGCCCTCTGGCTCGCTCCAGAGGAAAAAGACCTTTCCTCCCTCATAACAGAAGTATGACTGCTCCTCAGTCTTTGGACATGATTGTATGAAGATGTGTGATTCTGGGAGCTGGGGCAGCTGTTTTGTAACCACGAGGGGGTGAATCTGGAGCCGAAAGGCAGTTTGCTACAAGGAAGGATGATGGGAAGAGCTGGGTCCTTGATGGGCCCGCCAGTGGCCGACTTCCCTCAGAACACGTGTGACCTGATGCCTGTCCACACCACATGTGGCACAGCCACAAGCAACCTGCAGATGGTGCGCTTGTAATGTTGTCATCTGTGAAACTTAGGCTCCTTTTAGCAAATAAAGAAAACTGCAAAGGAAGTAGGAGTCACTCGTAGTTCTGATACCCAGAAGTACGTTATTCACATTTTAGTATAATTCCTTCTAGCTTTCTCATCGCTGTGTGTTTAAAATCAGTTCTGTATCCTACATTCTAAATTAAACCTTACATCATAAGCATTTTTATTATGTTATTAAAAACTTTTTTAAAGTATGATTTTTTTTTTTTTTTAAAGGTCTGTCTTAGAACCTTTTTAAAGGCCTGTGTTGAATGGTTGTGCCAGGATTACAAATCTTCCTGTCCTAGTGAACACCCAGGGTGTTCGTTTGCTGTCACTGGCTTGCTGTACACCTCCTTGATGAGCACCTTTGTGAACCTGGGGGAACGTTTCCTTAAGTTTTCTGATTTCTTTCCCTATAGCTTATGCCCCTGTAACACCCTTTCTTTTCCGCACAGTCATTTCTGGAATTAAATGTGTTCACGTGACCCCCCCCCCCAACCGCCTTAAAGAATGTGGTTTAGTACTTCAGGGTGAGAAAACACTAGCGCTGACTCCTCTGACCCCTCAGTCCTTGCTCTTTGACCCCTGAACTCTAGACTCGGGTGTGCTGACCTGCACTTCCTGGTGTGTGGCTGCACAGCCCAGGTGTCAGATGGTGCCAAGTGGTGGGTGAGGCCCACAGCCTCTGGAGCTGGACTCCTGTGTTTTGAGGCCCAGCCCCACCTCTTTATAGATGCCGTGGGACAGATCACTTCACTGCTCCTTGTTTGCCCACATGTCAAGTGGGGTCACGGTAGTATCTGTTATAGGATTTTTGGAGGATTAAATCCGCTAATCTCTAGAAAGTTCTTGGAATGCTGCACACCCCAGAGTAGGCTCCGGAATGTTAGCTGCTGTTATTGGTGGCGATGATGGCAGCCGTCCTACTACCACTGTTACTGTCACCTGAAGTAGCCCTGGGGTACTCGCACCGCGGCCTCCTTCACCTGGAAGCTTCTTCCTGCCCCTCCTCTCTCCCAACTCTGACACATTTCCCAGCCCTCTCTGTGCTCCAGGCTTGGTTCTGGAACCCTCCTCCAGGCTCTTCCAGCACTTTGAATTTACCCCGTGCTGGGCCCGGCCCCACTTTGTTATAATTATCTCCTTCAGCGGCTGCGTCTTCTAGCCTCTGAGGTCCTGGAGGGCAGGACCACGTCTGTCTTGCTTCCTGACTCTGCGACCCTTAGTACCTGGTACAGGAGGCGCTGCAAGCATCTTTGTTAAAGATGGAGCAGAGGAAGGGCTGGGGACTGGAATGTCAGCGCTCTTCATAAAGAACGATGTGCTTATAGAGGTCGGAGGTGAAAAGGGCATCGTGTTCAGGGCTTTGTCTCAGCCGGTTGCCAGGATCTGGCATGCTATTTACTCGGGGTTGTCCCCCTCTGAGATCCTCTAGAGCAGGTGGAGACCGTGCCTGGGGTCAGGGAAGCCCACGCGGTTAGCTGGACCTCCTCGAAATGGGGCGGCCTCCAGAGAGCCCCAGATGGGCCCTTCTGCTTGACCATCGTCTTCAGAAGCAATAATCAGCTGTGAAAACAGTGGTTTCCAAGTAGCCTTTTGTCCTCTTAAGTATTCTCTTAAAAAGAGTCCGCATTTTTGTGACTGTCTTGCCTTGGACTGTGAGGGGTTGGCAGGATTTTGTCGCTTCCTGTGCTCGTCCGCTGCTGTGTTATCTTGTGAGCTGAGACCACGCAGCGTTTTACTCCGTTATTTTAGTGTCAGCCCTGTTGGTCTTGGTGAGAGGGCTTGCTAAGGGCTGGACTGAACTGTGTCCCCCCCCAAACTGGTATATTGAAGTCCTAACGGCCTAGTACCTCAGAATGTGACTGCATTTGGACATAGGGCCTTTATTTATCTTTTATATATATTTTTATTGAAGCATAGTTGATTTACGTTGTGTTCATTTTTGCTGTACAGCAACGTGATTCAGTTATACACGTATATATACATACATACATTCTTTTTCATATTCTTTTCCATGATGGTGTACCACAGGATGTCGAATATAGCCCTCTGTGCTGTGCAGTAGGACCTTGCTGTTTATCCATCCTGTATCTAATAGCTCACATCTGCTAACGCCAGCCGCTCCATCCCTCCCACAGCCCCCCCTTCCCCTTGGCAACCGCCAGTCTGTTCTCTAGGACATAGGGCCTTTAAAGAGGTGCCTAGGGTGGGCTCTGGTCCGATATAGCTGGTGTCCTTATAAGAAGGGGGAGATTAGGACACAGACACAGAGAAAAGACCATGTGAGGACATGGTGAGAAGGTGACCATCTGTAAGCCAAGGACGTAGGCCGCAGGAGGAGCCAGCCCCGCAACGCCTTGATCTCCGACTTCTGGTCTCCGGAACGTAGCACCCGATCTGTGGTTCTTTGTTACGGCAGCCCTGGTAACGAGTGCAGTGCGTCTCAAGGACTGCCGTACCATCGTGTAGCTAGCTTCCTTTCTCGTTGCTGTGGGGATGTGCGGCCGATGAAGGTAAGCAGTCGTCCCTGGTCAGGTATGTTCCTGAATATCACCATTGTTGGCAGAGTCGTGGTAGGTAAGATGGGGCCTCAGGACACAAGGAATTACGGGAAAATGATTCAGATGGCATCATATATAGTAGAAAAGCGAAGTTCAAGAAGGCGTCCTTTTTTTTTTTTTTTTAAATGAAGACGGTTTTCTAAGAGTAGCAAAATGGCGAGGAAGGTGCAGAAATTCCCCACATACCTCCTTCTCCACACATGCACAGCCTCGCCACCCCCCGTCAGCATCCCCCGCCCAGGTGGCGCATTTGTTTCAGTCAGTGAACCCACGTTGACACATCGTGATCACCTGAAGCCCATGGTGTAAGTCACCATTCGCTGTTGGTGAAGGCGTCGTTTCTTAAACAGATCAAACTCAGCAGTGATAAAAAGCTGGCTCTGGCGAGTACCGTTTGTCCCGGCTGGCTCTCCCTCAGGTCCCATGGACTGGACTTGGAGAGTCTGTGAACTAGCCCTTCCCTGAAAGAAGCCTAATGACCTTTTATGTTCTCACGCTTCTGCAAAATACGTGAATGCTTGCGCTCCCTTTTTATAAACCGTTTTTCCCTGGGCTTGGTGTCCTGTTGTCCCTGTTTTGCTGCTGTCTTACCTGTCCCTGTTAATCCATGCTCCCTAGAGAGCAAGATTATTTTTCATTATCCAGATGCAGTAGCAGTTTACACAATATCTTACCCCAGCTTCATTATTGAATCAGAACATCTGCTCTGACGAGCAAGCCAGTGGAAACTGTTTCAGACGTGCCATCAGACGCAGAATGCAGCCTTCGTGTCTTCACTGCTCTCCCAGTAGTGCCTTGTCTCCCCACCTCCTTGTTTAAACTTCTGAGGCTTCTTTGTTGACATCTTTCCACCTTTTCCTAAGGGTTTAGCCCATCTTGAATCTCTTTATGAGTGCCTGGGGTCACTACCAGCTTGGGTCGAATTTTGTTAGTGTCTTTGGGATTTTTAACGTATTTTACTATTTGTTTATGTTGTCACGTACGTTTCTTCCACGGTAGAAATAAATTGTAATTTGCCTCTGAGACTGCCCTGTGACCTTGAGAACTGCACACAAGTGAACTCAGTAATGAGTTCACTAAATGTTAAATCATTAGGTAGCTGGTGTTTAAATGATATGCCTTATGGGGAAGCCTTTGAATTTTTATATAGGTATTGACAAAGTTAGTGATAACTGGTGAAGTTGGTTACAGTTTTTTAGATAGAATAGGAACTCATCATTTCCCCCAGTTAACAGTGAAACAGAAGCCCTTGTAGATTCTGTCTACAACACGTTTTCAGGAGTGAATTACTAGATTTGGAAAGTGAGGGTTGCCTGGGTTTGTTGTTCTCAACTTCTTTTTAGAGGAACTGAACTGAACTGTACATATGCATATGGTATTTCAGAATATTAGTCTACAAATACAGAATTGCATTTGGAGATAGATAGGTGCCGTCATAGTCATTCACTGTGAAATAAAGGATGTGGCTTACAGGTATGTTTCCCCTCATTCTGGAAGTTGCTCTTGCCTTCCCTTTGCACAGACTCCAGAAAGAGGCTCCCCGCTTCCTCTGCGTGAGCGGGAAGGCAGCCTGGGCCTTCCCGCGCCCGCCCAGGATCAGGCCGCATGCAGCAAGCAGCCGTGTCCTCGGGACACGCGCTTGGGAGTCTGGGAAATGGAAAGCTCATCCACTGCTGGTAAATGGCCGGATAGAAATGTGTGACACCCTGGCTAACAGGCTGTGATGAAACTGAAGGTGGTCTTTTCTAAGAAGCCTTATTGAAATACTGCCCGTTTGGGGTAAATGTAATAGTACAGTAAGCCCTGAGCTTGGTGGGCACATTGCAGAATGCAGTCCTGTTGGCTTTCTCTGACTTCCTGACGTCCTCAACCCCACAGCCTGGTGGGGCAAGTGCCCCTTTCGTCTACGTTCGCTCATTTCCCGTTTTCCCTCTTTAAGTGGAAGCTGTGGCGTTCTCTGTCTTTGGCTCTCCTTTCTGAGATTGGAAATTGTGTTGCAGCTCTGTTGTATTATTGTGAACTTGCCTGTGAAAAATCTCCTGTGGCCTTTTTGTGATTGCCGCCCTGCACCGTGCCCGACGAGAGGCACTCACGGTGCCTCCGCTTTACCTCCAGTTTTGGAGTCTTCGTTTTTGTTCTTTTGTGACAGTATAGTTGATTTGGAGTCTTTCATAAAGTGTGTCAGATCGTTTTTGCCGTTTCTCTTTTTCCGTCAACTTTCATTTTCCATTTCGATCTCGGTTACCCTTCTTATGCACACTCATGCTTGTTGCTGGTGTGTCAGTTCTGCTCTGAGGGTAGCCTGATCTCATTCCGTTCCCATAATGGTGACGTTAGCAGTTATCATATTTGGCATTTGGGATTCGATGAAGCAGTGTTTGGTCTTCTAGGGTTTTTTCATACAGCACTGGGGTGATATCCTAGTGCTAGGATACTTGCATTTACCAGGGCACAGTTTCTACATTGGAACAAGGCACTGGGTCCACACGCAGGCATCTCTTTTTACTCACAGGAATTAGTATTACCTTGTTTGTTTACCTAAATCGTGAACCCTTTTAGGTGAGTGACCTCATGATAACAAGGGTAATTAAAGTAGTATGGCGTATTGAGTAGACTTAGACTACACATTTACCTGTATGTACTGTATTTCCAATATTTATTCAGAGTGACTTTTCTCAGATATTTAATAAGAATTAATAATTGAATGTACTCTCGCCTTCTTACTTCGCCCTGGGATCCCGTAAGATCTTTGAAGCTAAAACTAGTTTGGGCCCTTAAGGGGTTTATAGAAATTAGGTATGTCTGAGTATGGAAATGGCTGGCATGGTGAAAAAATTGAGTCCTTAAGTAATTTGCTATTCCCAGTGATAATTAGAAGAAACCCCTGTTCTAGCTCCATTTCCCAATCTTTTTCTTTTTTTTCTTTTTTTTTCTTTTTTTTTTTTTTTTTTTTTTTTTTGGGGGGGGGTAGTTCTTGAGGTATCAGAAGGTAATTTTTTTTCATGTGATCCCACTGTAAGGGAAGTGGCTTTGGCGTATCGTGTTGCCTCGATGGGTTATTAAATTGTCACTTCTAAGAGATGAATGTGGGTTATAGAGTATGTTGTGCCATATATCATCTTAGTCATCAGGAATGTTTCAGAAAACTGAATAAGAGTAAATTCTTTCAAATTTATGATTGAAATTAGCAATTTTATTAGGTCCTTTAAAAAAAAAAAACGACAAACTTTTAAAGTCTTTCTCAAAGTAAACACCTTTGTTCTCAAAAGAGGTCTGCAGACTGCCCTTAATTTGTCTTTTGAAAGGACACAGAATCTTAGCAGGATCCTCATGCTGCAGAAGTAGACAGATGCAGCGGCTGTTCCTCGGACCGTCCGCATGGAAGGCTGACGTGCTCGGAGATTTACTGTGCATCACCCTGGCCATCATTCCCCTAAGTATTAATTTTAACTCCACTAATAAGAAACTGAACAAAAGTGGAATTATGAGTTCAGTAGTATTCTATGAAAGGTCAGTTGTTAAAAAGGCAGAGTCTGACATTCTGTGAAAAAGGTGCCTTCATTAATCATCCTGATAGGAGAACCCGGGCGTTCTTGACCAACACCAGTGAACCTTGCAGTGGGCACTTTCAGGGCCTGATGCGCACGTCTTTATGTAAGAACAAGGATCGTTTAAATATATGTTGAGATAGTTTAAGGAATTTATCTTTGAACTTGGAAGATGTGTGTAGAATACAGAAAATCTTATGAAATATGCTTTATTATTTTGAAAAAGGAAAACACCTGTTAATTTCCTAGTCATACTATGATGGAAGCATGTTTTAGGATACAGCCGGCTGTATTATGTGGATCTGTGCTGGATTGCAGGGTAGCAGTGCATTTCCCAGTGGGTGAATGGACGTCTCCTAACGTGTCACCTACAAACACTGATAAACTTTCTTTAGTCTCTTTTGTGATCTCTGTTAGTGGCTTAGCTTATTATACGTCTGGACCCTTTTCTGCAAAGCCAGTCGTAGGCTGCTTTCTGACTCTCATTCTTTTTCTCTTCGTTATTGCAGCAGAGTGCCTACTGTGTGCACAGAACTTAGACACATCACGTTAAATTATCTGAGATTCTACGTGTCCTGCCAGTTGAGTGCTAAAGTTCAATACAGGTACATAAATTATTAAGCAGTTAACTGGTGACACATTCATCAGTTGACCATCTTTTATTGTAGCCTGTTGACAGATTATTTCCTTCAGCCATTAAAGCGCAATATTGTTGGAGCTAAAATCTCTCTCTCGATTCTCTCTGTCTGTGTTGCTGCTACCGAATTTCACTGAGAGCGTCTCAGTATGAGACTAACCCAGAATACTCAGGCGGCATTTCTTCTTAGAAACAGGTGTTTTCAGACATTTTTAAAAGCTGACTTCTGTAAATAGAATTTTTTCCTTCTTGCTGTGCCCCATCGAGCTGCATCGCGTTGCGTCGGAAGGGAGCTGACGGGAGCCCACTCGTGCTTTCTGCCCAGGGAGGAGGGCGGGAAAGGCGTCCTTTAAATGTCTCTGTCCAATCAGCGACTTCGTATTTTTAAAGACTCCTGGGGTGTCTCTCTGCTGTCCTCGAACGGTGATTCTCCTGTTAAGTTCATTGTCTCTCATTGCGTCTCTCCGTACTGCGTTATGAAGCCCTCCTTTGCTGTGGAAGAGAGGGGGAACCAGGCTGTCTTGATGGGGACAGTCCCAGGCGGGGAACGTCTCCTTTGGAATTAGCTCTCTCAGTGCAGACAGCACTGAGGACGACTGAGGTGAAAGTGGGTGAGACAGCAAGAAGGTGGGGCATCGGCCTCAGCACAGCTGGTTATTTTGACCTTGGCTTTGCTGTGCCCAGCAGGGCCCACTCTGCCGCATTGGATCCCACGTGAGGGGCACAGAGGCTGCTTGTACATCACCGATTCTATGCCAGCCCAGCACCCTACCCCCCAGTGGGGTCACAGGGGTTTCTGCGGGTGCAGGGGCACTGGCTCGAAGGACTTCAGCAGTTTGCCAGATGCCACACCTTGCCGTTCTCACGGTTTTATAGATGCGGGTGTTAACGATAATACCTTGTCTGTTGTGTGATGGCACAAGTCCCAGCTTCCTGTGAGGACGTGGAATCTACTCTAAAGCATAGAATTATGTGCAGGGAAGGTTTACTTCAGTTTTATCAAGACAACGTTTGTTCGATTCTGCAAAGAGCATAAACTGCTATGTCTGCAGCGTTACCATTCTGTCTCCTTATTGTCATAATTTTTGCTTAATGGGTGTTTGTGCTACATTGACCAGGTCCACGGGTTGCTTAACATAAATGATTACATTTCCTTATGATTAAAACTTCTTCCATTAGAAATGCAGCGCCCAGGACTAGTAAATGACTTGCTGTTGAAGGTTTATACTTCATTAGCCACGTTGTCAACTCCACGTCGTCAACTAAGAGTTGTCTAAGAGTTAGGGACACTCGTAATGACCTGTGTAATAGGGACCCTCCAACAAAATAAGGAGAGACCAAGTCTTCTCAGAGCAGCTTGGCGTGCAAATAAAAGGCCAGCAAGCGCATGGTGACTGCTGGCTGTGGACTGAGGCGCGCTCGCTCTGGCTGGGAATGGCAGGGGTGAATAAAGTATTTTATCACTGGAGCAGGACTCGTTGTAGAAAATGATACACCATTCATGACCAAAATCCTTCAGGATGCTCTGCCGCCGTTCCCCTCTGAAGCCTACTGCTTAAGTTCTAAGCGTCTCATGAGTCTCTTGATACAGCATTAAAAGAAAGAAAAGTGCTGGCTTTAACGGTGTTTGTTTGGGAATGCCGCTCCAGCCCTCCTTGACACCGCTCACCCTCACTCATCTTCGGCTTCGGTGTTGGATGGAGAAGGGACGCCACAGCCCTGTTTTCCTGTGTACAGCAACGTGGGATGATGTGGTTTATTATCAGAGGGCACATAGCAAAGAGATGGAGCTTCCTGGAGTAACTACATTAAATGTGATGGGCGTTTTCGTGACAGATGTAAAATTCTTAATCTTGAAAGCAGTTGCTTCGTGGGTCAGGCAGCTGGGTGTTAGCTCTTCTCTTCTGACAGCGGTAGTAGAAGCTTTGCTTTCCTGTTATGGAGAGGAATAGGTCTGCTTTACGAACCTTACTTGGTGACGGAGACTCTGGCTGGGATAGGCAGTAACAATGGACCTAGAGTCTCAGGAGACAGGGCTGAGCCAGTCCTGACTCGGCCACTTACCAGCTCTGTGACCTTGAGGGAGCTAGCCATACAGCTTCTTCTGGGTCACCTTGTAGAAATGAAGTTAACACCAGTCTCGCAATATTTTGGGAGAAATGAAGTTAACACCAGTCTCTCAATATTTTAACACAGGTGCACTCAGTTAAAACTGTGCTCGATACATAAAGGTCCTCAGCCACCCGTCCTTCAAATACTTGAGTGGCCACGGTGGTGTGCGGGTCCCAGGCACTGGGATGCACGGTGTAGCGCGGCTCTTTGGTTCTGGTGTGGTCAGGATGCGGGGCTTGGCTCGCCCGGCTTGCCGTGCCCGTCACTGGTCCTGGGGCTGGAAGCAGAGCCTGTTGGTGTCCAGAGGCAGAGGCCCTGTGGTTCCCTGGAGCTCCTGGCTCTCCCTGGCCAGTGCTGGGCCCTCAGGTCCCACTCGCTGTCCCCTGCACCCACACACTCTGTAGAGTTTCATCTCCTGAGTATGTTTAAAAATTCTTTACTGTCGTAAGAAACCATTTTTTTTAATGATAAGCTGTGTTGTGGAAATTAAGTTTTTTTGAAAACTACAAGAATTTGATGCTGTGAATTGTACAGAATTCCTCTTGTCAGGTCTTTACCGTCCTGCTTGCAGGCAAGGTCAGACGACGGATCATGCTGGTTGATGGAGAGTAGTTCTGTCAGTCATGGGTTGCTAATTTTTGGAGCACTGCAATACAGTTAAATATACTTAACCTTAAAAGTACCCTGAACAAAGGGCTTCCCTGGTGGCGCAGTGGTTGGGAGGCCGCCTGCCGATGCAGGGGACACGGGCTCGTGCCCCGGTCTGGGAGGATCCCACATGCCGCGGAGCGGCTGGGCCCGTGAGCCATGGCCGCTGAGCCTGCGCGTCCGGAGCCTGTGCTCCGCAACGGGAGAGGCCACAGCAGTGAGAGGCCCGCGTACCGCAAAAAAAAAAAAAAAAAAAAAAAAGTGCCCTGAACATGATTGAATCCTTGATTCACAAGCCCCTTCTGGTTCTTACAGGGCCTCAGTTTGATCATTATGAGAATGAATCATCCCTGTGCTGGTGGGAATGGACTGTTTCAGTGGTTTAAACGCCCAGTAATTGAGAACTTTCCCCTCTGCTCTGCTCTGTGCACCGTGTGTCCAGCAGAAGGTGAAATCTTGACCCTTTGTCTGTCTTTGCTGTCTGCCACCGTCTGTATTCGAGAAGGGCCAGAAGCAGTGAAATGGTGGGCGGGCTGGGCGGGGTTCGGCCTTGTTGGCGTTGGCGCTGCTGAGTGGGGCTGGGGGGTGTGTCCTTGCAGTAAGCGGTAACCAGGAGCCTTCGTTCCTATCTGGTCCATCTCTTCTTCCTCCCTTGGCTTTTTCCTCTTCTCTTTCCTCTCCACGCCCCCCCCCCCCCCCCCCCCCCGCTGCCCATTTCTCTCTCTTCCTGCACTGTCGGCTCCTGAGTTCCGCTCTCTGTTGCTGTCCTGCTTCTGGGAAGCCCGCCTTGCTGCCCTGCTCGGCCCCCTGCAACCTCCCCTTGTGGCCCCTCCCCAAGGGGTCTCTTCCTCGGGCGCAGAGCTGGGGACTGTCCCATGATGGGCTTTCCCCTCATCCAAAGGCTGCCCCTTCTTTCCCCCAATAGATGAAAGCTGTCTGTTGGGGTGGTGGGGGGAAGAGGAAGGATCCTTTATGAAACAGCATAACATTCTGCCACCTTAGGAAGATACAGAGCAGCCCCTGGACAGGTTCCGGCTATAAAAATGCACGGGTGGGGCTGGGTGGGGCAGACGGAAACCTGGCTCACTGCCCGTGAGGTTCCGTTGGGCCCAGTGTGGAAACGGAACGGTGCAGAGCAGCAGGGGGGCTGAGAGCAAGGAGTCATCTCCTTGTGTGTGGAGTCTAAAGAATGATAGGTACCTTGAGCTCCTGACAGGTAGAAGACAGTTAAAAAAAAAAAAAATAGTGAAAGACACAGTCTACCCTCTGAACTGATCTACAAGGCCATGAAAGCATCACTTTGAATACTACGTGGTAGCTGTGTTAGAAAAATGTAACACTGGTGCGTGGACCTCGCAGCCTCTCTGATCGGTGTTGTTGAATGACGAATATGCTACTACTGTATGTTTCAACTGTTCATGTCATATGGCTGAAAGAAAAATATATTGAAAATAACTGTAAAATAGTGAAATTTAGAAGTTGTCACGCACAACTGTAATTTCTTGTCTTGCATGTGGTAGACATACTCCTAATTACTGTGTGTAATGTGCACCTGTGTCAGATGCCACGTGCAGAGTGTGGCATAAATTCCTACCTGATGAGCCTGTGTACTTCTGTCACAGCCCTGAGAACATCTGAATGCTGCGGGGAGGCGTGACCCTGTGCGTGCCTGTCTCCCCGTGGGCTGGGGTTCTGATGTGAGATCCTAAAACGCTGTCACGACCGAGTGTTGATTTGAAATGGTTCACCCGGAGGTGCAGAGTGTTGATGTGTCCCCATCCAGAAAGCCCCGAGTCCCTGGAACACCTGGTGCTCTTTGGCCAGATTTGGGCCCTGGTGCATTGAGGTTGGGGGGCCCCGTCTGGGAGGGGCCCTGATCCGTGCCCCAGGTGGGCTAGACTGAGGTCTGAGATCTGTCGCAGGTGACATTTCACAGACCCTCTTGGGGGCCCAGCTCTGCTCGCTCTCTAGCCCTCCTGCTGTCAGGCTGCCCATTAAGGTCAGCTCTCCAGGGCTGGGGGGCGTGGGGGGGGTGAGAACACAGGCCCCCAGGCCCTGCTTTGCTCTGCCCGCCTTCAGCGGTGTGTGGGGTGAGCTTGGGAGCCCCTGCCTCCTGCGAGGGTGACTGGGTGCTGGGAGTGGGAGGGAAGGGAAAGTCCTGTTGGCTGAATGGAACAGCAAGCAGCAGGGGTGCAGGTCTGATTCTTTAGCCCCAGATCTTGAAGGGTAGACACACTACTGCTGCTCCTTGAGTTCTTGGATTATCTTTGTGCTTGGCCTTAGTGGTGGGAGTGCCTGGCTCTGGTGCCTTGCGACCCTTTTCTCCTCCTGGCTTCCTACGCCCTGGGTCTCAGAGGGGCTGCCACCCTCTGGTAGTGGTCTCCTTCCCCCGGCCTCTCCCCCTTTCTTTGGCCCCTGATGAGCAGCCCTGTCAGTGCCCCTTGCTCAGGAACTGGGGCAGATGTCACGTGAGGGCCACAGGCATCCTTCCCTCTCCTGTTCTCATACCACTTTGCAGGGTGATGTCGCCTCACCTCTGTATTGGGATCACCGGGAGGACTTACGGGACTCAGCACGGGGTCATATCCACGGCTGTGATTTACTACAGGGAAGGGACACAAAGCCCCCCTCCCCCCCGCAAACAAACAAACAAAACAAAAGGGAAAAGGCATTGAGGGCCGGGTCTGGCGGAAGGGAGCGCAGGCTTCCAAGAGTCCTCTTCCATCGGAGTCGCGTGGTACAGTGGCTTCCTGCAGTCGCAAGCTGTGGCAACACGTGTGAACTGTTGTCTACCGGGGAAGCTCTTTAGAGACTCGCCACCTGGCATTTTTAATGGGGGCTGGGCACGTCGGCACCCCCTGCGTAGCACATACCCAAACTCCAGACCCCTGGGCGGCCAGTGGCATTCACGAGGTTTGTGAATGCCATGTGAGAAGCCACGTGGTTTGTTCGGAGCGTTCAGGCACAGTGAGGCACTCTGTTCAGGGAATGGTGGCCACCCTCCCCAAATCCGAGGGCCCTGATGCCAGCCGAGGGCTAGCCCTGCAAGCAGACCTCGCTAAGGAGAGCAGTTTGGGACCTGCTGTGTCTGCTCTCACCTCTGTCGATCCACCCCTGGGGTCTGGGCCGGCCTGTGGAGTGTGGCTGTTGGAGCTGGGCTTCCGGGGCTGTGCAGCTTCTGCTGGAAACTTCTAGGAGCGCTGAGGCTGCCAGGGGAGGAGCCGCGCCAGCGCCGAGGCGGGAGACTGGCTGGCGGGGAACAGAGGCTCGGCTGCCGAGCCGGGTGGGAGGGAGGGTCCTCCTGGTTGGGCTGCCTGCCCCAGGGTGTTTGCCGGCTTCTGCCGCCATGTGTCACGCCGGGCAAGGCCACCGGGACCGCCCAGCTTACGCCGCTGGCTGGAGGAGCAGGGGCCGGCGTCGCGGTTCTCAGGTCGCTGGGTTTGGGGCGGTTGCTGTGCAACAGCTGCTGACTTGTGAGGGGTCATCACGGCCCCACCCCCGCTTCTGCTGGCCCTGGAGCTGCAGCCCGTGTCCCGCTCTGCTCTTCCCTTGGCCTCTGAGTGCTCTTCTGTCCACATCCCTCTGTCCAGTCAGTCGTGCCCAGGTCCTGGCTCGCACCTGTCTTCTTGCCGCGCTTCGGCCCTTCTCACTTCTCATCATGGCCACTGCCCGTCCCCTCTGCCGGCACCCTGCTCCCCTCTGTATGTTCACTCACTCGTTCACTTTCATCTCCTTGCTTTGGCTTACCCAGTCCCCTTCTGAAATGCTTTCCTGTCTCCCCTCTGCCTCTTGGAATGCCTAACACCTTGAAGGACCACCAAGAAGCCTCACTAGGTGTTGGTATTCCATGGTACGGGGGTCCCCCAGGCTCTTCCACTCACACCCGTGACTGTCTGTGACTACTTACTTGATGTCCACGCTCAGGTTTCGGAAGAGCTGGCAGCGCTGTCTCTTGGCCAGCTGAATTCTGCAAGGGCAAGGGCCATGCATGCCCCTTTCTCCCCCTGAAGCCCCAAGTTCCTCGCAGGATGACGTGCATCTTGCACGTGACGTACACGTGTCCTGACTCTGCACTCAAGCCTCAATTTGAGACGGCGGGCAGGGATGACACAGGAGCCGCAGCTCCGTAGTTCATACCCACGTGTGGAGGCATCTTGGAGGCCATCATAGATTTGAGGATATAAGGCATGAAAAAATCCATTGGTTTTTTTTTTTTTTCCCTATATTATCTGTTGCTCTTGGGAAATAGGCTACTTAGCCAATATTTGGGTAAATCTGGCGTTGCGGTGGTGGTGAGCTGCCCTTCCAGCACACAGCACAGTCGTGCGCGCCCTTGCTGGGTGGGTGACTGGGGCGCTCTGGGGCCTGGGTGCCCAACACCAGGACTGACATCCCTGCAAGCGGCTGCAGCAGGGCTCTTGGGTTTGGGGGCAGCTAGACTGAGTGCCAAGTTGAGTCATCCGTCGTCATTGGTGATCAGTACCAGGGGAGGGCCATCCCCCTGTGCCTGGCGGGCAAGTGTAACTGTTATAAATGGTGCCAATAGCTTTCGCTTCACCCAAGCTTGTGTCCGGAACCCTTGGCCCAGTGTGGCAGTACATGCTTTTGGGTTTTTCGGTTTTAGAAACCTGGAAAAAGGATAAGCAGAGCTGCTCTGGTTTCCTTTTTCATCAGAAACAAGTGCCTTTCTTTGAGCTTCAGCCTCCTCTGACCCTCACTGACACCCTCCAGCCCTATCCACCCTGTGTGTGTTTGGAGTACAGGCTTGTCACCGCCTCGTTTCACAGCCACCCGGAGGGACAGTGCTGTCCCCGCAAGAATGACTGCTCCTAGCCATCTGCCCACCCGCACCCCATATCCCCACCCTGAGCCCGGGGGAGGGCTCTCTAGATAACTAATGGCTTTGTTCACCCAGACGCCCGCCTGCCAGCAAGCAGTGGTGGCTCGGCGGTTGCCACCGAGGGCCCTAAGAGCCCTCCAGGAAGGCACTGTGTCCCTAAGAAGCTTCAGGAGCTGGGGAGAGGGTGGGGTTTAGGGGGCCTTGATAGTGGATTAGAAATCCTATACCCAGTCCAAAAGGCAGGCAAGTGGCAACCTTATTCAAGGAAAAAAAAATCTACTGGAGTCTAGGTACAGTATCTTAGTAGTAATAAAAGCACGAGTGCAGATTTACTGGTGTAGGAGTTTTAACTGTAATACTGTGGAATGGTAGGTTATTTTGTGTTCAAGAGCTACATTTATCACAAAAATGATGATATACAAATCACTTCCATATCACAAAATGTTCTTGGTCAAAATTGGCTTGAGGCAAGTGATATCTTCAAGTAAACAGTATATGAAGACCATATCTTAGAATGATAGATCACCTAATTTTGTTCTGACAGGGGTTTTTGCCGCCACAAACATCTGTCATTGAAATACCAATTCAGAGATATGGGAGCCAAACTGTAGAGGTTTTCTCGGATTTGTCACTCCTAACTTAAGAATGCTGCTGTTCCACATGGTAGCTTTTCTCAGATATTAAGCAGTGTTGCACTTTAAGGCACATTGAAACAGAATAAACGACTTAGAGAGTTAGACTCCTGCTTTGAATGCAACCCAACCATTTAGAAATAGAGAAGTCAGGAATTGGCCGGGAAGCACCGGCCCGTTGTTCTGTGTCGACGTCCCCTTAAGCTTTGCTTTAATTTTAGATTTTGAACCTGAGAGATGAAACTTGGCATTGTGTCCTCTGGGTTTCTTGCGTTCATTTAAGGGTTTTGTTGTTTTTGTTTTGTTTTGTTTTTTAGAACTGTGATTATAATGTTATTTCCACAATTTGAAGTACCATTTTGGTACTGTCCTGAACAGCGAGTAGGTTTATAAATCAGGCCAGTAGGGATGTCCCGAGGCTTTGGGGCTGCTTTTTCTTGTCATTCCTCCTTGTTAGGAGGTCTCACTCAGGGACCACTGCAGGGGACAGATGTCCTGGGATTTGAGGACTCAGGGGGCCCTGCGCAGGGACAGATGTCCTAGGATTTGAGAGGCAGGGAAGAATCTGACATTTCCAAAGAATCACACCAAAGAATTTCTACTGTGTTCTGCTCTATGTTAAAAAAAAAAAAAAAAAAAAATTGCCCTTGGTCCAAAACTTGATTATATGATATTTTTAAAAAACCCAAAAAACTTTAGAACTTTTGTGATGCTTGGGAGACATTATAGAAATTTGCCATTGGTGACCAATTCTTACAGACTGTTAAAAAAAAAAAAAGTCTCTTTCCAAGTCCACTGTGACCATGAGCCCCCAGGGGATGATTTCTCGGAGCGGCCTCGGCCTCCTCGTTGGGTGCTCCCCCGTGGGTCTGGAGCGGTGGGCCTTCCGGAGCAAGGTGACGGGCTGGCCCCCGGCTCTCCCAGCCACCTCTGCTGGCTCTTCATCCTGCCTCCTGACTGAAGTCACCAGCTGTGCCTTCCCACTTCCTACCTTCAGAGAACCCCGCTCTCCCTTCTAGAGCTGCAGCAGCTCCACCCAGTCCTCTTCATATTCTGTTGCTCAGAGTAGATTCCTGGAATCCAGGTTTTCAGCATGTTTCCACCGTCTCTTGCCTTAGAAAATATCGTCAGTGTTTTATAGGTCATTTTGCACTTAGCTTTGTATCGCGCTGTTATGGCGTGAGACAGGCCTTGGTGATGTCTTCTCACACGTGCAGCTCATGGAGTGAGATCAGAGCGTCAGAGTCGGGCTGCTGGGCCCGAGTCCAGCTCTGCCTCTTAACTATCTCTGGCGGGTTATGCTCTGCTTGCTTTGCAGGGTTCGGACGTGGTGATGCTGTCTGGCTCCATGACGAACCTCACCCTTCTGTACTCTTCACCCAGTAAGTTTTGTGCCACCTTCCTGTCGTCTGCGGTCTCGGCCACCTAAGAACCATTACTTTGGGCTGAGAGCTAACAACTTCGGCTCGTGGACACGTTGATGAGACACCCCTCTGCTTACTGGTCTCCGTACATTGCGGGAGGGGACAGGAGGGACTGAACATTGATCAGAAGTATTCTTAGGTTCAGGCTGAATGAGCGTTCTGTCCTGGGCAGCGCCACTGTAGGCAGGCCAGGTGCCCTGGGAGGACCTGTTCTCGACAGGGACACAGGTGTCCTCGGAGGAGTCACGACTGAGGTGTGTATGCAGGGTGTAAGTTACTTTTTGCTTTAAAAGGAAACGAAACGGTCACACAGACATCTGTGTTTTTTCCCTTTTGATACTGTTACGAGAGCGTTCGTCTCATCCCTTGCCTGCTTAAACACGGCTCACTGTCAGTGGTGAGTAACAGCTGACCACAGAGCTTAAGCTAGAGCACGCCTCCCTTCTCGGAAAGGATGATGCCCTTTCTTTTTACCAGGCTGTCTTCGTCCCCCGCGGCCCATCACCCTCCACGTGCCCACACGTAGCGGCAGCTCTGCCGCGCCACATGTTCTGTGCCGCTTTGGAGGGTTGGCGTTGGGCTTACGGTCATCGACTCCTAGTTGAACCGGAGTCCAAATACAACAGGAATCAAAGGTTTTGAGTAGGGACAAAGGGCCGTCCTGTTCCTTCCTATTCTGAGCAAAAACAGAAATCCATCAAACACCCTTGTTCCCGTGGCTTGTGTCGGTGCAGCGTTCTGTAGGTCTTGGCACCTGTGGTTTCAGGTGAGGTGCTTGAAGTTACCAAATGTTCCGGCACAGCCAGGCCCACCTGCCCGTGCCTCCTCCTAGGGCTACCTCACATTCTGGGGCGTCAGGACAGGGACCTGTGAAGTCTATTTTCAAACCAAGTTATTTTGTGAAATACTGTAGTGGACTTATCAAAACTGGTGAAGCTGATGAAGTGAAATAAGAACACTGCAGTGCAGACTATCTTAGTGCAGCGTGATGAGTTCTGTTTCTCATCTCTGGCCGATATTACCCACGAAATCTAATCTGCAACGCTGAAAATTAGGCCATTTTTTATGATTTGTTTAATTTTGACCGAAAAAAATTGACTATTCATCGATTCTTGACCTGCGAGTACTGAGGGGAAAATTTAGTTAATAAGAATTTTCATGAGGTGTAAATTTAAACGTATGAGGACTCTGCCTGTCCTGTAATGCCATAGACATTAATTTAAAAATTCTGTAAGAGCCTCAGGGCCTGGGCTGTCTGAAGAACAGGAAGTGGAGGCAGACACGTAACTGTAGACAAGGTCTGTTCGTGGAATACAGGAGGACGTGTACGTTTTCTCTCCATCCTTGGTTACATGTGGCTGAGTGATTAGAACGTTGTTTCTGTCCTAATCTCTTTGCCTGTGAAATGGTATCTACGCGTAAGAGTAACAAGTCGTGTGGAAATCAGGTCATGCTATTAGCGTGCGCGGTACACTCTGCGGAAAGTTTTCTCTTGGTTCCCCATGTCTGCAGTTCAGAGGGGCTTTAGAGAAGCCATTAAAAATGCAGGATCCTAATACTGAAGTTGGGAAATGTGAGTGAATGACATTCTTTACACACCTCAACTGTCAACATTTCTAATCAAATCACCCAGCCGTCTTCCTTCTTAAATGATACGGGCAATCTTTCCTGTAATAAACATCCCTACGTCTAATGAGAGGCCCTAAGGCAGCTTCAAATGTATGAATTCATTATAATTGAACAACATAATCTCAGGGCAAAGATGCCTGCTACCCAGTCTCTTAACTTCACACAGCTTGGGTGTTTCATGACAAATGTTACACATTTTGTTTACACCGTATTGCTGCTGTTTGAAGTATTGTATGTTTCTGTAGTACATACGATGGGGCCGCGTAATGGAGGGAGAACCAAGGGGGCAATCTTTCATTTCGTTCTTGTATGAAAAATTCAAGACTGAAAACTCACCCAGAGAAATTTTGCAAGCATATTATTTTCCAATGTTTCGATCAATTTGTCTGTCAACCATGCTGAGAGGTGGAAGGGGCCAGCAAAAGCAATTTAGCGTGTGAGGTCCAAAATAGAAATGTTTTAGGGAATCTTGTCACATGTTATTTCTTTATATTAGAACCACTGTGTGTTTTATTTGCTGGTCATATTATGAAGAGAAATTGATATCAATCATCTAGGTAAGCTATGAATATCTGATATAAATATTACTGTTACACGCATGCATCAGAACAAAATATAAATTAACCTCTTAATGCGTGTGAAAACCTTGTGTGACAACAGACTCTTGTTTTGGATTTTTCCGTTTAGCAATTCACGGTGCATTTTAATTGATTGTACCCAAGTGACACTCTGTGGAAACATCTTGCATATGGACATTACTGACCCTGCCAGGGCTTTAATTAAGCTATAATCTTCCTACAGTAAGTACATCTGGGATTGATAAATGTATCCAAACCATGCTTCCAATCTTAGTGCTGTTTTCTTTAAAACTGGTGCAGATAAGGGAGTTTTAAATAAAAGACATTCATTTAACTTCCCGTTTCATTTTTAGTTGGGATTTGTTTAGATCAAGTTATGTTAGGAGTGGTGTTAAATCTAAGGTGAATGTACAATCTCACTAAAACGTTGTCATGGGGAACTTAAAATAACGTAATATGTGTACTCCTAACACTTCTCCTTCAAATCTTCGATGAACACATTAAGATTATTTTTCAAAAAATGTATAATTCAAGGAAATTAATTTAAATCAGTTGGCTTACAAGAGACCCTGGTTTAAATTTAATTGGTCATGTCAGTCAAAATCTTCCTCCTGTAATAGGCTTAACTTAGAAGTGCTAGAGGTGTCTTCTGGGCAGTTGACTCTAATTCTCTGAAAGCTTGATATTTCTTCCCAGTTCCTCAGAAGTTAAAATTAAATGTAATAGTTGAGTGTGCTGGATGCAATGGATGCTGATTAACAGAAATAAACTGTGACAAGTAGATCTTCCCACTTGGTGTGGGTATTAATGTTCTGTTGAAATACAGTATTTTTCATATGAAAAAACGTTTTGAAACACAGTTCTCAATTATGACAGTTTGGAATAGAGACTGTGCCATCAAATAGTCATTACACAGCATGATTGAGATAGCTGTTCTTTCCAATGACTGCTTATTCGTATTTTATTGTGTATGTGTGTGTCTAAATGATGCACCAACATTTCTCTCATCTTCATCCCCCCGCTAATGTACGTTTAGAGTCTCTTTAGGTTTTATTTGGTCCTTGTTTGGTTTGGAGCTGTTTGAAGCAACATTTTGGGGGGAATATCTTTATATAGACATTTTGGTGTACTTGTGCAAGTCTTTGGAGAGTAAGTTCTGAGAAGTAGTGTTAAAATCTCTTCAAATTGCCTCATTAGTTTATTTTTTTATATTGTAATTGAGTGAGGTTGAACATCTTCCCTTATGTTTATTGGTCATTTATGTTTCCTTAGTGAAATGTTTGCTTATTTTTCTATTGGGTTGTTTTTGTCTGTATCTTACTGGTTTTGCATATTGAAGATTGTCATTTGTATTTTGATATTGTCCATGGATTTTTTTAAAGAAACTTATTAATTTTTTATATAGTCAGATTTTAATTTAACTTCTTAGTTTGGAAAAATTTTCAGTTTACAGAAAAGCTGCAATGACAGCGCATAGAGTTCTGATATATTGTTCGCCCAGTTTCTCCTAATAACAGCTTACATAACCGTGGCACATTTGTCAAAACTATTAACTAGAAATTAACATTGGATTAACATTGGTACAATTGTAGGCAGATTTTTAAATCTTTCCCTGTGGCATCTGAGTATCATGGAATTCTTACAAAGGACTTTATTTACACACACACACACACACACACACACACACACACACACATATATATAAAACATTATATATATATTTTTTGGTAGCCACCCATGCTTATTTTCTACCACTTTCTAGGTTTCATTTTCAGTTTTCTTCTTTGTTTGGAACCCATCTTTATTTTCATCCAGATTCTTACACAGATTTTTTGAATTACTCTACTTCTTTGGCTACACACGTTTTATTAAGATAAGAAGAAAAAACTGCATGCTGACTTTTTTGTGGTTTATTATTTAATCCTTGACCGTATTTTTTTTTTTTTGCAGTATCTGATAAGTGCATTTTTAACAGTATAAAATCTAGCTTATTTAACATTTGTTTTAAGAATTCTTCTAAGACCACTGGATTGAGACTGTTTTCTTTGGATCCCTAAATAAGTGATTTTGTAATTTTGATAGTTAGATTTTTATATCATTAAGCAATTCTAAGTAATTTTGAAGAAGCCAAAAAATCCTAACCCAATACTGTCCTTAGTTTTGCAGTGGCATACCAAGAGCAAAATGTCACATGACCCCAAACAAGTAAAGCACTCCCTGAAGTCTGGGAATTGATTGAATTTTTAGTTGTTATTCTGTCCCTTCAGGATAGTTATTTACTTGTGACTATTATCTTCACTTAGAGAATTATGTATTAAACTTTTAGCAAATATTTTGAAAGCCACCTAGAGCTTCTGGACCTTTTTGGGACAATATCACTTTAAAAGACCTTTTAGAGTAAGTAAGTACAAACTTTTGTGGGGTTTTTTGCCATGTAAAATCACAGTAACTTTCTGAGAGAACCGCTACTGAGACTTGGCCTATGCTGGGCAGCCTTTTCCACTTTTAGGAGGTTGTTTATTCATGACTTTATTTTTTCCAGCTTACTGAAGTATAATCGACAAAGGCAAATTATAAAATAGGATTTTTTTGGTTTTTGTCTTTTGCTGTTTTATGAGTGCCTTGTATATTTTGGGTATTAACCCTGTGTTACATATGTGGTTTGCACATATTTTCTCCCACTCAGTAGGTTGCACATATTTTCTCCTATTTTTCATTTTATTGTTTCCTTTGCTGTGCAGCTTTTTAGGTTGATGTAGTCCCGCTTGTTGATTATTTGCTTTTGGTGTCAAATCGAAAACATCATTGCGAAGACTGACATCAGGGAGCTTACCACCTGTGTTTTCTTCTTGGAATTTTATGGTTTCAGGTCTGATGTTCAAGTGTTTAATCCATTTGGAGTTGATTTGTTTTGTATGATGTAACGTAGGGGTCCAGTTTCTCTCTTTTGCATGTGGCTGTCCAGTGATTTTCCCAACATCATTCACTGAAGGGACTGCCTTATCTCTAGTGTATATTCTTGGCTCCTTTGTTGAAAATGAATTGACCACATATGCATGTGCCTCTCTATTCTGTTTTTATGCTGATACCACACTGTTGTGATTACTGTTGCTTTGTAATATAGTTGGAAATCCAGACATGCGATGCCTCTAGCTTTGTTCTTAAGATTCTGTTGGCTTTTTGGAATCTTTTGTGATTCTATGAAAATTTTAGAGTGTCTATTTCTGTGAAAAATGCCACTGGAATTTTGATAGAAATTGCATTGAATCTGTAGATTGCTTTGGGGAGGATGGACATTTTAACAGTATTAAGCATTTCTCTCTCTCACAGTTCATCGTTGGTGTTTAGAATGCAACTGACTTTTGCATACTGATTTTGTATCCTGCAACTTTACTGAGATCATTTATTCTAACAGTTATTTGGTGGAATCTTTAGAGTTTTCTACATATAATATGATGTCATCTTCAAACAGAGACAGTTTTACATCTTCCTTTCCAATTTCGATGCCCTTTATTTCTTGCTAATTGCTCCTCCTAGGACTTCCAGTACTATGTTGCATAAAAGTGGTGAGCGTGGGCATCCTAGTCTTGTTTCTGATATTAAAAGGAAAGCTTTCAGCTTTTCATCCTTGAGTCTGGCGTTAGCTACAGGCTTGTCATGTGTGGACTTTATTATATTGAGGTACGTTGCCCCTGTAACCAGTTTGCTGAGAGTTTTTATATCATAAAAGGAGGCTGAATTTTGTCAAATGCTTTTTCCGCATCTCTTTAATTGATCATAACATTGTCCTTCATCTTGTTAATGTGGCCCACATTGATTTGTCTATGTTGAAACATGCTTTGCATCCCTGGAATGACCCCCACCTGATGATGGTGAATGATTCTTTTCAGTGTGTTGTTGGATTCAGTTTGCTAGTCTTTTGTTGAGATTTTTCCATCAGTGTTCATCCAGGGATATTGGCCTGTAATCTTCTTTTCTTGTAGAGTCCTTGTCTGGCTTTGGTATCAAGGTAATGCTTGCCTCATAAAATGAGGACATGTGCCCTCCTCTTCAGTTTTTTGGGAAGAATTTGAGAAGGACTGGTATTAGTTCTTCTTTAAAATTCACTAGTGAAGCCGTCTTGTCCTGGACTTCTCTATGTTGGTAGGTTTTTGATTACTGATTCAATCCCTTTGCTAGTAATTGGTTTGTTCAGATTTTCTGTTTCTTAATGACTCAATCCCGGTAGCGTGTATGTTTCCAGGAATTGGAATCTGTTCCATTTTTGACATACAGTTGTTCATGGTAGTCTCTTATCCCTTGTATTTCTGTGGGATCGGTTGTAATGTCTCCTCATTAATTTATACTTTTATTTTAGTCCACGTCTTTTTGGTAAGCCTAGCTAAAGGTCTGTCTATAATGTTTATCTCTCTAAAAAAAAATCTGTTCTTAGCTTCACCTTTTTTACTGTCTTTGTAGTCCCTAGTTAACTTATTTCTGTTCTGATCTTTATCTTTTCTTCCTTCTAACTTTGGGCTTAGTTCGTTCTTTTTCTGCTTCCTTGAGGTGTAAAGGTAGGTTGTTTGAGATCTTTTTTCTTAATGTGAGTGTTGGTAGCTATAAACTTCCCTCTTAGGATTGCTCTCGCTGCAGCCTGTAAGTTTTGCTGTGTTGTGTTTCCATTTTCTTTTATCTCAAGATATTTTATTTCTTTTCTGATTTCTTCTTTGACCCATTTGTTCGGGAGTATGTTGTTTAATTTCCACACATTTGTGAACTTTGCAATTATCCTCTTGTAACTGACTCCTAGTTTCATACCATTGTGAAAGCATGGGTTTTTTTGGCTATTCCAAAGCCAGTTTTTTCTATCATTTCTCTCAAATCTCTTATAATTAAGATTCTGATTTCCAGCAGATAATCAATCTATTAAATGGGCAGGCTATGGACCTGTCTGATATATGGGAGAGAGGAAAGCACCAGGCTGTGAATTTTAATCCTGGCAGCCACCTGGCATCATCTCAGGTGCTTCTTTGAGTCTCTGCTCTGTACTTTCTCCATTTGCAACCGGAAATAACAGACAATCTTGCAAAGTTGTCATGCACCGAAATGACTTTGTAGATCGTCCTTCATGTAACAGGAGCTTACATAAAGTTAGCAAGCATTGTTATGCAATTTTAAAACATTTCTCAGTCTTTTCTCCTTACCACCACCTCCCCCAAGTTGTATCAGTTTTACCATGAATAATATTAAAGCCCTGGTTAGTCGTCACTCTGGAATGAGTACCTCTTAATGAGATAATGTTTAAGACATTTTATAACCTTTAAAGTGCTGTTCACGTTGGCCATTTGTGAGTTTGTAAACATTAGTTCATTTAAGCATGTTGTAACCTTAAACTGTGTATATTAGAAAATACCTCAGTTCTTTTTTATCTGAGGAATGCTGAAACTTAGTGGGATAAGTAGGTTAGGATGATTTAAGTCATCCAGATCTGTTGGAACGATTAGTATGATGTAAATATCTTTAATAGGTTACGGAGCAGGATGATGTAAAGTCTTAATTTTCCACGTTCAGTTAAAACAAGAGATTAAGATGAGTTAAGCTGTTTCCAGAATGGAAGGGAAAAACAAAACAAAACAAAGCAGCTGTTGTTTCTGATTCCTGTTTATGTGTCCCCAATCTGAAAGTTCAAAAGTGGGCGTACCCTGAGCATCGTTTTAAGCACAGTTCACCCTCATTAGCTGCCTCGTGCCCTGTGGGCACTTGGCGCTACAAGCAGAGTCACGTTGTGCTGACCTGCACCGAGGCCAAGTCCCCGTGGGGCCCTTCCAGCTCATGTCCACGCTCCTTTCTGTCGGATGATGAAAGCATCAGGTGAAACTCAGCTTGGGCTCTGTCGCTAAATAGGCTTCCTGACACGTGGATGTGTTCCTCTGCTGTGTAGTGAAATGCATCTTCTTCATCATTTTGGAAGAACTTTTAAGGCATTAGGGAGTTGTAGGAGGACACGGTCATTAAGACATCTTTGCTAGTTACCCTTAGGTGAGGCATAATCACCTTAGGTGGGTGTCTGTGTTTTTAAAGGGGTGGCACAGAAGAAGCTTTGGCTGGTAATTTTGAGTGTCTTCTTTTAGGGGCTGAATATTGTATGTTAAGAAACCATCTTCCTCTGAGGAGTGTTTCACCTTTGCCAATATTGTGGATCTTAGTTGAGGGTACAGCTCAGCTTGCGGTTTGGGAAGTTAGCCTGTCCATTTCGGTGTTCTTTCCCATAAAGCAGGAATAACAGTCCTTCCTTCATAGGGCGGCTGCTGGAAGTAAAAAGGCAGCAGACGGCAGGCCGTTCTTGGCACTGGGCCAGGTCCTGGGGGCACCTCTGCACCCCAGGCTGTCCCCCTGGGCTCAGCAGTGCTGGGAGGAAACCTTCCCTAGGAGCCCTGCCTGGTGGCTGTGCTGGGGCCTGACTTCTCTTTTTCCTCTAAAGTACACAAACCTCCCATTTACTAGGCTTCCAGGCTTCAAGCGCTGTCATCTGTCCAGGAGGTAGCTGTGACCTTTTGAAAGTAGGTGAAAAAGACCTACGTGTCAAAGAACCTTAGAACTTTAAAGCCAAAGGAGGGGAGACAGCTCTGAAAGAGCCCAAGTACAATCCGCTGAGGACTGTGGCTTGGTGGTCTCCCCTAAACGCAGAATTCCAGAGTGTGTGAGAAACTGGGGTTACTCGTTTATTCCTTCTTCTAGGCCCGAAGGTACTTGCGGGCAGGAACCCTGGAAAGGCGGGTAGAGAAGATGCCCACAGCCTGTGCATCCCCACGAGAGCTGAGGCCGTCACTTGGCCGCCAGACTTGAGTGCATAGCGCCCTGGTCACTGGAGCGGCCCCCTCCACCGCTGGCCCCATTCTTGGCAGTACGGGCTACACCCTGTCAGGGTATGCGCAGAGAGGTGTAAGGTGGAGCGTAGACGTGTCGGTTCCTACTTCACTCAGTTGCTTCTCTCACACACACAGTTAGTGCTATGCAGCATCCAGGTCCTTCTTCCCCGAAAGTCCACCACTGCCGGTGGCGGCCCTCTCTGTGACCCCCTGGTTGTTACCCGGAGCGCCATGTCCCACAGACACTGCGGTAAACAGGTGCTGACTGGTGCTGGATCCAGACTGTGGTTAACAGGTTCTGCTGACACAGCTTGGGGACCTCGCTTTCTTTTCCAAAATGTGTTGAGCTCCAGAAGCATCCTTACGTGGAGTGTGGGCACTAGAATCTGGTGGGGCTCAGTGGCCAGCCCTCTGAGCGGTCACGGGGGCCCAGTAGGGATTGGGGACCCCGTTTCCCTGCCGGTGGTAGTCCTTGGGGAATAGGACCTCGTTCCGCAGTTCCTCATGACCCCAGATCGTTGGTATTGTCTTCCACAAAACAGGTTATGTTTTATGTCGGTCACCTTTGTGTTACTCCCGTCTGCTTCTAGGTTGAGTGAAGCCATGATTTCTGATGAAACAATGGAGAAGACGCCGGCACTCAGAATGTAAATGTCAAAATGAGTATGTTTGCTGCTTGCCAACATGCGGCCTCTTCTCAGAATAAAAACCTCTGAGACTGTTAAGAAAATTATTTTCTTTCCGTTTCTTTAAACACTGAGAGCAGTCTCTAGGTATCATAAAATCTTTGTAATAACGCTCATCATCACTTTGTGGTGATGTGAACACACACGATGGTTGTGTCCCCATCCTCCTGGAAATAAAACCGTTTCAGTGAGATTCTTTGGCTGAATATTTTAAACACCAGTTTATCTTCCAACAGTCTCAATCCTTAAAAAAGTATGAAAATGTAGTCAGTCAGTTTTCTCTTTAATTTAATGCATGCCTGGCATTTTGTGGGAGGCACTGTGCCTGTGTATAAAATAAGGCCCTACAAAGGGTGGGAGCAGAGACGGCTTAGCATGTGCTCATGTCCGCTGAGGTGAGGCACAGACCTGCTCAGGACAGGGGAGGGAGAACGTTTCTTTCTTTTTTTTTTTTTTTTTTTTTGCGGTACGTGGGCCTCTCACTGTTGTGGCCTCTCCCATTGCGGAGCGCACGCTCAGCGGCCATGGCTCACAGGCCCAGCCGCTCCGCGGCATGTGGGATCTTCCCGGACCGGGAGACGAACCCGTGTCCCCTGCATCGTTAGGCGGACTCTCAACCACTGCACCACCAGGGAAGCCCAAGAGAACGTTTCTTTTTAACGTTCATTTTAAATGGTTCCTTTTTTATAATGAGTGTTGGAAGGTACTCTGTTTACAGAGGACATAGAGGATCCTTATGATGGTGCCTAGCAGTGGCCCCATTTCCAGTGATGACCACCGTCCTACAGGCCTCTTGCTGACCGTGTGCTCAGGGCCGCCCCCTACCGGTGGTCTCGCAGCAGCCCTGTGCTCGGGTTTTGTGACTGAGCTGATGAGAGAGGGGCGTGTTGTTGGTGAATAGTACTGATTGCAGCATTCCACTTCCGATAGGTAGTTGGCAGGCGTTTAAAAGATTACGTCGTAAGTGATGTAATACTGGATGTTTTGGTAAAGTTAACTTCTTAAAACATTTAATTGTGTGCTTTTTAAAAGTTCCTTTTCCATGCGACCTCTGCTGGATATTTAGATGTTAATTTATAAAAGGATGTTACACATTATTTTCAAATGATAGTCAATCTTTCATTTTTGGTGGAGCTGAGAGGGAAAAAGTAGGATGTGAGATCGGTTGTTAATACAGATGATGTTACGCTTCAGAATAAAAAGCTTTTCCCCATCGTTGCTGTTTTTTTGTATTTACATTCTCTTTGCAGTTTTCCTTCTCTGAGTAAAGCGTTTAGATTTTAATGCACTGGCATGTCCTTGGCCCTCCTCCACTGAAAGCATGGTTCCTCCGCGCGCCCGAGCCCGACCAGGCCGGTGTGGCTGCTGCCGACTTCATATCGACTGCAGGGACTGTTGACCAAAAGGAGAATTCTTTCTTTTTTCAGAGGAAGGATATTTATGACTGAAAACAGTCCTAAAAACATGAGAATATTGATCATGGTTTTGAGAGGTGCTTGCACTGAATCACTTGATGTACCTCAATATAGGCTTTATTCTATCTTTCCTCAAAGACAGATTGCCAACACAAAAGATGAACAGTCTTGAGGGGAAAAAAAGAAATCTTATATCTTTCTGCTAGGCTGTCTTCCCTCCATAACAACAGGGAGAAAAGAGGTCTGTGTGGCTTCCTCAAATAAGGACAAACATAGTAAGCAATGTATTGGTACAGTAGCTACTGTAAAAATGCCTTGGGTGTACTTGATTTAATGTGTCGTAATAAGTTAAATTAACATCAGATGGAGATTCAAATAGCTAAACATTTAACTAATCTAACAACAAACATTTATTATAAAATCAACATAAATATAAAGACAGCAAAAGTCCCATTATCGTCTGAGGACCTAATTCATTGTTTTTAGAGGTAGTCTGGTTGGGGTTCCTTGGAAATTTATAAATGAAGTTAATTATTCACCAGTCAGATGTTTTTGTAAGGCAGATACTTTCCTGTTTCTTCTTTTTCCTTAAGTTGTAGACATATTTTAGGTCAAGTTTGGTCTGTTGGCTTTTGTAGTTCCAGGTTGAAGGGGGAGGAGCAGACTGCTTACCGTGGTAAAGAGCACAACTTGCTCCTGGTAGGTTGCAACCCAGGGTCGCGGTTTTGGTCCTGTCCCTGAAAATGTTGTCAGAATTTCTTCTTACTTGTGCCTGGCAACGTCCCTCTCTCCATGGGGGAGGACCCCTGTGTCTGCGCGCCGGTAGCAGGGCTGTTTGCAGGGCCTTCAAGCAGGGATGCATCTATCTGTCTGTGCTTACCCTTCTGTGCTGCCAGCACTTTCCTTCCCATTCCCAGTGAGGGAAGAGCATTCCATCCAGCAGAAGAGTCCCACGTTACATGGGATTGCCACGTGTTTGAAACCCACCAAACCAGCAACCTTGACTTTTTTTTGGAGGAGCTGGGAGGAGAAAGAAGGGATACGTGATGTACTCGTGTGTTGGTGTGGCACAGAGGACATGTACGGCACCCCGTGGTGGGAGCTGGCTGCGTGAGGCCAAAACTTGGCATAGGATGGAGTCAGGGAACCTCTGATGCAGAGCAGAAGGCAACGTGTGCACGGGGGGGATGGCCAAGTGCCGACCACGGTGGAGAAGAGACGGGGGAGGGAATGGATTGAGGGTGAGGTGTGCGTAGTCATTTTAAGATAGGCAAGGAAGATACTCTTAGTAGGATTAGAGAACACAGTTGCTAGGGGGGTTTATAGAGAAACAACCAGAGAACTGTGCCCTCTGGTCCATGAAAAGATAGTGTAGCCCTGAAAACTGGCGAGCACTTGCTCCACTAGGCCTGATGGAGCATGTAGGTCATATTTGGCCTGCCCACTGGGGCCTGGCAGACATCTTAAATTTTAATTGCCAACACATAAAAATCAGGAGATTTCACATTTAATTAAGCATGTATGGCTGCTTCTTCATCTTTACCTTCTTTTTTGTATAAGATGTAATTTTTATAGTTTTTACACTATACTGAGATATTTTACATATCCTAAAACGCACCCGTTTAAAGTATACAGTTCAGTGGTTTTCAATATATTGATAGAGTTGTCCATCATTAGCACAATCTAATTTTAGCACATTCCAACACCCCAAAATAGGACCCTCTTGCCTTTTAGCAGCCCCTGTTTCCTGTCTTCTTGGTCCCAGGCGGCAGGCACTGGTCTGTTTCTGTCTCTGTGAATTTGGCTGCTCTGGGTATTTCACATAAATGGAATCATACAGTATTTGGCCTTCTTTCATCTGAATGTTTTCAAGGTTCATACATGCGATAGCATGTATCAACACTTTATTCCTTTTTATGAGCACTATCCCATTGCATGGCTGTTCCACATTTTATCTGTCCGTCAGTTGATGGGCCTTCTGGCTCTTGTGAATCATGCTGCTGTGAACATTCCTGGGCAATATTTCGTGTGTCTGTACGTTTTCATTTCCTTTGGGTAAATGCCTAGGAGTGGAATTGCTGGGTCCTATGGCGAGTCTGCATTTAGCATTCTGAGGAGCTTCCAAACAGTTTTCCAGAACAGCTGCACCATGTAACATTCCTGTCAGCAGCCTGTGAGGGTTCCAGATTTTTTGCATACTCACCAGCACTTGTTATTGTCTCTTTGGTTTTAACCATCATAGTGAGTGTGAAATGGTGTCTCATTGTGTAAAATAGAGGCAAATAATGGAGCTGGGAATGATGAGCAGGGTTTTTCTTGAAAACCGGGCTACTTGCTGGGCATCACCGTTATAGAAGGCCACAGGGCACACACTTGGTAAGCTATTTACATTTTCAGAAACAGTATTTCAGAGATCTAAAATGACATTGAAAAGTACCTGTATATAAAGCGTACGGTTTGATATAATTGGACGTGTATACCACAAGCAAAATAACGTTTCCATCACCTCGTCTAGCACCTTTGTAATCCCCTTCTTTGCCCCTCCCTGCTACTGCATCCCTGTGCAATCACTGATCTGCCTTCAGTACGTGTTAGTTTGAATTTTCTGGAAGTCTGTAATGGACTATATATATGCATTATGTATGTTTTACATATGTAAAGTCTTGGAACTTTATAAGTGGATCCATGTAGTTCGCCTGAACTTCTTCCAGCATACTTTGAGATTTATCTACGTTGTGTGTATCAGTAAGTAGTTCATTCCTTTTTTGCTGGGTAGTGTTCCATCGTAGGGGTATGAAATGTGTTTATCACGCATCTGTCGTTGTACAGCGGGGGTTTTCGCCCAGTTTTGGCTGTTACAGATAAAGCTGCTGTGGGCATTTGTATGTGTCTTTGTATGGACATCCTTTTGTATCACTTAGGAGTGGATCATATGATCAGGGGCTGTTTAACATTGCCAGATGTTTTCTACAGTAGCTGTATCATTTTGCTTTCCTACCAGTAGTGTGTGAGAATTCCAGTTCCTCCACATCCTTTCTTTTTAGAGTCCTTTTCCTTCTGCCTAGAGGACTTTAACATTGCTTCTAGTTTGGTGTGTGGGGGGGGGGTCTCCTGGGGATGGATGGCTATGTTGATACACACAAACACACACACATATACACGAAAGATCTTACAGAAAAACCCAAAAGAACTTCTTGGCCAACCCAATATATTATGTATAATTATATATATAGTTTTTTAGTTTTTGTTGTCTGTAAAGTATTTTACTCTTAATAGTTTGAAAGTTTTGGGCTGAGCATAAAATCTTAAGTTGAGTTTTTTCTTAAAGGTCTTTTTCCACTGTCTCCTGGCTTGCATTGGTCTTGATCAGAAATCTGATGTCATCCTTATTTTTGTTTCAGATATTGCAAACCCCGCCCCACTCCTAACACCCAGCTTTTTAAAAGATTTTCTTTATCAGTGGTTTTGAACAACTTGAGTGTTTTATGCTCTTGTGTAGTTCCGTTCGTGTTTCTCAGGTTTCACTGAGTTTGGTTTAGTGGGTTTATAGATTCATCAGATTTGAAAAATATTTGACTATAATTTTAAAAACATTTTTTGTTCCTTCCACTGCCCTGTGCTTCAGAGCCTCCAGTTAACGTACGTGTTGGGCTACTTTAAGTTACCCCAAAGTTCCCTAATATTTTGGGTTTAATTTTCTTTTCCTGTGTTTCAGATAGTTTGTTTTCAGGTTCACTAATTTTTTCATCTGCACTGTCTAATCTGTTATTAATTCCAACCAGTACATTTTTCTTCTCAGACATTATAATTTTCATCTCTAACAGCCCCATTTGTCATTTTTATCTCTCACCTTTTTCTACTTAGCTTTTTGACATGGAATACTGTTATAATGACTGTTTAATGTCCCTGTCTGCTTATTCTCCCCTCTGTGTCAGCTTTGGGTTGGTTTTGGTTGACTTTTCTTCTCACTGTGCTGCATATTTTCTTCCTTTTATGCCTCTATGGCAGTTTTTAATTGGCTGCTTTGCATGTGAATTTTGCTTGGCTGAGTGCTGGATATATATATATATATATTTTTTTTTTTTTCGTATTCTTTAGCTTTGTTCTGAAGTGCACGTAGGTTACATGAAAGCCGTTTGACCCTTTGGGGTCTTACCTTAAGAGTTGTCAGTCGGAACTAGAGTAGTGTTTAGTCCAGGACTTGTTATTCCCCACCATCAAGGCAAGACTCTTGAGTGCTGTACCCAGGGTCCTGTGAATTCTGTGGTGTCCCTCCCACCTAGTGGGAGCAGGTGCCTTTCCTCTTGAGTTTGATTACTGGTAGTGCTCCTGCTAATTAACCTTCGTGTGGCTCTGTCCTTACCAGTATCTGCTTGTCAGCCCTCCGGTGGATACTTGAAGGGCCTCTGCCCACCTCTGGAGTCCCCTCTGTGCAGCTCTCCTTTTGCATACTCTCTCCTGCCAGCTCTCACCACTCTGTGCTCCCTGGACTGGGGCTCCGTCTCTTCCACTCAGGAGTCCTCTGGGCTCTGCCCGGCTTCCTTCTACCTTTGCCACAGCCTGGAAGCTCTCGAGGTAGTCAGCCAGAACCATCTCAGGGCTCTCCTTATCTGCTGCCTGTCTCTCACGGGTTACTGACCCTCACTGCCTGATGTCCAGTGTCTGGAAAACCATTGTTCATGTATTTTGCCTGGTTTTTGGTTTTTTTTAGTTTTTTAAAGCCAGAGTAAAAGCCCTGCCCCGTCCCTCATCTTGGCTAGAAGGAGCAGTTGTTATGGTGCTGCACTATTTCTGACAGTAAGAGCATCCACATACTGTGAATAAACCCCAAGGAAATCTTCAAAAAGCCACAGTGTACTTTTAATAGAAAATCTCTGCCCCCATGAGTTACTAACATTAATATATATCTATGGCCCAAATTTACAAAACACTGAGAAAATAATTTTACAGTTCCATCTCAGAAATGCTCAGGTAACATTTTCTCTTAGCTTCTTTTAATCTATATATCTAACTGGTGTCTTTTTAGCTCTTCAGTCTTTATCTTGATTCTCATTCTCTAAATGGTTTCATGTGTGTGGTTCATAGAATTCTGAGACGACCCTCACTGATCCGTGCCTTTGTATGACCCCTTCTCTGAGTGTGAGTAGGAGCTGTGGACACAGTGGGTAGGGCTCCCATGATTATGGTGAAAGATTGCTGCAGATATAATTAAGGTCTTTAATCAGTTGAGCTGATCAAAATGGAGATTATCCTGGGCGGGCCTGTCCTAATTGGGTGTGATCTTCAAAGGGTTCTGGGATCAGAGACCGAGGAAGTCAGAAGCTTCCTGTGTGCTTCTGCCCGCCTCTGTGCCTCAGCGTACTTACGTCATTGAGGGGAGGATCTGCCAGCAAGGAACCTCAGGTGGCCTTCCTGAGCTGACAGTGCTTCCTGGGTAATGGCAAAGAGGAAGATGGGCCCTCAGTCCTCCAGCTGCAAGGCAGTGGATTCTGCCAGCAGCCTGTGAGTTGAGAAGACTTCTCTGGGGCTCGGCAGGCTGAGAGTCACACTTGCAGCCCAGCTTTGATCTTAGCCTGGTGAAGCCCTGCCCTGGAGTCCTGAGCCGTGGAGATTGAGATAACAAATTTGTATTGTCGGAGGCTACTAAGTTTGTGGTAATTTGTTTTGCAGAAGTAGAAAGGTAATAGAGTATGCATTTTCTCACATCATTTAAAAACTTGCTGTAAATGAGAGTATGTTTTGCTTTCATCTGTTTATGTTGGCCTGTTTTAGCTCACTGTTCCTTTCTTTGTCATATTCTTACCGTGCTGCCACACCCATGTGATCACGCCCACACACCCAGGAGTAGGAGGCACATGGTTCAGCGTGGCTGAGAGGCAGTGCACAGTTTCCATTGAAGGTGCTTGTAAGAACGTGGGCCCTGAGACCCTAAGATCCAGCCCTGTGATCATGGACAGCCTCCTCAGCCCTCCACCCTCACTTACCTGCGAAGTGGTGGATAGTAGCTCCCCTGCTTCACGGGGTTGTTGCAGTGTTTGGGAAACACTCAGCATCACGCATCCTCCCCAGCAAGTGCTCAGTAATTAGTACCGCTTTTATACTCACTGTGCTAAGTGTTGCATGCACACGTATGTATGTGCTGAGCTTAACGAATGGAGAGAATTTTAGAGCATCTAGGAGATACTAGCCTAGACTGTCAGGAGAGGGGAGGCTCCATTGGCAGTGTTCGTAGCCGTAGCCTGGGGCCACTGCTTTTAAACTCCCGTGCTCTGGATGCTGCCTCGTTCTTGGTTTTAATTGTGTGGCTCTGGGTCTGTTGAAGGCTGGGAAAAGCCTATCTTTTTATATGTTTTTGCCTGCTGACATTTTTTCAGCCCCTCCTCCCCCTTACTTGACAAGGTCCCTATGGCACCGAGTGTGTTTTGGGTGCGGAAGCGGTGCCTACAGAAGGGATTGGGGGTCAGGCCTCACAGTGATCAGGCTCGGCACCCACGCCCTTGGTCCGTTTCTGCCCCCTGACATTGACTTTGTGAGTGGACCTGCAGCAGGTGCTCTGAGCAGCCTGGCGCCTCCCACAGCGTTGCTGTCTTGCAGTGTCGTAGGGCACTGGTGGAACTCAGATGGGGCCTGCTTGGTGGCCATGTTGTTTTCCCACAGATGACCACAGAGCACACGTGCTGCCCACCTGTGGCCTCTGGAATTTCATAAGCCAGATCAGGTGGAGTTAGGTTCCTTACCTGCATTATGGCTTGCATGACGTGAAATAAAACGGTCACATTCGCAAGCTACTTGTGGCCTCTACCACGTGTATAAAATGGGCAAAACTGAACCTTCTCTTTAATCTTGGCAGGATTGAAAAATCTTGTTCTTGGAAATTTTTCACAGCGATGTAACCTAAGTCGGAGAAGAAGTGACAGGCCAGGCCCTGTGACAAGGCCACAGCCTGCAGTCCGTCCCTGGGCCTGCAGCCCTGCCTGACATTCAGCAGCCTGACCTCCTCCACCCTTGCCCTCGACCAGGGCTTCCAATACTGCCCACCTCACCGTCGTCTTTTCCTCACTTCTCCCAGCGGATGGGTTGCCAGGCCCTGTCGGTCAGTGTTCTGTTTGGCGCCCAGTCTGAGGCCTCACTCGTGTGTCCCCTGGAAGGTGGAAGGTAGCCCCTTGAGTGATCTCTCCACCCGAACCTTAAACAGCCCAGCCCCCCGTCTAGGTGAGGACCACCCTAGTGCTTGACGGCCCGTTATGCCTCACATGGCAGTTCTCTGTTATTCACTCCTCACCTGAAGGTTTCTCATCAGCCTGTTGTCATCTGACTTGGAAACACACTTTTATATATAATTTAAAATTTAATGTAAAAATATAGTTCACTCTACCGTTTAATTGCTTTGAGTACATTCAGTAAACTGAGATGTGTCTATATGAACTTTTCCCTGAAAA
The DNA here is from genome assembly GCF_005190385.1 of Monodon monoceros. Classification (NCBI taxonomy): domain Eukaryota; kingdom Metazoa; phylum Chordata; class Mammalia; order Artiodactyla; family Monodontidae; genus Monodon; species Monodon monoceros. Next base: position 79,318,300 of record NW_021703781.1, read on the forward strand.
TTACCTAGAATCTGTAGTTCTACGTGGATTGGAAACTTGGGTTTAGGAGTTTGATTCATCAGATGACCGTCTCAGCATTATTTGAATTTTAATAAACAAAGCGACTGGATACAAGGTGAGCACATTTTTCTCTGTATTTTGTGAATCTATATCAGAGCAAAATAAGAATCTGTTCCTATTTTGTAAAGAATCGTTTCTAGCCATGCAATTGCTGGTGGAGGCAAGAAAGTAGGAGTCTTATTTTTGTGGATCTAGCCCAGAAAAGGAACGTAAACTTTGAAAAGTGTGTCATTTACCATTCACAGCCTAATGAAAAACTCAGAGAGGCTAGAAACTCTCCATAAAAATTCTGATATCGGCCTTTAAGATACAGCAAGGTAGGGTATACAAGCATTTAAGGGATTCACAATCCACCGTTTACTGGCACTCTAAACGCCATGAATCTTGTACCAGCAATCACAGTCTTGATTTTATTACCAAAAGGGCCCTTATGAGGGTACGCTGGTACCGTGTGCAGTTTAACAAACTTGGTGAGGTGTTCCTGCGTCCCTTCTGCAGCTGGTGGAAGAAAGCTGGGCAATTTACCGTTGCAAATCTGAGGGGCGCTTGGTCCAGACAGGATGGCCATTTAGACAGAACGTGTCTGAAAAGGACACAGTTGCAAGTGTTGGAAGTGTCGTTTGGGCCTAAGCGACGAGTGGGCCAGGCTCAGTGCTTCTGAGGAAGGCGTCTGGGGTTCCGCATCGGGTGGATTTTGTCAGGGTTTCGCGTAGCAGCTGCCCTCGCGGCAGAAGGCAGGTGTGGGCAGGACCTTTCCTGTGTGTGGTGGGCAGCCACTTTCTGAACTGTGACCGTTTTCGGTTAGTTTTTGAAAATGCCAAACACAGTATGCTTATTATGGGAGGTGTATAAGCAGTTCTTGGGAAGCACATCTTGAATGTCTTGAAAGGAGTGAAACAGACTTTGGGCTGGAGCCCTCCAGTTGTGAGGGACCCACGTCACTGGGCACGTGTGGGCCCATGGCTGCTCTCCGCCCTCTGTCCCCAGGAGAATGCGCCCTGGACCAGAGTTCTCGGGGTGCGTTCTGTGACACCGGCCAGGTGTCCTTGAGACCAAACTGCTTGCACCATGATTACTCCCAAGACCTGCTTGCCTTTCTCACTGCTGGCGTTTACACAGACGGTACGAAGGTGACGGGGCTGAAACTGCTTTCCTGGGCACCAGGCAGTGCCGGCTGTCGCTGTGTTCCTCATCCCCGTGCATTTGCAGGGGAAAGCAGGTTCATCTAAGAATGTCCCTGTCGAAGCAGTAAACACTGTTAATTTGATCAAAACCTTGACCCTTCAGTGCCTCTCCTTTGCAAAGTGTGCACAGGGCACTCTGCCACTGCCGAAACTGGATTGTTTTCTCGAGGGGGAGCCCACATTGTGCGATTGAGTTGCCAGCTGAAGTAGCCGCTTTCTCCATGAAACACCATTTCACCACTGAGAGGATAACTGACAGGCCAACTCTGTCTACCCAGACTTGGATTTTGGCTGAAGCTTTCTCAGGTGAACAGAGTGAGCCGCTCACTTCTAGGAAAATAGCTGATATGTGCTTCCAGTGATAAAATCTGAGTTTTCAAATGAAAATTAGAATTCCGAGAAGCTGGTACATACCACCATGAGCCTGATAGCTTCTCGATATTTAAAACGTTTTCTACCCATATCAGTCAATATTGGATTAGCTGATGTGAATTTCGATAATATACTTCTGAAATGTATAAATATTTAGAAGATTTGCATAGCTCAGGGAACTAATATTTTCCAGATGATCAGCATATAAAGTTACAAAGTTATGTTTGGGTCAAAATTCAAACTGCAAGATAGACTGACAGCTTTTAATGTAACAGCGCCCATAGTTCTTTGGTGAGGCTTTCGGGATCCACATCACAGCCGCCCTGTAGAAGCTACCTCTTTTCGAGTTCTGACGTAAGTACCAAAGAAGAATGTCCACGGTCGCTGGAGAAGGATTTTCTTCGTGTGCTTCATCTAGAACCATGGATGGAAACAGAATGAAGGAGTAGCAGCTGTGAGAATCCAGCTGTCTTCTGTTGAGCCAGCCATTCAAGAGACCCTCAAGAAAGTAAAACCAGGCCACTGTTAACTGGTTTCCAAAACAAACCAAAAAATAGTTATTTTTCATAAAAATGTTGTTTGTGATAACATGAAATATAGTTATTTTAAGTGAATTACAAAATATTTTAAAGTTCTCAGCTTTAATTTCTGATATAGTAAATATTAGTCGGTGTAACCCAGATGGAAAAATGGCTCTGTAGGGTCCTCGTTGTTTAAGGGTGAGACCAACAAGTTTGGAAGCCACTGCTCTAGACAGACGTTGGCAGCCAAGCTTCCTGTTGGGTCTGTCGTGATGTGTTGGGCCCATGCTACAGAAGAAAGATCAGACGCTTCCTGCTTCTCTGAGCTCCCATGTCCCCTCATCATTCTGGGGGGAACGTCTTCAAACGCACTCTCTGCTCATTCACTTGTAGATGATGGTCTATCAGAAAAGGTGATGTCCTTCCTTGTGTGCAGTGAGCTTTGCTAGAATTTCCAAGGGCCTTGGAAGTCATAATTGTGGGTGAAATAGACCTGCTATTTGAAAAGGCTCAGCGTGCCACCTTCGAAAGGTGGGTCTTGATCGACTGTTTCAGGTGCGTTTGTGTTTCTTCCTTTTGGAATCATTGGTCCTCCCTCCCCAGTGATTTCTTTAACACTAGCTTTCAGGCGAAGACCTTGGAAGCGCAGTCCCTGTGTTGTTGGTGGATCTGAGAGAGAAATGGATCACTTCTCATTTTTCTTTAAACCTTAATAACTGGAATGCTTTGATTCCTTAGCTATTTTTAGAAACAAAGTCATGCCGTGTCCCGTTCTGGCACTCTTTTAGCTTCAGGAAATACCAGAAATGCTGACACTGTGATCAGTCCCACTCTGTTGCCTTCTTTAAGGGTGAGTTGTCAACACCAAGGAAACGATCATGATTCCAAGCAAGGAGTTACACTATACTGAAGGTGAAAAGAGTGCAAATAAGAAGCTTCTTGTAAATAGGTTTAAGGATTAAAAAAAAACACATTATTGAGACACAATTAGATGTATTGAATCTTCGAAAGCTTGAACTGCTGTTCTGAAAGGCTCAGAGGGCACTGCCTTGGAAGCTAGGTCTTGAACGGCTCTTTGGAATGCATCAGTATTTTTAAATTGCCTTTGGATGCAGTGAGCTGATACCAGCGGATCTGCCACCCTTCTCCTCCCTGACCCACCACAGTGTGTGTATCATTGTTCCCGTCATCTGTGTTGAGGAACACCAGTGATAACACCCACCCCAGGGATAGTGGGCGCGGCAGACACTAGAACCCTGGGAGGGTTTTCTACTTGCAGCAACCCCTCTCCTGCCCACCAAATTCTGTGTCCAAAGGTGGTGCACGTCTCTGCCACCAATACTCCCATCCCCCTCCGTGGAAAAGAACTGTGAGTGCTCACTGAGGGCTGTGACACGGCAGAATTCCTCTGAGATCATACACGTCTAGGGACATGTGACTGAGTATTGACAAGACACCCCTCTCCTCACCATAGCCCTGCGGGGCCAGGGAAGGCCACTGGACCTTCTGTATGGGTAGGGGTAAGAGAGAGGGGAGCAGTGTGTCCTCAAGGCCTTCCTTCATGCCTTTCCCCCCAGGATCTTGAGTCTTTGTCAGAGCTCCATGATTTAGTGTTCATTCATTTCATACATTATATGGGAGCGAAATCACTTGAACCATTTCAAGTCCTTTTGTAGAAGAACTAAGGCCTAAAGGCCAAAAACACAAAGAAGCATCCAGAGGTTTCCTTGGAACAAGCCTAGGGTGCCCAGTCATGGTTCAAGGGAACCTTTCTACCAAGTGTGTTAACTAAATCTTAGATATTTCGTGTCTCAGCCAGAACTTAAAATTATATCCTTGGAAAGTATACATTCTTCCATGTTTCTGGAATTTCCCAAAGAAAGCCTGCTTTTTCAAGCGCTGTGGTAACATCGTGTGTAGCTTTAGTCTCAGACCTGGCCTTTTGTGGTGGCAGACCCATGAAAGCAAGTGTCCACGCAAAAGGGCCACAGACCGACTCTAAACCAGGATTGGTTAACTTGTGGTCTGTGGGTGGTCTTCGGGGAGATCCATAAATTCCCTGGAGTTGGGTAAGAAGTGTTGACTTTCTGTGGATGTGTGTATTTGGATATCCTTCTTAGGACAGAGCCCAGAGCATCCTCTAAATTTTCAAAGGTATCTGTGAACCTGTCTATAGAACCCCTGCTCTAAATGCTCAACTTTGCACTTAATTTTTACAAGTCCCGAATGCAGATATACCAAGTGATTTAAAATTATCTAATTATTTTGTAGATAAAAACTGGAGCGATCCAGCTATTCATAGTGAGCTGTCTGGGAGTTCCGCCTGTCTTTACACTCAAGTGAAGGAATAGGAGACCATTTTGGAACTTAATGCTAGTTTTTGAAGAGCATCAGACAGATTTTGGCCACGGAGGAGATGTGCAGGGACTGGTAGGGACAATTAAAACAAATACCTGTACTTACAGAAAGTGACCTGGACACAGAATTATAGCTGGATCCAGCTGTATAGGCAACAATCAGATTATGGAGTCTTGATGGACTTCTGATTGTACTGGGCATCTGTCGTCCTCAGGGACTTTTCCTCCCGCCAGAGTGAAGGTGGCATGCGCACTGATTAAATTCTGACACTTGGTTGAATTTCAGTGTGGTTCTTTGCATTGGGACGCCTGTGGTGTCATGGAGTAACAGTGTAATTAATGCCATGACTTTTCTAGTTGACCTACTATCCCTGCTCCCACTAACTAACTACTTAAATTTCATGCTTCATTTCTATGTTAATAAATTAAATGTTTGTAAATATAATAGAATCTAAGCTAACCAGAACGATGTTGAAGAAGTCTTCTACGCGGTGGCTCTTCGTCTTTGTTGAGGCCAAGCACACGCTCTTCCGTCAGGACATCTCACCAGGAAGAACGGGTGGTCCTCACAGAGGAGAGGGAGCGCGTGTGAGCCGAAGACGCCTTTCCTGTGGTTCTGCTGTGTGCCTGGAGGTGGGCGCCCGCCGAGCATCCTGGGGCTCCCGTCGGGGGTGGGGGCCGGCGGGCCGTGCTTGTTTGTCAGAATACCTTCCTGTCTTAGTAACTAGCGTGTAACAAAAGTAATACTGAATCTGCTTTTGATGTGACTCAAGGAAGGGAGAAGTGTTGTTCCCCCAGATGGCCAAATCTCTGGATCGTGTCCTAGAACTCCCAGTCAGCTCTTGTGTTTCAGGCTGTGACTGTGATCAGGATCCCTACCCAGGTCTTGTCCGCCACAGTCCTGTTTCAGTAGTGGATTACAGCCAGGACGGAGAGGAAGGACTGCTCGGGGATGAGTGCAGCGAGGCACAGGCAGGTGTTGCTCCAGGGCGTGCCTGGGGCCCCCGTGGGGTTGGGGAAGGGAATCCAAGGGTCTCTGCCGTGGACCTAGGAGTTTCCCCTAAGCCTCCATCTGACTTTGCTCTCCCATAGATGATTAGGGTGAATAAGCTCCAGGGTTCCACACAGCTGACTGGTACCGTTCTTTATTTCGTCTGCAGTTGAGCTGCTGTGGGGAGAGAGGGGACGTCCAGTGCTGGATGTCAGAAGGTTCACGTCCCAGGGTGTCCTGCTGCATCTGAGCTCTAAGGCTGCAGAGGCACCTTCTTTACAAATTGCTCCATTGTCATGGCTGGCATTCTGGTTAAAAGTTCATCTGGATTTCAACCTCGCGTGAAATTGCAGAGCTGCGACTGGAAAGCTCGGCATCACTTGAGAACCTTTAGGGAGCTCTCAGACATTACAGGGGGGATTGAGTAAAACACGCTGGGTTCCATTCACTCAAGTTTGGGGGAGTGGAAAAAAAATCTAAGTTCTCTCATTTTTATTGCCTACTTTTCAGTTACACCCAGAAGGAGAAAACAAAAGAGAAGCATCACCCTTACATTGTAAGAACCTTTGAAACCCTTTTAAATACGAATTCTGTGAGATTTGCCACACTGGTTAGCCAGTGCCTCGGTCCCTTTCTTTTGGATTATCCCACCTGAAGATGACGTGGACTTTTAATTGTTCGGAAGCCTCAGTCTCTCCCTCCGAGGCAGAGGTCAGCAGACGACAGCCTGTGGTCTGCCACCTCTGGCCCACCAGCCCGTTTCTGTACGGCCAAAGCACTAAGTGTGGTTTTTACCTTTTTAAAGGTTTGTAGGAAATAAAGGTTAGGAAACAGACCTTATGTGGCCTGGAAAGCCTGAAACACTTCTTTCTGGCCCTCTTCTGAGGAACACTCGTAACCTCTGCTCTCCGGGGTTGACACACAAAGACTGAGTGGCTGTGCGGCGTTTCTGTACCCACAGGGCGGTGCGGGGCCCTGTCTGGGGGGAAGAGGCTTCACAGGAGCTGTGAGTGGCCGGGGCCGCCGTCCCACTGCCCAGGCAGGCCTGGTGGCGGCTGCAGGACGGGGTGGTGCTGTCCTGGCATGTGTTCAGGATCCCTTCAGCTCTGTCCTTAAGCCAGCGTGTGTCCTGAGCACAGACGTAGGAGCCAGGCTTCCCAGGACTGCGCCCTGGCTTGAAGGCTGCTTAGCTGTGGAACCTTGGGCAAGTTACTTGTCCTTTCTGCCCGTTTCCATCTGGAAAACGGGGATGACGGGGTTGGCCTCGTGCAGTGGGCAAGAGGAACCCTGAGTGAAGGGTTGCGCAGGCCTGGCACGTGCGAGCCCATCTGTTGTCATTGCCGTGATGGCCCACGCTCACCTGTGGAGTGGTGCTGGCTCCGTAGTTAAAGTGGAAAACTGCTCTCTGGAATAAACAGAATTGGGAAGAATCTGAACTACGTGTGGGCACCAAACTATAACACTAAGCCGTGGGGTGAAGCCGCGCTTGCTCTTTCCCTTGTGGATTGTTAGGGAGGGACGTGGCCTGCTCGGGCTGCTGTGGCACACACAGACTGGGTGGTGTAGACAGCAGACACTTAGTTCTCATTGGCCTGGAGGCCGAAAGTCCAAAGTCAGGGTGCAGGCAGATTCCAGTCTTGTGAGGACCCTCTTTCCGGTTTGCAGACAGCTGCCCTCTGGCACCCTCCCAGGGTGGAGAGCAGGGGGCAGCAGCGCGCTCTCTGTGCGTCTCTATCCCCTGGGACGGCGGTGTCTGTGTGACACACGCTCGTGACTGGAGCGTTCACATATGGCATGTCTGTTTTTGCTCTAATAGGTCATTTCTCTAGCTTTCCCGAAAGCTGCAACAGTTTACGCGTCCTCAAAGAGATAGGTGACAGGTGACCTCATTGTTGCCGTCTGATGGGAATGACGTGCACGTCCCTGTAAAGGTGGAGCGTCCTGTTTGCTGGCCACTCCAGGTCTCCTTTCCGTCACCACTGTGCTCAGCTCCGTTACCCAGGGCGCAGCCTGGGCCCGTCCACCCTGCAGGCACGCTGGCCTCTGCCTAGCTCAGCACGGGCTCAGGGACACTCCCTCTTGCCCACTGCTGGCTGCAGCTCCTTTGAGGGACGCGTCCGTGCCCGCCGCTCCTTGGCTGCCCCCTGCATGGCACGGCAGTCCGGGATGGTCCCGGAGGCTCCACGTGGCTGGGGCTGGCTCTCATGTCAGTCCTTGCATGCTGACCTGAACCCCCTTTGGCTCCTGGCCCCTCTTGAGGGACACGTGGGAAAGAAACGAGACGGTCCTCTGATAGGCAGAACTGGAGGCAACAAGCTGAACTCACTTCCTGGCCCAGGTGTTTGGGGAGTGCATTCAACAGTCACCCATTCTCATCACTTAGAGGTGCGGCAGGCAGTTAAATATAGACCCTGAGCCGTTGTACTGTGTGGGATGCGCTTGACTGGGGAGCCGTTTCTTGACAGAGGGAGAGGTTGGCAGGTAGTTTGGGAGCCTTTTTTTTTTTTTTTTTTTTTTGCGGTAGGTGGGCCTCTCACCGCTGTGGCCTCTCCCGTTGCCGGAGCACAGGCTCCGGACGCGCAGGCCCAGCGGCCATGGCTCACGGGCCCAGCCGCTCCGCGGCATGTGGGATCTTCCCGGACCGGGGCACGAACCCGCGCCCCCTGTATCGGCAGGCGGACTCCCAACCACTGCGCCACCAGGGAAGCCCCGGGGCCTATTGTTTTGCTTAGTGAACTAGCAAGAGCAGCACCCATTACTGTCATTGGATCACTTGCTCCAAAATTAAATTAATCAAATTAGGTAAACGTCTGTATTTCCTCTTACCGCCCCAGCAGGCTGCCCTCAAAATGGCACACTTGGATGTCAGCTGGTCCTGGGGTGTCCTGAAGTGCAGGTGGTGGCCGTGACCTGCCGAGGTGGCCTGCTTTCCAAAGTATGAAATTCCCGAATTAATAGGAAACCTCGCTGCTTTGTCTGATGACTTACTAGAAAGCAATAATTAGAAAACATTTTTCGTAGTGGAACCTGAGGTTTAGCTACACAGAGAAATTGGATATTTCAAAATACTCGTAGTTGGTTAGTGAAACATTAGTATTAATGACAAATTAATATTAATATCAATATCAGAGTTGAGCACGTAGCCTTGGGAAGAGAAGGGAAGGGCTTTAAGGACGAGGTTTAAGTAGCCCCCACATACCTTGCCATGTTGGCAGCATTTTTCACCTGAAAGCTTTTTTTTTTCCTTCAGAAACTTAGATGTGAAAAATTCTACACATTGGGAAGAGGCGTCAGCATTTGAACTGTAAATGATTAAACCTTTATGACTAAAGTAATAGGTTTGGCTTCAGTCTTCCCAGTGGAGTAGCAAGCAGAGGTCCTTTTCGGTTTGCAAACAGAAATGCACAGTTTGGTCCATACCCAGCCCTGCTTCTCTTCCAGGCTGTGTGCACCGTCTTAGCAGCACCACGCAGTGGACAGCAACGTGGTAGCTTCAGGTTGGGTTTCTTGATGTTTTCTGTTTAACTGAGGGTTCCTGACACTTTGTTTTCCTTAGTCTAGGTGTTTCTGAGCCAGGGGCAGACTCTGGTGGCTCAGAGCTGTTCTTGAGAGATTCCAGCCTTCCTAGCTGATTGATGAGGGGACCACCCCGAGGGGCCGTTTGGTTCCCACTCTGTGAGTTGGAACTTTGTGTAAAGTCCTCATCCTGACTTGACCTTGAAGTCTTCTGTTCAGGCCTCCCCACCAATGACAAAAAAATCCGGTGATACTGGCGAATGTGTTAGGTTACTTTGGGGTAGCAAAGAGGGAGTGCATCTCTTCTAATTCACTTTCATTTGGTCTAAAATAAATAACAAAAGTCCTTGGGGAAAGTGTGAAGGAAATGTCTTCCCACATCGCAGTCCGTCTTGAGGGAAGCATCGGTTGGCGTCCGAGGTTTCTGGACATTTCAGGGCAACAAGGATGTGGTATTTAGAGTACTTGCTGTTGAAGTGGCCGCTATAATAAAAACAGAGTTGAGCGTTGTCACAGCAGTACATTACAGCCATGGAAATTCCCCGTAGTTCATTGGTCCATGACCAGCAAAATCCCCAGGGACTAACAGTTAATCAGGCTCAGTGGAGCCTCTGCCTGGCCACAGTTGCAGATGTCACATCATACAAAGAGTCACATCTCAGCCTTCCCCAAGAAGAAGGAAAGTTTATTTTTGGTGTGTAGGACTACTTTACCCTTTGATCAAATGACCCATTTTTCTCTCTGTTTGGGAGAAGTATTTTAATTTCCATGTTAGCAAGTATAACAGTAAATCATGTACATTTGGAGTCTTGGTTTTTATTGCTTTTTAAAACATAACAAGTTAATATTGTAGCGTTGATTTGAAGAAAAATGTCGTGAATGTCACTTTACCCAGTCAATCACGCTTAAAAGGAATATACTTCTTACGGTCTCCGAGTTAGATTAAAACTTAAGACCTGTGGGTACACAATATCTTAAAACTGATGAAGTGTAGAAAGAGTCCGAGATCAGTTTGAAGCCCGGCGTGTATATTCATCGTGTCATGGCACGTTCGCCAGGTGGAAGTTAAGATGTGTGTAGAAGGTTTATTGTACCATGCTGTGGGAATTTATGGGTTATAATCTGTTTTTGGGTGTACGCCTGCTGCTGTGGCCTGTAGGAGTGGAGTAGACCTACCCTGCTTGTTTTCGTTATTTCCTCCTTGTCTTTCAAGCTTTCAGGTAACTAAGACCTGCGATGCAAAGGTGAGGCTCACACTGAAAGGAGTGGGGAGGCCCCCAGCCAGGGCTGAGAACACCTGTGTCCTCGCCGGCATCACTGGAGGTCTTTCCTGGAGGCCCCCCGCCCCTCCGCCTCCCAGCCTCCACACTGAGGTGAGCTTTCTGCCATGATTTATGTAGCGTTCTGATGTCTACACAGATTTCTGGATGGTCTTAGAAATGTCACATGCCGCTTCAGGAATGTGTGCAAGTATATTTCATACGTTTTACTTTGCAATTAAAAAAGTCGTCTTTAATGTTTTAGTGTACCGACACTGAGGTTTAGCACAGAGAAAACAGGCTTGCCTCAGAACCAAATTTCAAGTCTTCAGACTTATGCGTGTATTTCGTAATCTCCCCCAAAGCCCATTTATTAAACTGTCCTGGTCATAAATACAGACTCTTTTTTTGCGAACTCATATAAACAGGTCATCGACACAGCTGAAATTCCTGCCACATATTTATTGCACTATCAGCTCAAATTTTTAAGTGACAAGAACCAAAATAATCATTAATTTTTATAGGGCAAGGATCTGGCTTTTTGTCTGACACAAAGCTGTATAAAAAACTGCTTCTGATTTTATGCACATTGTTTTTAGTTAATGATTTTCAGCTGTTTGTTGTTCCTCTGATAGCATGAAAATGTACCATATGCTCAGCCAAAAGACAAATGATTAGCAAATGAAATTCCGGACAGCTGTCTGACTGAGCGCGCTGGGTTGATAGCATTCTGCTATCATAATTAGCTTACGCTTTGGGTTAATTAACTTTCTACCTGGATATGCATAATAATAGCAAACTGCGGAAAGCAAGAAGCTTTCAGTACATCAACAACATCGCTGTCTTTTTTATTTGGTATTTCAAGAGCATATTAGAATTTCAAGAGTGATTAATCCTGGGAATATTGTCATCTACTGTAGATTTTATTTGCAAGCCAGATAATACTGAAACAATTGGAATCTATTATAGAGCAGAAATAGCATTTTAAAATTGTAATTAAAGTTTCTAAAAGCAATTGCTAATTTCAAATGCCTTTGTTGGCAAGAATATTAGACTTCTTGTATGGGCAGCTTGTCGGCTACAAAAAATACCAGCACCTACACTGTGAAGAATAAAACTTTCTTTTATTTAAGTGCTGTCTTGAAATCATTAGTTATTTTTACGTAATTTGAAACTAAGATTATTCTGTAGTTTGGAAGGTGCTCCTTAAACTGCGAGGCTGAAGATACCAACTCCGGGCCCGGCCCGGATTCCTCCCCCACCTTTGGCTCCGGGAAGGTTGGTGGGCTGGGTGGGCGCTGCCCACTGACCTCTAGTCATGATCTGATAATGTACGCGTGTGTGTCTACAAGCGCCGGAGGTCTGATTTTTTAAAAGTCAGTGCTGTATATTTGTAGCTTGGTGTTTATTTTCTACCAAAGCAGTTTATACATCAGTTTACTGATTAGATAAAACGGGGAGAGGAATGGCTTTTCTCCTCCCTCCTCTTGTTTGCATGGTTTACCAGCCCTCTAAGTTGCCTATCATCTTATGGGGCTGCTCGGGGCCTTTGGAGAGCACAAGCTAGTGAAGTGGATTGCGGGTTTGGAGTAAAAACTGTAGTTTACATTTCCCAAAGCACCAGAGAGCCTAGCACTTAATTCTGAAATAAGTCATGCCTGTTGTTACACTCAGAAAAATATTTTATGTTCTGAAAAAAATTCTTTACATATGCAGTGGACGGTGAAGATTTGGTGACAGTGAATTCGCCTTGGCTCCAGAGGACTTTACTTACAGAATTTAGCAGTCGTTAATGTGCTGCTTTCTCAGATTTGTGACTTGGGGCCGTCTGTGGGCTTAGGAGCACCCATTTGGTCACTTCATGCAAGTTTTATCGGCCTGTCAGAAGCCATTTTTCAAAATTGGCTTCATTTGAGAACATGTGGAGGAGCCCACTCTCCCGGGGTGGTTAATGAAAGGGGAGGCTCCCGGGGGGGTCTGTCGCTCTGGGGGAGGGTGGGGCTGTGCGGGTTCTCCGAGAGGACGGGGTGCCCCAGCAGACCCCCCCGCCTGCACCCCGAAGTTGGCCCTCCTGGTTGGCAGGCTGTGACCCTGAGGCCTTTCCTCATTTTCGTAATGATGTCTCCAGCAGTCCTTACTCGGGTCTTTCAAAAGATGCTGCCAAAGACTTCTTTTTCTTTTTGTTTAGTCTGCCTCGGGCTGCATAAATATAGATGGCAAAGGGGTCAAGAGAAAAGAAGTAAACGGGATCGCAATTTCGGTATCGAGCCCTTAAACTTGGCTCACAGCTTCCCTGCTGTGTATCAGGCACGTGATTATTTGTTTGCCTTCTGAGATTTATTTTTAACATTTCATTAAATTAAACATGAACAGTTCAAGATGCAAAACTTCAGTACATCCTGTTCCTGCACAGAGAGAAGAACTTTTAAAAGGCGGGACACAGAAACCCTTTTGTGGGAGCGACATTTTGAATAGGTTATTACTAGCTATTGAGAGAGAAAGAGGAAGGAAAGAAAGAAAGAGAGTAACACATCCAGGCCCCGATTTTGGCTTGGATATCTTGATTATTTTATTCTGAGTGCCATTTCAAACATATTGTAAACTAATGATATTTTTTTAAAAAAAACACACACACACAACTTATTCTACTATTTGTGCTGCTTGATCTTTAATTTCTTTTAATGTCAAAATTATTTATTTGGCCTGTTCAATTCCAGATGTGACTGTTGGGGGCACATTAATTTATATTCTGTTTTCATGGCCCCCGTCCCCATCTGTACATCATTTCTAAATTTCCTTTTCTCCCTAGGGAGTTCACCTATTCATATTGTGAGTTTCATTTGCTGTGTAAACAGAATAAAGACAATGCAAAAATCCCTACAATACCAGAAAATAATTCTCTTCAGCAACATAGTGGATCATATTTAAAAAAACATCGAAAATGCAATCCGTGTGAGGCACCATTTTTTTCTACTTTATTGTACTCTGGAGGAAAGGCTCATGTTACTACGACATGTTTCCCCTGGATTTGATAAGTTCATTTTTATTAAAAATACATCCAAAACAGCATTTTATGGTAATCCTCAAACACATGTTGTGGACGTTTCTTTGTTTTGTGTCTTAGCGTGGGGTTGCAGCCTGAGTCAGAACGCCTCACTCAGCTGGTGTGTGCTCACACGGCTACGAAGACGGCTTCTGTCTGCTGTGTTTGTATGAAAAGCAACATTAAAGAACAGCGATTTTTTTTTTTGACATTTCCAAATAAAGAGGGACATGAGTTATTTATGCTCCAATGTTGCTGCAAAGTCCTTATCTCCATGTGGCACTAAACAAGGATTTGTTGTGGGATTTTCGAGGGCCGCATAGTGCTTCAGTGTTAAGCACCCAAAACTCTAGGGGACTGGCACTAATTTCCTCTCTCTCGTAAAACAACATAGTATTCATAACAACTCGAGAGGCTTGACATAAGTAATGATGGCATGTGCAGGCGAAGATTACCGCCCAACAGTGTAATCAAGGTGCCAGGTACTAATGCAAGTTAAATGGAGACAATAATGCTGAAACTTGCATTGTGGGATTAGGAGAGCACTTGAAGTGCTGACGTCCGCACATCCCGCCTTCCTGCCTGTCTGGCTTTCCGCTCCTGTTTATACTTAATGACCCCAAAATTTGTATGTCGTTAACACCATGTACCGAAGTGGGAGAGAACATGGTTTGGGAGGGAGAAGACTCCCTGTCTTCGTTGACTTTTGTCTCTTTTGGTAATTGGTGGCTTTTCCTGCCGCATTAGGGAGCAAAGCGCGGAGCAAGGAGGCCCCTGAGGTCTCGGTAAACATGCTGTGGGCGCAGGAAGCCTCTGGCTCCCCAGCGCTAGGCATTCATTTACATACTTTGAATGAAAAGCCATTTGTGCCTGCAAAATTGTTATTGCTGGAACAAATTTAAATACTAGTCATATGGAAATTTGAAATAAAGTCATATTAAATTTTGATGCTCAGATCAATATTGTGGGGCCCAGGTAATTAAAGTGGGTTTGTTTATTTGGCTCCTTATAAATGAAAAGGGCTTAATACAGACTAATTACGCAGAATCTTTCGTCTGCGGTAGGATAATAATGGCAGCAATTTAAAGTGATATTAAATGAGAATTAATAAAGGAATATGGAGTCACTTTGACCGTATTACGCTGTGAAATGATTCCTCATCTCAATTTCGCGTTCTGTCCTGAGCGTTATGATTGATAAGCAATGAACTTCTGTAGAGATAATCTGTAACGATACTTGATCGCAGTGTTTAATTAATAACCAGACGCGTGACCTTCTGTTATTTTGAAACAGGTTAGAGAAGCCCATTTTTACAGTGCAGGCTTGTAGGGCTGCTCAGAGGACTCATCACCCACTTGCTGAGTGAGGCTCCGGAGCAGGGGTGTCGTGTGGGTACCAGCTAGAAGGTTCCTGACTTTTGTTCAACTTACAAGGGAGTCATTTATTGGCAGTGCAATCCAGGCGGATCTGTGGGCAGAAACAGTAAGAGTGAGGCATCTTGAAGGAGCCCTGGAGCCACATCCACGTCCTGAGGAGGAAGCGGGCAGTGACTTCTCCTCCTGCGGGAGAACCTGAGGAAGCATCACCTGAGCGAAACCAGAACGGTTTGGGTCACACCTAAGATTAAAGTGGACTGTCTGGTAACACTCAGCTTGAGGACTGAAGTTCTGTTTTACATCAAATCACTTGCGAAGAGGTCTCATTTTATTCCTGATCTTAAGCATTTTAGTAGCAATCTAGGTCACGGGACGCGGTGACCATTAAGTAATTTTCAGGGGGATTGGCTGTTGCTGGACTGTTTGTATTTTGCTTTGTTTTGTTTGCAGAGTAACTTGTGTGTAATTTCCTTTCTGCTACGCAGCGTGTCATATCCACGTTAGCATTTCTGCCCTTTTGAAGGGTCCTGCTGAAGGTCAGAACCTCACACTGAGCAGCCTTTTTATATATATTACAAATTGCCGGGATTGTTCATTAATTTCCGTCTTTGAAATGCCACGTCAAACCTCTAAAGGAATTCACAATGCCAGTGTCCCTTGGACAGCTTCTCACCATGGTCCAGTGCGAATTTCTGATGAAATTACAGGTGCAGGGAAATGCAGAATTAGAAATATATCTGATGTTGCAATACTTGCGAAGCGATAGCTTTGTTGATGACAGGACAATTCCATTTTTGACAGTTTAATTTACTGTTGCCAGTGGACAAGAGCAAGAGGAGAGCGTGGGGTTAGCCACCTGCCCCCTCGTACCGTGTTTCACATGCGAGGTTGCAAAATCATGACTCCCTCAACCTGTCGGGCTCAAATGAGAAGGTTTTCAGCTGGGAAAATGGAATATATCAGTGCATGTAATATTGCCTGACCTCATAAAACAAAAGGGAAAATTGCAGATTTCTGACAGCCATTATGAATCTTGTATCAGCATCCAAAACGACTTGGAGCCGAGGTACAGCACATGTTTATAATAGAAAAAAAAACAGGGTTGCCACGTCGACTTGCAATATGGGGCAAAAAATGACGTGTCGGTAATTCGTTCTCAGATGTTAAAGAGGCTGTTGAATTCACTAGCACACGCAGAAGAATGTTTAGCCCGGAGCAGAGTGTGGAAATAGTCTCCACACGGAGAGGCCTGCTGAAGTCAGTCACAGAGCTAGCTTGTAATGGGAGGGAGAGGGTAGGAATCCACATTCCCACTGCAGCTGTGTCGTGAAGCCGGGTTTCTCCCTAGGAGAGGTACCGAACCTCTTTGCTCTCATCCATCGTAAAATGTATAAATAATAGGACTTCTGAAATAAAGCAAATAACATTGTTTTGAAATTGTGAGAATCACTTGAATTGAGGGTATTCTATTGGAAAGCTGGTGTGTTGAGGCATGGCTTTTTATCTTATGCTTAAAAAGTTTTATTTATATTAAAATAAGGCATAAGCTCTTTGCATGTAATTATATGCTCTCCGGTTTAGTTTTTCTCCTTAATAGTCTGTTCCGTCACCTTCTTGCCTATCTCTTCTATGTTATTCCGTGAAAAACGTTTATGGGTACAATAATTATCTCAGCTGTTTTCCGTATTTGTTTTTATTTTAGCGAGGGAGGGTTCAGCGTGAGAACATAGGAACTTTTTGAAGTGTGGGGATAAGACCCATTTTGTGTCCCTCTGCTGGTGTTTCATGCTCTGTCTCCTTTCACTTTTATCTCACGTGCTAGATGTGGGTCTTGGTTAATTTTTCCTTTGCTCTTTGTTTAGAATGAGATGTAGCATTGATGTAAGGGAAATACAGCGTGTTTAACTAATGCACAATGTCCCTTTGAGGAGCGTGCTCCTGTGTCACCAGCCAGCGAGCGGCAGCAAGAAGACACAGTTTTCTGCACTCGGAGCCCCTTAGGTCTCTCCTAAGCAGGTCCAGTCTGAGTGGTGCTGAGTGAGTTTCTTGCAGGGCAGGGCTGTGTATGTGACAGCAGTGGTAATACAAGTGGGAAACGATTCTGAGAGGCAAATGGGGGTTTGGTTCAGAGGGGGACATTATCCATAACTCTCTTCACCCACCCCATCCCTGGCTTCAGCCAAGTCTTCTGCTGTCATAGAGGCGCATCGTACAGACTGGGCGGCTGTGGTCTGTTTGGGTGACCAGACGGGCCACGTTACCATCAGGGTGAAGGGCAGTCAGGAGCAGTGCTGAAGTGGGGGGGGGGACCCCGCTTCCTTTCAGACCCGTGTGCCAGAAGATGATGAAGTGAGTACCGGCGTACGTGAAGTTCTCTGCTTTAAGCTGATACCTTCATGCCACCAGCAAGGGCCGGGACAAGCAGCCCGCTCCCTCCCCTCCCAGAACTTCTTTCTGAGGAGGCAGATGTCTGAGTGCTTTCACCGAGTGACGCGCAGAGTGTGACAGAGCGCGAAAAGGAGGCCTCGTTCAGGGTTTTCTTTGGGGAGGCGCCACAGGAGTGGCTGGCTGGAAGGCTGCTGTCAGAGGCTGTGTCTGAGCGAGGCCTTTAGAAAGAGTCCCAGAAGCTTGGCAGCAAGAGGAAGGTTGAAAATCCAGGGGCAGCGAGACTCCAAGTGACTTCTGTGTTGAAAAGCAAAGGAGGTGAATCGGAAGCTACGGGCTGAGTGCCTTAGATTTGGAGGTATTTCCATATATGGTGAACTGTTGTTTGGATTATTTGGGAATATGTTCTCATGTGTTGAAATATCCCAGTTAGAGTTATCCTGTAGTCTGTGTGAATTAGAATTTTTAAAGACTTAGAATGTATCAAGATATTTTTAATGTTAGAGTATATTGATTTTTCAAGACACTGTCATCTTATAATAATTTCACCTTAATCTTTGTAAATTTCATCATGATTGTATTAAAGCCAGAGGCCTTAAAACACCTTGCAGGGCCCGTGTGATCGGCCAATCCGCCCCAACCCTTCTCTGAACTCATCTCCAGCTTCCCCCACCCTCTGCTCCAGCAGTGTTGCCCTCCTGGCTGTCCCTGGAACTTGCCAAGTATGCTCTACCCCAGGGCCTTTGCATGTGCTATTCCCCCTGCCTGGAACACTTGATCACTGCACCCATTCACATAGCTGCCCATCATTTCCTTGAGTCCTCTGCCAAGTGCAGTAATGATCCCCATCCCCACCATAGCACTCCTGATCTCTGTTTCCTGCTCTATTTTTTTTTTTTTTAACCACCTAGAATAGGAGTTTGCCAAGTAAGGCTGAAGGCTGGCTACCTGTTTTTGTAAACACAGTTTTTATTGGAACACAACCACGAACATTGTTCATATATTGCTGCCTTTTGCTACGACGCCACAGTTGAGCAGTTGTAATAAAGACAGAATGACCTGCAAGCGTAAAATATGTAGTACAATCAACCCTCAGACCTTCGCACTCACGGGTCTGCACCTACCGAGGTTCAACCAGCCGAGGAGCCAGAGGATACAGAGGCCGTCAGCTGTACTACACCACTTTACACAAGGGGCTTGAGCATCCTCAGGTTTTGGTATCTGTGAGCAGTCCTGGAACCAATCTCCTGTGGATACCGAGGAATGACTTTCCTGTAGGAAAGTTTGCAAAGCCCCAGTCTCGCGTATAACTCAGGATTTACTTGTTTGCCTGTCTTCTCCCACTGAAGTGCAGCCTCCGTGAAGACAGACCCTCTGCCTGTTTGACTCACTGATGTGTCTTGTGAGCCTAGAATAGTGTCTGGCACACAGTAGGTACAGAGTCCCTGTTGAATAAATGAAATGTGAAGGTTCCAGGTAACGGGGTGTTGGGCAGTAGTTCACTGTGCCTCTAATTCTTAGGCTCTGGTATTTCAGCCTTTAGTTACTTTTTATTTTGCAGTCTTTATAGTGCATAGAATGAATGATTGCACCAAATCACAGGCGTAAAAGGGGCTTGTCTCCGAGTTCACTGGAAACAAGCTCAGGTGCAGGTTGCATGCAGATGACACACCGGGGAGGACTCCCGAGATACACCCTCGAAGCCAGTGTGAAAGGCAAGACTGGGCAGGGGGAAGCCAGGGACGCTGCACAGTCACCTGGTTGCACGTGAGGTCACAGGGAGCTGTAGGGAGCTCTGGCGCTGCAGTGGCCTCAGAGTCATTCCAAATCGAGGCCGGGACTCGGGCCTGGGGCTCCCCATGTCAGTCGGGTGTTGGCCCCTGACTGCCCTCTGGGAGGACCGCAGCTGTGGGTGAGATGCTTCTCACACAGGGGCAGCAGCAAGGGATGCAGCTCTAAACCCTCCTGAGCTCTGGGGTGCGGTGGGCAGGCCCTGAAAAAGGAGTCTGGGCAGGCGCCGCAGTTTAAATGTTGAGTTGAAAGGTGTGTCTCCGTCTCATTTTCTACCTGCTCGCACCAGTACATTCTGCACACGTGAGTTGTCGTGCGCAGGGTCACCTGGCAAGCGAGCTTCTTTCCCCACATCCCAGCTGGCTGGTGGCCCCCGTGTGCATGTAAACGGTTTCCAGGGAAGCTGTGCTGGCCACAAAGCCTAGTGACTTTTAACCTTTAATGATATGCAGGGTAAGGTACTTACCATCCCACTGTTTTGGAATAATTTTATTGGACATTTTGTTGAGGGAGCCCTTCATTTTGGCCTCCGGCTGCCTGAGACCCTCACACCAGCTCCGAGTATCCCTGCGCCCTTACCTCGCTGCCAGCCCCATGCATCGGGAGCAGTGCGCCTACTCTGTCCTCGCGTGGTTCCGGTCAAAGCCTTGATAACATCCTTTAACACTGTTTGGGCCATACTTAAAATGGTTACACACCCTGTTATAACTTGACTCCACACACATAGCTGCAGACCTCCTGAGGGGCCAGTCTGTCTAAAACATTATTTTACTTTTTAATCCCTGTTTGCACTGGGATAGGGAAACCATGCTACGAGCTGTTTTGGAACGTCGTGGCACAGGGAGACTGGAACCGGCCAGGGCCTTCAGGGTCTGTCCTGCAAGATTCACGTGAAAATTGAACCTTGTTTAATATCTTGGGTCCAACAGGGAAGAGAGCTCCCTGAGGATTGGTATGCAGAATGAAACCAAGGGGAAGTCATTTTGAAGGAATCAGATAGGTAACAAATGCTCTTTGCTTCCTAACGATTAAAATCGAAAACAGAGGCGGCGTATTTGGGCCACGTTTCGCCTGGAGATTCTAGCGTTGTCCGTGTGGCCTGGGCGCTTGGGTGGACCTGGACTCAGTTGGGCCCTGCCCCCAGCCACGGGGCCCCTTTCCTTGCCTGTCTGGATTGCTGGGACAGGTATGTGCCTGCACCTGACTTGCCATCTGAGGTTCCCCGTGTCTGGGGGAAGGTTGCTGCCCCCTCCCTGGCTCTGGGGGTACGGTGGGCTAACCCCCAAACGTGCCATGTCGTGACATGCCATCTTCTATTTTGAAATGGTGAAATATCAGTGTTTCTTCTAATATGAAAAGGTCTAAACTATTTACCGTCTAAATTATCGAGCACCCCCGTCCGCATTACACACATACGACTGTTCAAGTGATGCTGGTGCCACAGACCCACGCGCCGTGTCTCTGGCTTCGTCGGCCACAGGCATCAGGAGGCTCCGGGGCGGATGCGCAGAGGCCACGCCAGAGCGCCCGGTCCTCCCTGTTTCACCTCCCAGCAGAACCTGGATTCTTCTTGTGCAAAAGGGAGCACATACATGAAAGAAATGGTTGACGTCCACTACTTTGCTTTTAATTCACAGTGAACAAGCGTTTGTTTTTATTTTTACTGTGGTAAAAATACAAATGACCTAATATTTACTGTCTTTGCCATTTTTAGGTGTATAGCTCAGTGCATGAAGTACCTTCATGGTGTGCAGCCGTCACCACCATTGTCTCCACAACTTCTTTATCATCCCCAGCTGAAACACTCTACCCGTTCAACAGCAGCTCCCCAGCCCCCTTCTCCGGGCCCCCATCCTGCTTCTGTCCCTGGGAATCTGACTGCTCTCCGTGCCACATAGAAGATGTCCTTTTGTGACTGGAATATTTCACTCAGTGTAATGTCCTCAGGGTTCATCCGTGCTGTAGCCTGTGTCAGAATTGCTTCTTTTTTTCGGCCTGAACTGCGGTGGGGTTTTGAGATGGGTGCTTCCACGAGGAAGGTGTGGGGCTCGCCGTGCTCGTGTGGACCAGGTGCCGTCAGGCCAGCGCCGCCTCCGGGGCTGGTCCTCCCCTGCAGCCCTCTGGGCGTGCGAGCTTCTTTTGCTGCCAGGTGCGGAGCCCTCCGAGCTCCCCGTGCTGGCTGTGGCTTCTTTGTGTGAGACTGTCAGAGGGATCCTCACCCTGACATGCACACACCGACTGCTTTTTCTACTTGAGATCAGCGGCCTTGGACAGCTTCTGTTTCTTTGGCAGCCGTTTCAAGCTGCTCTGTCTTGTCATTTTAGAGTTCAATATTTGCTGCTCTGAAGGAAAAAAATGGGGATGGGTTGGACCATTGTACTTGGTCTTTTGACCTCGATGTTGCCCATGAGCAGTGAAGGATAACTTTTGACGAGCCGTGTCAGATGTGACAGGCAATCTAGTTGGGTTGAGTGGAAATGTGCTGTACAAGTTTGAAGCCCTGGTTGGGGGCATTTTTCTGGTGTTCAATGCATTTAAATTGACACCAGACTTCAGTGTGTGGTGCATTCCAGGCCCGGTGCTGAAGGCTCACGTTTCTCAAATGTGGGCTGGGAAGACCCCTCTGCAGCATCTCCGCAGTGCTTCTGCGTGTTCCCCGGCCCTGTTTACACTCCCGACTTCCATTGTGCTTTTCTTCCCCCTCCCTGTTTTAAGCCTTACTCATGAAGCGAACGTTTTTGCTTTCGGTTGAGTAGAGATTTGCGGGATTTTGTGTGCGTGTGGAGCGAAGGAAAGGAGGGAAAAGGTTATATGTGGTTATATATTTCTTGCCTTTGACATAAACAGCATTTTCTTTCACGCGCAGAGTGAGAGGCCTGTATCGGCAGCTGTGATTTTAAGCGAAACTCATTTCCCACTTGTTTCTCTTTCCTAGAAATTGGGTTTGCTTCCTAACGTTAGTTGCAAGGGAAAGCCCGCCCTCAGTCCGGAGGAGCGTGCGCCACACCTCCTGCAGCCCTGCAGCACGGAGGTTTCATGCTCCTTGACGTGTACAGACTTAGGGCTTTATTCTTCCTCTTTGTACTGTAGTCTAGGGTGAGGCTGGGGATGGAGATTTTATTCAGACGTCTAAGCTCTTCAAGTTGATCTTCTGTAAATGTCCTGAGTCATCTGATGGTGGAGGGCAAAAATATCTCCGTTGTTGCTAACTGCACTGCATAGTTTCTTCACGGAGACAGTTGTCTTTGGCTTCAGCCTGCCTGTCTCCAGGAGCACGTCTTACCCTCAGGACGCTTTCCTTAACCCCCAGTGTGGGCAGTGCCCACCTTCTGCACGCGCAGCTTTGTTGCATGTGGAACTTGGGTTGGCGTTATTTTGCAGGAGAGCAGCTCCACTGAGGCTGATGGGAGGGTAGGGACCGGGTCTGTCCCCCCAGCACCCGCGCAGCGCAGTGTCACGTCCATTCTGGCGAGGAAGGTGGCCTGGGCTTCGGCGCGTAGGACCATTTGTGTGTGGAGGCCTCAACAGTAAACCTGCGGAGGAGGGGAGGGGAGGGGCGGGGAGGGGCGGGGGGGTGTCTAGACGTTAGAGGCTGCCGCCGGCAGGGCATCTGGCGGTGGGAGGTGGGCGTGGGTGGGCTCCAGGGGTTTGCTCCGGACTGGGGAGGAGGGACGTGGGCTTCTGCTGGCGGCCGCTGCAGAGTCTTTGGTTTGCAGGTGGGTGATAGGCTGCTTCTACAGTTAGTAAAATGGGCTTAGCCCCATCGTCTAGTTAACTGTGTGATTTAACGGTGCGGTGATAGGATCTGGGAGCAGGGGTGTCCCACGTGGAAGGCGGAAGCGTGGACTGGAGCTGCGATGCCCACCGTGAAGACAGACGCCAGGCTGGTGAGGCAGCCGTGCCCGGAGGGGCAGCTGCTGCTACGCAGAGGCCCTTCCGTGCCCTGGAGGACAAGTCAGGTGGGGTGGGAGGGGGAAGGACGAGAAGCGGAGGTGGGCACGGACGGAGGCCCTTCCCTGGGCTGGAATGGTAGGGGGCTTCCTTCGTGCACAGGCTGCGATATGCCAGCAAGGCTGCTTGGGGGACGGCGTCTGTCCCGCCTGAACCAGCTTAGGAGGGGAAGGTCCTTGGCCTCCTTTTCTCATCGTCCACTGCGGGTCCATCTTTGCCTCTCTCCTCTCTGCACAAGCAGAGACTCCTGGAAGCACTGCTTCTTCCCGAAGTGCCCCTCTTCCTGCTGGGCGGAGCTGGTGT
This sequence comes from Monodon monoceros, assembly GCF_005190385.1. Classification (NCBI taxonomy): domain Eukaryota; kingdom Metazoa; phylum Chordata; class Mammalia; order Artiodactyla; family Monodontidae; genus Monodon; species Monodon monoceros. The sequence continues at coordinate 79,341,409 of NW_021703781.1, forward strand.
TTATTTGTGCCTCCTGGCCCTGGCCGCTCGGCTCCTCTAGTCGAGAGCCCCAGCAGCTTTTTAACCTGCTCGTCTCTCCAGCCGGCCTCCAGGGAGGGTCACTGGGGGGGCCCATCCTCCCTCCCAGTAGCGACTGTGCAGTCCCGTGCGTGCCCTGCCCTCCTGGGTGTGAGGGGCGCCCTTGGAGGCCGGCTGCTCTGTTTTGTCAGTGATTCCTGGTCTGCGGCATTGCTGGAGTTTCTCAGAATGCCCAGTTTGTACGGAGATGGGGTTAGGACTCGGGTTTTCAAGGAGCCCTGACTGGGAAAAGAAATTAGAGTTGCATTAATAGAACTTACTTGGTATCCCTAAAGACTTTTTTTTTAAAGGCTCTTCTTTAAGGAGATTTTTTTGTCGTCATTATTTTTATTAGATTTCTCTCTCACACTCCACTAAGTTTTCATTTTAGTTGGTTAAGTGCTGGCAAGTCCCACACCTTATGGCAGGTATCACATACACAGCAGTGGACCAGACAGATGCGTTCGTCTTTGCATGGGCTTACAGCCACGTTGGAGGAATTGCACCATTCATTAATTAAAACTGTATTAAGTGGAGCCAGTGACAACTAGGGTGCTGTGGAAATATAGCCTTGTCTGAGAAGGAGTTGGAGAGGGCCCCCTAGAAAGGGATACTTAAGGTAGCCCCAGGAGAAAATCAGCCGCACAAGCTGGGGGCACCACATCCTCAAGTGGAGGGTCCACCTGGGCACCCGACCGTGTCAGTGCTACGCAGAGTCAGCCAACGGTCAGCTTAGTAAGCCCGTGCTCCCGTCCTCGGACACTGCCGGTTTTCACCTCTTCTTTGGGCTCATTCTGCAGGGAAGGAGTTTTTTCAAATAGATCTTTGTTGCTGAACTTACCAATTTCCTCAAGATCTACTCTGACCTTCTCCAATACTCCGGTGTATAATTCTGAAGAACAGCATTCTCCTACATAACCAGAATACAGTGATGAAAATCTGGACATTACCGTAGATACAGTAGGATCTCATCCACAGCCCTCGTCCCACCTCGTCACCTGTCCCAGCAGTCTCTCGGTTTCCCCAGAGCGGGATCCCCTCCATCAGTGCAGTCCATTTAGTTGTCATGTCCCTTTAATTGCCTTAAATCTGCCACTGTTTCCCAGTTTTCTTTATGACCTTGAAACCTTTGGAGACTATAAGCCAGTGACAGTGTGAGATCTCCCTCAGCTGGAGTTGCTGTTGTGTGGTCACGATCAGTCACAAGTTTTGAGCAGGAAGACCCTGGAGGTGATGTCGTGGCCTCCTCAGTACACCTGCCACTTTATCCTGATGTCGGTGAGGTAAAGTCTGCTCTCTCGGTGAGGTTGGCGTCCCCTGCAAAAGTGCCAGTCGTTAGGGAGATTCTTGGAATCTCGTAACCTCCACCCGTGAACGTTTCGCTCCCTGGATTTGCCGCGCTCCCTGGATTTGCCGTGCACCCATGGCTAAGCTCATCCTTCCTTCTGTGAGGGCCTGCTTGCTCTTCTCCCCCATCATTGATGGATTCACGTCACTGTGGACTCGTGGATCTTTTATTTACTGGGTTTTAATTCACTGTTATAATTCATTATTCTGATGGTCAGGTTGTCCAGGATCAGCCAGTGGAAACATGTTAGGATGGCTCTCGTGTCATACTAAGGAGCACATCCTTAGTTTTGGGTGTTGTAAGATGATCCAGGTTTTTGTCATGTTTTCCCCATCTCAGTTAGGAAATCAGCCTTTTCTCTGTGGAATCCTGGTTTTCTTCAGTGGATAATTGCATTTAGCCCCCCAAAGCAGCCAGTGTCTGTGGGCTGGGCCTGCTCACGGCTCCGAGTGTGCCGTGGCCACCAGACCAGGTTCTTTCATTATCACCCCCGAGGAGTCTAGACATTTTCACCTAAGCACACCGCCCCCACATGCGGTGTTCACACCACAGGTCATGTTGTGTGTTTGTTCCTGTGCTGGGGGCTTGTTGTCAGGCCACACACCGTTGTTGTAGCTTAGATTTTTCATCCTTCCACAAAGAAGCCATTTTTGCTCCTTGTGGATATAGCATTGGCACATTTGAGAACTTGCGTTCAAGATATTTTTAGCCAAAAGAGCTGAGAAATTTGTGTGTATGTATAAACACATATGCGTATATGTGTACTTATTTATATATTTGTTTCTACCATTATCTAGCTTTTAAAAACCATGAGTTAACAATATGCCTCCTATTCCAGTTCAGTCCCTCACAGTAAATTCTAGATGTCTTTCTCTCCACATTGGTACCTCTTCTCTGTAATAGTGAGAATACGGTTTCCACTATCCTCAATGCTGTCCTCAGTCACTAGCTCAAGATTCAAATACAAAGAAAGTAGTTTCAGAATTTATAACCACACCACTGTTTGAAAACGTAACTAGATTTCAGTATTTGTTTATATTTTAAAATACCACCTTTACTGCGTAGAGGTATCCTTTACGCAGAATGTCCACATTAAGGCTGCAGTTTAATGAATTTTGCCAAATGAGTACACTCCTTTAATCACTAATCCGAAAGGTTCCTTTGTGTCCCGCCCTGGCCAAGACCCATACCCCTGGCTCCAGGTAATCATTAGTTAGTTAATGAGACTTGTCTTTCCTGAAATTGTATACAAATGGAATCCTAAGTGTATTTTAGTGTCCCCGTGCTTTCACTCAGCTTAATGATTTTTGATATCCATCCACACTGCCACATCAGTAGTATAGTCTTCATTGCTGAGCAGTGCTGTATGGGGAAATCACAATGCGGTTACCTGTTCTCCTGTTGGTGGACCCTCCTGCTGTTTCCAGTTTCTGCCTGTTTATGAGTAAAGCTGCTGTGAACATGCATGTAGACATCTTTATGTGGACATGTGCTTTCCTTTACCTTGGGCAAATGCCCGGTAATGAAGTTGCTGGATCATAGTGTAAGTATATTTAACTTTATAAGAAATGACTAAACTTTTCCAAAGCAGTTGTACAATGTTGCGTTACCGCTAGCAATGAGTTAAGAGTTCATAGTTGTTCCACATCCTTGTTAGCACTTGGTATTGTCGGGTTGTTACATTTTAGCAGCTTGACCAGGAGTAGGGTGGAATTTCATTGTAGTTTTAATTTGCATTTGCCTGATGACTGATGAGGTTGAGCATCTTTTTGTGGCTTATGGGGCATTCTTTATGAAGTGTTTCATCAGATCCCCCCCCCCCACTTCCTGTTTTCATCGGGCTGTTTCTCACTGTTGAATTCCAAGAACTCTTAAAAAATTCTGCTTACAAGTCTTTGTCAGATAAGTGTATTGACACTTTGTCAGATAAGTGTCAGTCTGTGCCTTATTTTTTCATTTTCTTAACAGCATCATTTTAAGAGCAGAAATTTTTCACTTTTATAAAGTCTGTTCGGTCAACTTCTTAGATGGTTTGGACTTTGAGTCTCCTATCTAAGAACTATTTTCTTAGGCTAAGCTTGCAGTAGTCTCTCTCCTCTTATATTGTGTTTTATATATTTCATAACTTTACATTTAGGTCTGCAATCCATTTTGCTTAATTTTTGTGTGTGTTGTGAGGCTCATTTTCTTCCATAAGGGTGTACAGTGCCATCTGCATGTACAGTTATTCCAGCACCATTGTACTTTCACCATTAAATTCCCTTGGTCCCTTTATCACAGTGACCATATATGCATGGGTTTGTTTCTCAGCTCTGGATTATATTGTTTTCTATTTGTCCTCATGCCGGCACCTCATTGCCTTGATTGTTATATTTTATAGGAAGTCTTGGTGTCCTAGTACAAGTCATCCAAATTTGGTCATCTTTTTCAAAATTGTTTTGGCTGCTCTTGGTTCTTTGTACATATTTCCGTTTTGGAATAAGCTTAACTAATTTGTACCCCAGAAAGCCTGATGTGATTTTGATTGAGATTGTATTCAATCTATAGGTCAGTTTGGAGAGAGATTTCACACTTTTTTGAGTCTTGATCTGTGATCATAGTATGTCTATTTGTCTTTCTCTCTCTCTCTCTTTTTTGTTTTTTAAAGCTTTTATTTATTTATTTAGGCCACGCTGCAGGGCATGCAGCATCTCAGTCCCCCCACCCCACCCCCCGGGACTGAACCTGTGCCCCCTGCAGTGGAATCACGGAGTCTTAACCACTGGACCACGGGGAAGTCCCTATTTGTCTTCTTATTTAGTGATTTGGGGTGTGTGTATTCTTAAATTTATCTGTAAGTTTTTCACGTGTTTTTTGATTCTTTTTAAATGTTGTATTTTTATTTCAATTTCCAGTTTTTCTTTGCTAGTGACTAAAATACAGGAGCTTTTTGTAACTTTGTCGTGCATTCTGTGAATATACTAAATACATCTGTTAGTTCTAGTAGCTTTTTTTTTTTTTAGGATTCTTTGGAGTCTTCCACGTACACGATCACCTTGTCTGAGAATTGTTTTACTTCTTCCGTTACAATCTGTGTGCCTTCTTTTCCTTGGCTTGTCGTACTGCCTGGGATCCGCATATCACACTGAGCAGGAGTGGTGAGAGAGGACGCCCTTCCCTGGTCCTGGTCTAGGGGTCAAGCCCCAGTATTTTACCATTAAATATAATGATGGGTTCTTTGTACATTCCTTTCATCAGGTCGCTCTATTCTTGTAGGCTAAGAGTTTATCATGGAAAGGTGTACGATTTTTGTCAGATGCCTTTTTTTTTGCATCTGTTGAAATGTTTGTGTGGTTTTCTTCTTTTCTTGTTAATATGGGAAATACACTGATTTTTTAAGGCTTAACAAACCTTTCCTGCTTGTAATAAATGTCGTTTGCCTTGAGAAATAAACACACACAATAGACCTCCCCACCATCTCTCTCTGTGTATATATGTGTGTGAGTGTGTATAATTCCAGCATGATTTCTATATATGTAGAAACAAATATATAAATAATGCTGCTATGTATTTGCTCATATTTTAAGAATTAAATAAGAACTAAGAATTATTGTACTGTTCATAGGGATATTTGTAGTTTTTTTAATTAATTTTTATTGGAGTATAGCTGCTTTACGATGGTGTGTTAGTTTCTGCTGTACAGCAAAGTGAATCAGTTATACATATACATATATCCACTCTTTTTTAGATTTCCTTCCCATTTAGGTCACCACAGATCATTGAGTACGGTTCCCTGTGCTAAACAGTAGGTTCTCATTAGTTATCTTTTACACGTAGTAGTGTATATGTGTCAATCCCGATCTCCCAATTCATCCCACCGCACCCCCCTTGGTAACCATAAGTTTGTTCTCTACATCTGTGACTCTATTTCTGCATTGCCAATAAGTTTATCTGTACCTTTTTTTTTTTTTTAGAGTCCACATATAAGCGATATTACATGGTATTTGTTTTTCTCTTTCTGACTGACTTCTCTCTGTATGACGATCCCTAGGTCCGTCCACGTCTCTGCAAATGGCACCATTTCGTTCCTTTTTATGGCTAATACTCTGTCGTATATAGGTACCACATCTTTATCCATTCCTCTGTCAATGGACATTTAGGTTGCTTCCATCTCCTGGCTATTGTAAATAGTGCTGCAGTGAACATTGGGGTTCATGCATCCTTTCAAATTATGGTTTTCTCTGGATATAGGCCTAGGAGGAGGGATTGCTGGGTGATATGGTAGCTCTATTTTTGGTTTTTTCAGGAACCTCCATACTGTTCTCCACAGTGGCTGTACCAATTTACATTCCCACCCACAGTGCAGGAGGGTTCCGTTTTCTCCACACCCTCTCCAGCATTTATTGTTTGTAGATTTTTTGTCGATGGCCCTTCTGACCGGTGTGAGGCGATACCTCATTGTAGTTTTGATTTGCATTTCTCTGATAATTAGTGATGTTGAGCATCTTTGCATATGTCGGCCCTCTGTGTGTTCTTTGGAGGAATGTCTATTTAGATCTCCCCCCCCCCCATTTTTTGATTGGGTTATTTGTTGTTTTGGAGTTTCTTTGATATTGAGCTGCGTGAGCTGTTTGTATATTTTGGAGATTAATCCCTTGTCATTTGCTTCCTTTGCAGATACTTTCTCCTATTCTGAGCATTGTCTTTTTGGTTTTGGTTTCCTTTGCTGTGCAAAAGCTTTTAAGTTTCATTAGATCCCATTTGTTTATTTTTGGTTTTACTTTCATTACTCTAGGAGGTGGATCAAAAAAGATCTTGCTGTGATTTATGTCAAAGAGCGTTCTGCCTGTGTTTTCCTCCAGGAGTTTTATAGTGTTTGGCCTTACATTTAGGTCTTTAATCCATTTTGACTTTATTTCTGTGTGTGGTGTTAGGGAGTGTTCTAATTTCATTCTTTTACATGTAGCTGTCCAGTTTTCCCAGCACCACTTATTGAAGACACTGTCTTTTCTCCATTGTATATTCTTGCCTCCTTCGTCGTAGATTAGGTGACCAGAGGTGCGTGGGTTTATCTCTGGGTGTAGTTTTCTTACAATAGCTTTCTCAGGCTTTATTTATCAGAGTAATTACTGGCCTCATAAAATGAACTGGGAAGTATTTCTTCTTTCTCTGCTGTTTCAAAGTGCTTATTTAGGATTGGTATTTTTTCCTTAAGTGTTTGATAGCATCTGGGCCTAAATTTTCTTTATGGGAAGGTTATTAACTACTTATTTAATATCTGAGTTGTTGAACTTATTGGCATTAATTGTTCGTAACACTCCCTCAGTATCGTCTTAGTTACTACTTTGAGGTCATGATGCCCTCGTTCTACAATCCTTTTCTTCATTCCTTAGTACTTCTCTCTCTTTCACCTTCCAGATTGGTCTTGTTAAAGGTTTACCAATTTTATCTTTTCAGAGACCAGTTTTTGCCTATGAATTTCTTCTGTTGCCTTTTTCAGTTTCATATTTTATGGATTTCTATTTCTTATTATCTCCTTCTTTCTTATTTAGATTTAATTTTAACTCTTCTTTTTCTAAATTAGAAGCTTAGGTCGTTGGTAGTAGACTTTTCTTCTTTTGTAATAATGTGTTTGAAGCTGTAAATTATCCTCTGAGCAATATTTTAGCAGCATTCCACAGATTTTCGTATGGTTTGCTTTTATTACTCAACTTGAGCTATATTATAATTTCCATTCTGTTTCCTTCTCAGACTCGTGGGCTGTTTAGAAGTGTGTTAATTTCCATACGTGGTCCATATTGACAGGTGTTCCCTGTGCATTGGAAAAGACTGTTCGGTTGTGTGCAGTCTGCTCTAGGTGTGTGTTGGGTCAGGCTGTTTAACAGTGTTGTTCAGGTCTTCCGTATCGTCCCTGTTTTTCTGTCTCCTTATTCTGTCAGTAACAGAAAGGAGTGTTGGAATCTCTTAATTGTGGGTTTGTCTGTTTCTCCTTTTAGTTCTGTCAGTTCTTGCTTCATGTGTTTTGAAGATTTGTTACTAGTACCCAATCATTTAGGATGTTATGATGTCCTTTTATCAACTGGCCCCTTCACAGCATGAACGTCCCTCTTTATCCCTGGTGATTTTTCTTATTCTGAAGTTCGCTTTCACTTGATGTTGCCAGCTGTCCTGTAATCAGTCTCTGGGTGCGGTACAGGCATATATACCTCACTTTTTTGTGTCTTTATTGTGCTTCACAGATACTGCGTGTTTTTACAAATTGGTTTGCAGCCACCCTACATTGTCAGGTGATGGTTAGCATTTCTTGGCAATAGAGTATTTTTTTAATTAAGGTATGTCCATTGTTTTTCTAGACACAGTGCTGTTGCACAGTTACTTGACTACATAGTGTAAACATAACTTTTCTATGCACTGGGAAGCCAGAACGTGTCTGTGACTGGCTTCATTGTGACAGTCACTTCATCGTGGTGGTCTGGAACTGAACTTGCAGTATCTCTGAGGTATGCCTGTACCCTTTTCCATCCTTTTGTTTTTAACCTATTTCTTTAAAGTGTGCTTCTTGAAGACAGGCTATGGTTATCCAGTGCGCCAGTCTCTCCCATTTATTTGGCACGTTGCAGTTAATGTACCCATCAGTGTGGCTGACTTTATTCTACGATTTTGCTCATTGCTTTCCTTCTCTACATTTGTTCTTTGTCTCCCTTTTCCCGGTTTCCTACCCTAATGGAGTATTTCGTTTGTCCAGCACAGCACCAGCCAGTAGAACTTCCAGCAGTGACGAAACGTGCTGTGTCTACACTGTCCGGGATGCTGGCTGCTGGCCACAAGTGGCTGTGGAGCACTTGACATATGGCTGGTGTAACTGAGGGAAAGGAATATTTAATTATATTTAACTTGAAATAATTTAAATACAAATAGCCACTTGGGTTAGTTGCTACAACATTGAAGAGTGTGACTGTAAGGTTTACAGTATGCATCTTTAACTTCCCGTGATCTACGTCGAAATGGTATTCTGTGACGTTACGTATAATGCAGGGATTTCACAACCATTGCTCCTTACTGTTCTTTGCACATTTATTGTCAGGGACTTTACTTCTATATGTTAGTAACTCTAAACTGTTGTTGTTTTTGCTTTAAGCAGTCCTTTAGAAATAATTCTGTAAAATAGAAATGAAAATGAGAAAATACTCTGATTTACCTATTTTGAGATTCTAAATATATTGGAAGGCCACTGGAGGGGTTTTAGCAACTTCATCAGGTAGATAGATGGCTGCTTTGTGTGGGCAGTGATTTGTGGGAGGGGAGACAGAGAAGCTTGAGAGCAGAAGCAAGGTCATCCAGGAGCCTGTTGAAATGGCACAGGCAAAAGTGAAGGTGCTAAGAAGTGGCTAGATTTGGGGTCTTTCTGGGAGTTCGGTATACTCCAGTTATTATGTAAAATGTGTCTTGGTTGTTTGAGTAGCGTTATCCCACATTCTTGCCCTGTTTCCTATCCTGTTTGCTTTTCAGAAATATTGGGTTGGCCAGAAAGTTCCTTTGGTTTTTAAGTAAAAATAATAGACGTTTTTCGTTTTCACCAAGAACTTTATTGAACAACGTATTCACCATTTTGTTCTACTGCCTTCTGCCATTTTTCAGGCAACTTCATAATTCCATCTTCCCAAAACGTTTTGTCTTCTTGAGCAGAGAACTGTTGCAGGTGTCTTTTACAGTATTCCAGGGACCTGAAATTTTTTCCATGAAGAGAATTTTGCCAAGACCGAAATAAGTGGAAAATCCGAAGGTGCAATGTCTGGTGAATACGGCGGATGAATCAGAACTTCCCAGCCAAGCTGTAACACTTTTCGCCTGGTCATCAGAGAAACACAAGGTATTGTGTCATCCTGATGGAAGATGATGCGTTTTCTGTTGACTAATTCCAGACGTTTCTCATCGAGTGCAGCTTTCAGTTGGTCTCATTGGTAGCAGTACTTGTTGAAATTAATCGTTCGGTCTTCCAAAAGGAGCTCATAATAGAGGATTCTCTTCCAATCCCACCGTATACACAACATCACCTTCTCTGGATGAAGACCGGCCTTTGATGTGGCTGGTGGTGGTTCATTTCGCTTGCCCCACAGTCTCTTCCATTCCACATTATCGTACAGTATCCACTTCTCATCGCCTGTCACAATTTGTTTTAAAAACAGAACATTTTCATTACGTTTCAGTAGAGAACTGCATGCGGAAATACGGTCAAGAAGGTTTTTTCCGCTTAACTTACGTGGAACCCAAACATCAGAGTCATCAAAGCAGTGCACATAACCAGGCCGGTACGAATGATTCTCACAGCTTGATTTGGATAGTTAGAGCATGTCGGCTGTCTCCCACGTGGCATAACGTTGACTGTTCTCGGTTCATGTCTCGATTTGATCGCTATCAACTTTCACTGGTCTTCCCGACCATGGAGCATCGTCCAGCGAGAAATCTCCAGCACAAAACTTTGAAAACCACTTTTGACACATTCGATCCGTCACAGCACCTTCTCCATACACTGCACAAATCTTTTTGTGGGTTTCAGTTGCGTTTTTACCTTTCTTGAAATAATAAAGCATAATATGCCAAAAATGTTGCTTTTTTCTTCCATCTTCAGTATTAAAGTGGCTACACAAAAGTTCACCAGTTTTGATGAGTTTTTTTTTTTTTTTTAATGCACGCCGAAATGACAGCTGTCACAGTACAACCTAACAAAATTGGTTCGAATGAAGTTAAAGACAACTAAGCGCTACTAGAGCCACATCTCACGGAAGAAACCGAACGAACCTTTTGGCCAACCCAGTAGTGGTGAACGTTAAAACAGCCATATCCATGCCTAATTTTAATTAGAAAATGTTGATTCACTGGGTTTTGTGAATCATCTTGCTGTAAATAGAGTTGTCCACCTAACTCCTAGAATTTGTCATGTGTTAGTAGGACAAGACAGAATACAGTATAGAGATTTTTTTGTGTTGTGTTTATTCCTTTTCCATTTAAAGAGGAGTGATGGATTATAACATATGGAACAGGTGGTTTGTACAGTTTGATTAGGAGCAATGGGTTATGGCATAGACTTGCTTAATTTCCTCCTGTTTCATCCTCTTAGGTGGATATCTGTGGGTTTCACAACTTAAAGTGATAAGTTTTCTAGTGTGCTCATTAGTTTTGTTTGTTTTTTAAAAAAAAGATACTTTAAGCAGATTAAGAAAGGAGGAATTCTGGATGCAGAGCCTTCTGTAGTTTGATGGGGAATATGCCTGCTTCCCAGGCTGAGATGCTGATTGGTGTCGTCTAACTTGAGTGATTCCTGTTACGTTGCCCCAGACTCTGAGTTCCCTGTGGTGTTAGAAATTTTCTCATCTTTACATCAGATTTTACCATGTTTTGGCTTTTAAGCAGAGATATGGTTCCACTTTGAAAGCTCTGGAAATAATTCTCAGATTGCATATGTTTATCTCAATTCTGACATCCAGATTGTTTGCCTTGAAATTAAATGATGGTATTGTAAACTGTCAGTGGAAGAGTCAGTTGTGGAATCTTATGCTATCTAGTTCACGTAGTCTTGAATAATATAAATGTCTAATATAATGTTACCTCGCTTGAATTCCGTATGTTTTCACATAGATGAGGTTAGTATTGAAGTGTACACAGAGCTATGGTAACTGCTGTCAGGAGATTTCAATTACTAATCGCTGATTTCAGACAGTTAATTTATTTTCAGTGTCCACTAACATTACACGGCCTGCTTTCTTTCCCTCCCTCCCTCCCTCCCTCCCTCCCTCCCTCCCTCCTTCCCTTCCTTCCCTTCCTTCCCTTCCTTCCCTTCCTTCCCTTCCTTCCCTTCCTTCCTTCCTTCCATCCATCTTTCTTTCTTTCTTCTTATGCTTAACTGTTTAAGTAGGTTCTGGATTGCATCCAAACGAGGCTTGGCACAGTGTCATCTAGAATATGGCTAGAATGAATATGTGATATTGTGCTTAAAAGCGATGCTGACTTTTCAGTAAATGGCTCCTTTTCTTTAAGTATTTGGGACCAGCAAAGTTGAGGGACTTGGCCATATGGCTTCAGTGAGATTTAAGTAGCCTTTGCGGTGGTGACTGACCTCCTGCTTGTGGAGGTGAGTGGAGCCCCATTTTGCTGACTGGTGGAATCGATGTGGGCCCAGCTTAGAGCCTGTGAAACGATGGGCTCCTCTGCGACCTGTCCTGATTTTTCGTCTGACCACCAGCAGAGGCACAGCCAGCCAGCGTGTGCTCCCTTCTTTATCTGGCTAACTGCAGATCAGTTACTCCATCACTTTCTAGGGGGCAGGTGACTTTACGCAGCATAGTTCACGTAACTGAATGCTTTGCAGAAATAAGCATAGATAGGATGAGGCCTGTCCCCTTCAGGAGTGTAAAATCTGGTCATGAAGAGAAGGCACAGATAATTATAACCATAGCTGGTAGTGCTCAGACAAGGGAGGGGCCTCCTTGGCTCCTGGGCCTGTTTGGAGCCTGTTTGGAGGCCCTGTGGGTGGGAATGGAAGCCGGGCTTCTGGTCCACATGTCTCAGCTGTTGGAATATTGAAGGAGGGCACCTGGAACTGGGAGGAAGATCATGCTTGTGCCTGCTTATTAGTATGTCCTGCTTTCTCTGCAGTTGTGAACGGAGCACCTTTTAAGCAGGTACTTGCATCTGTGTAATCAGAGAGAAGAAGGTAATTGCAGTACCCTCTTCCCAAGAAACAACTTACAAACAGACTGCTCCGAACACACGGCAGAGGCGGAATTAGGCCATGCCTCGCGTCCAGAGTCACCTGAATGTACCCCACACGCTCCCAGCCGCGTCCCTGTGCTTCGAGTGGCCTTCCCCGAACGGCCCCTTCCTCATCCCCCCACCTTTCCAGTCTTGATTACAATCTTCCCAGAAAAGAGGATTGTTTCCTTCCGATTCCCACGTGTCCTTTTGGCTCACGTTGGTACAGATCAACTCTTCCTAGCCAAACAGGGCAGTCTGACACGCAGCCTTCTTGGGCAGCGTGGAGATTTTTTGTGCAATGGACAGAGCACAGCAGCTGCGGATTCTGCGAGGTGGGCCCCGTCTCCCCTGATGAGTGTCCGGGCTTTAGGAAGAGCCAGCTGGGGTTTTCAGCTCTGGTCGAAACGTGGGCTGATCTGGAAGGAGAAGCCGGTGGGGTGGGGGAGGGCTTCAGGGGCGTTCAGTGGCTGCCCTGTGGCCCGGGCCACCTGTCCCCGTCCACCTGCGGACCCCTCCGCACACCGCCGTTTGGGTGATGGAGGGACTTGCTTGTTTCCGTCACATGAGGGCGAGGAGGCAGCCTGTGTGTGAGCAGTGTCGGCACAGCTGAGCGCTGGGAAAGCCCGTTTCTTCTCTGAGGCAAGCCTAAAGTCCCGGAGCTGACTCCAGCCTGCCCATCGGCGGAGGGCCGGGCGCCCAGGGCTGGGGAGAGCTTTGCCTCTCCCTCGTGGGGCAGCCTGTCTGCACCACTTTATTGATCTGGGCCTCTTAGAGTTATTGGGCACGAGAGACGGTGGGTTTGTTATCCTCATGGCAGTCCTACTGTTTTACAGGTCGTCAGTCCTCAACTTACTTGAGGACCCGCGAAGTCAAATGGCCCCAGGGTGCCCAGTGGTGACCTGAGTCAGCTTGAGTTTCACCTCCTCAGGGAACCCTGAGTCCCCGTCTCACAGATGCCCCTCTGATCAGCTAGGTTCTAGCTGAAGGATTTCACGAGGCACACAGACCCAGCTTTGACCAGGGAACCACTCTTTGCATAAAGTAACAGATATTTTTCAAGACGCTCACAGTTACCATTTTCATAACTACTAACCCCTCAATACCAAAATGGAATTGTTTTGCAAACTTGGCTTTAGAACTTGTGGAAGCAAATTGTAGAGGGTGCTTTCTGTCTGGGCAGACAGTAGAGTCCATAAGCTGGGAAATGCCGTTAGGTTCAGGAAGCAGTGGAGACCACGGGAGGGGGCGTGTTGATGCTGTCTGCTTCCCAGGAGACACCCCCAGGGTCCCTAGCACTGAATGGTACTCCACGGTGGCCAGGCTCAGCAGGCCTGTCTCAAGAATTCGCAGGAAGACCGGTGGCGCTGGGGTGTGTCCGGAAAGCTCGGAGGAGAGCAGTGCCCCGTAGGACCCGTGTCTCTCATGGTTATCACTCAGGTTTAGTGTAATTAGACACTTAACTCTAGAAATCAAAGGAAGACTGGACTTGCATAGGAAGTGCTTACGTTGGGGCATGAGGAGTGGGTTGAAAAGTTATCCAGTAACTTATTTTTCTCACATGGATCCGTCTAACATATGTGACTTCGTTAATTGAAGGTGGTGACAGGCTAAACTAAGCTGGGATTCCCCAGGGACAGACTGGAATTTCTGTAACCAGTCTAATGGAAACAAACCTGAAGAAAACAGAATATACCTCTCTTGTCCCTGCGCACTCCCGCCCACCAAAATCAAATAAAGCAGCTTTCGTAGTGAAGAATTCAGTTTTCACCCCAATTTTATGATGCAGTGACTTTCTGTGTTCCTGATGTGGGACTGTTTTTTTAAAAATGTCTTAATCTAGCGCTTGGCCCTGGACCCTCACGGCACAGGAGAGAAACCTGTGCTCCCGGGTCCCCACCAGAAGCTCCCTTCCTCACGGCCACGGGATTTCATCGGAAGAGGCCTCTCATTTACAGTGCTTCCTATCTTGCTCTCGTATAAATGGCTACCACGTTTCCACTGGGAATTATCGCTGTTCTACATTTTAGACACTTGACTGTCGTCTAAGTGGTTTATTTTATTCCCATGGCTAGAAGGAAAGTACAGAAAGGGTTTCGTAATATGGATGTGACCGTGGGCCAGGAGTTATGTTTTGAAAAGGGCTGAAGAGTAAATGATACTCCTGCTTTGTTGTGTTTGCGTCGACTTTCCCGTTTTGTTCAGAGTGAGCATTTGTTGTTCGAAGTTATTAACTGGAGATGGCATTAGAAGGACTACTTGGGAGGCGTCTGACCTTCTTGTTTTCTGGCTGGTAATAAAAATATTTTGGTTCTGTTAATGAAGAGTTTTGGCACGCATGCAAGATAAATATCATCTATAAAGCAAAGTTTCGGATACTTTGGGGTGTTTTCCATGTGAGATACCTTTGTAGAAATAGGGCTTTCCTCTTCGTTTTACCTCCTGGGGTGTTCATCAGAAACCATAACTTTATGGGATTTGCTTCTGAGAAATGAACTGAAGGTACATTATTTTTCAGAAAGCTTTGTGAATTTATTTACCGCATACGTTTTGGAACACAGACATGAAATTGAGCTTAGCTTCCAGTGAGCAGATTTCCAGTTTTCCCTAAATGCGTGTTTCACGTGTAGCTCTGAGTTGTCGAAGCTGCTGCTGGTGCGTCCCAGTCACTGTGGAGCTGTCTCTGGTTGGGCCTCCTGGCCCTGGTGTCCCCTTCTGCGCCTGTGGCCTGGCCGTGGCCCACCTTCCTGGGGCAGCGGGCTCCAGTGGAGCCAGGCTCCAGCCCTGCGCTGAGTCGTTTCCCAAAGCATCCCAGAGCCAAACCGGTGGGCTTGGTGTGGAAAACAGCTCATGACATCCACGTATGTGCTGTGAGCTAGGAGGGCACCGGGCGCTGTGCTCAAGTCCACTTTGAAGTGTAGGTTCTGAGGGGAAAACACAGCTCAGCCTGTTAGGAACCCCAACTGGAGTAAGGATGAAACTTGCTGGGGAGTTAAGATAGTTGAAGAAACTTGATTCAAAGTAAAATTTAACTGGCTTCACACATCTTCCTTGTCTTCTGGTTTTCTATAAGATTGAAAGGATGATGGAACAGGAGTTTGTCCTCTCCAGGAGACGGAAGCTAGTCTTTCCTTGGAAGAAACCTGAGCAGCCGTTTATAAGGCCAAAACCCGAATTTGGCTACCAATCCAAAGGGATCCCTTCCCGCCCTTAGAAGCCACCGACCCACAGCGGCTCCCCCAGAGGAGCCGTTGGGGCGAGGGTGTCCCCATCCTGGGCCGTTCTCCCAGCTACTCCTGTGGCCGCACGTCCTGGGCCCCACCAGGCAGAATGGGTCCACACCCCCGCCTCACCTTCCTGGTCCTGGGTCATCAGGCATCTAGGGTTTCCCTTTTAAGGGGCTCAGATTGCTTTGAAGGTACTCTGAATAATTTGGGGTTACAATGGACCAGTTGCTTTCTTCTCTGTTTAGCGTGCCAAGTGGACGTTTAGAGCTCCATGTTCTCGGTCTATGAAAATGCCTTTATGAGTACTGATTTGGGGTGAACACAGGTTAAGTGTCACCGTGCTAGAAAAGCTAATGCCATCTCTACCCGCGCGCACGTGCGCGCACGCACACACACTCAGGATGCACTGTGTACGTTGTGTGAGTATGGAGTAGAATAGTTTATTTTCCTTGATGGAATATTTCACACTGTAAGCTCTCTATGTCTAATTACAGACCTTTAGGATATTAGAATTTTCTTTCAAGTCCTTTTATGATGAAACATGAGGGTTTAACTCCTTTTGCAGGGACGGGGTGGTTAAGCAGTGTAAATGCAGTAACGTAGTCACCGGCACTGTTTGTGTGAGCGATGTCACCTTCTAGTTCTTCATAAAGGCTGTGCCTTCACGTGGTTGGTCTTTAGGGAGAAGTTAAGTCAGTCTGCATTTCTGCTGTGGCTCACAAATAAAGAGCCTTCATGATCTCGGATGAATCCCAAGTGGATGTTTTCCCATACCTCAAAACCACAGTGCAGCTTTCACAGGTGAGAGGCCTGGCGGCAGGACTTGAAAGGGAAGGTGTGACAACCTGGTTGGAGGTGTATTTCTGGACTTGCCGGGAGAGTGCTTCCACCATCTCTCCTTGTGAGCATGAAATGATCCAGTAGTCGAAAAGGAAGATGCAGTTTAGGCACGAGTTACGTCAAGCGATTATTTCTTTTCAGGGAGACGCTAAATAACGTGTCAGAGAGCTGCCCGTGCCCTTGGATGCATATATCTGATCCCGGAGCAATGGACCTTTGCTAGAAACAATGGAGAGAAAGTGGGCAGTTGGTTTGCAGCTGGGTTCTTTGTCTGCTTAATCACGGTGCGTCTCCGCCTCTAGCCAGCTGGCCGTGTCCACCTTCTGCGTGCACCAGGTCCTCGCCGCACTTAGTTAATATGCGATTCTCTCAACATCGCAGCACCCCCCGAGGAGCAACAGGTGCCGGCACGGGTGTTGTCTGTCCACATGAAAGGGCCTGGCCACTGTGATTGCGCTTCTCTTTGATCTCCCTGTAGAAGGTCGGCTTGTCTGCCTAGAGATTCCTCTGAAGGGCAGTTTAGAAGTTGGATTTGAGCAACATCAAGTGAAATGTCTTCCCATCTCATGCCGTGAGAGGCTCTTTGGTGTAGCTCATGGCTGGATGCAAGGAAAGATATTAACCCTTCCTTTGACATCAACTGGCTTGCAAGCTGAGATTTCCATCTGCCTCTCTCCTTTGCATTTAGGAAAAATAACCGAAACATTTTTGTGCACATAGAGCTCCCGAGCCCTAGAAGATGAACTCGTTGCACTGTTTAAGATTCATTTTGAGACTCAGTTACCTTTACTTTGTTCGTGCACGTAAGGTTGAATGCAGTTGGATGGGTGAGACACTTAGAACTGACGGAAAAAGAGGACAGAAAGAAGATTTTCACGGGCAGAGCTGAGACGCTTTTCTCAAGGTGTTATGAGCAATAAACTAATCCATTTTTAATGGTGAGCTGGTAAGGGCTACTTAGATACCAATTACTGGGTAAAGTGCTATCAGCAGGTGAAGTCATTTTGTGAATTATTTCATGGCACTAACATGCTCACACTGGGGGTGGGGGGAGAAAAAACCAGATTCCTTCTGATGCTGTTTGTTTAAAAAAAAAAAATGACTCACTTTAAAAATAGTTGCTTTGGGGCTTCCCTGGTGGCGCAGTGGTTGAGAGTCCGCCTGCCGATGCAGGGGACATGGGTTCGTGCCCCGGTCCTGGAGGATCCCACATGCCGCGGAGCGGCTGGGCCCGTGAGCCATGGCCGCTGAGCCTGCGCGTCCGGAGCCTGTGCTCCGCAACGGGAGAGGCCACAGCAGTGAGAGGCCCACATACCGCAAAAAAAAAAAAAAAAAAAAAAAAATTGTTGCTTTATTTTGTAAATACTTTAAGCAAGTGCATTGCTGTCCAGAAATACACATTTATGCTTGTTTTTAATGAGGTTTGAAATCTCAAACCTCATCAGTATCAATATGATCATAAAGTGAAGCCAGAGGAAGTAGTTTGTGGCTGGTATTTCCCATCCATGTTTCCAGGTTATATATTTTGTTTCCTAACTTTTTCGGTTAGGACCAGTCTGACTTTTTATAACCAATAAATATCCCCACTTCTTAGGAATTTGTAGCTGAGCTGTAACAACATGGCCCGAGATTTTTATGGGGTCCCATTTAAGGGTAGGCAGTGATTTTTTTTTTTTTTTGAAAAACAGGGACGAGAGTTTAGCTCTCTGTTCTCATAAACTGTGCTGAAGAGCCAAATGATAGTTTGTTGACTGAATATGTCAGGCATCCTGCCACATGTGGTTCAGATGGTGAGACAGAGGAATGAAAGACTCAGGGCAGGGACAGTTCTGACAGATGTCAGCTTCTATAAGTTTTACTGTTTCAGGGTTATTTACATTTATAACCATGATGGCTTACATGTGCATATGGTTTTATAATTTTTTGAGATTATGAAAGGTATACATGATCAGTGCCGAAAATAAAAAAGGAAAAAGAAAGTCATTGATATCCGCCTCACAGATATAACTGATGTTTATATTTTATCAGTCCTGCTGGTTTCTTTTTCAGGCATACAGTATACAAGCTGTAATACAATGTGGATCACGTTGCATATAATGTAGTGTGATATGCCTCTTCAAACAACATATGTATTATTCCACATCATTAGATATTACTTTTACTGGATACATAGTAGCCTGTCCTACAGATGTTATCATAATTTATTTAGCATCATTTAATACCCTGTGATTAGTTATTTAGGTTACCTTCATTTTTAGCTGTGCCAGATTTTATTGCTGTGCCATCTTCGAAGTTAATTGCATGTGGGTTGCTTTAGAGTTGATAAAGCACTTTCTAATGGCACCTCTCATTTGATTGGCACGGTGGCCCCAAGAGGCAGGGAGGCCACTGTGTCACAAACGAAGAGACTGAGGCTCAGAAGGATTAAAGTGAGTGTTTTAAGATGTCACCCTTCAGTATAGGACACAGACAAATGCCAGAGGATTCTGGAGTCGGCGTGATGGAAGACCGGGCTGTTTTTTCACCTCAGTGGCAGTGATTCCTTCATTTTTTCAACAGACGTCTTAAGCGCTGAGCGTCCGTCAGGCTTGGTGAATGAGACAGACCCTCGTGCACTGCTGAGTGAGGAAACCAGGTTGCTTCTTAGGTAATATGGGGAGTATCTGTGCTCATTTTGGTGGTCGGAGGAAAGGCTTGTTCACCCAGCCACAGTAGAGAGCAAGCTCAGAGGATTGTCTTTGTTTTGGGAGTGACAGGGTGCTTTAACAGTCAAGTTAAGGGTAGTCTCCTTTCATGGTGGTTGGTCCCATGTCTCATGCTGCTGAGAGAACTGGACTTGTCGCCGAGAAGTGTTTAGGTACAGTGGAACAAGTGAAGGCAGAGGAAAGCGTCATTTAAATATAGCCCTTTGAAAGAATTGCTTAACTCTGACACCTAAAAGTATTTTCTGAACAAAATGTTATGTGAGGGCTTCCCTGGTGGCGCAGTGGTTGAGAGTCCGCCTGCCGATGCAGGGGACACGGGTTCGTGCCCCGGTCTGGGAGGATCCCACATGCCGCGGAGCGGCTGGGCCCGTGAGCCATGGCCGCTGAGCCTGCGCGTCCGGAGCCTGTGCTCCGCAGCGGGAGAGGCCGTGACAGTGAGAGGCCCGCGTACCGCAAAAAAAAAAAAAAAAATGTTATGTGAATCAAGACAAGATGCCATTTTTCACAATTAAATTGGAAAAAACGTAAATAAAAATGTGCAGTGTATTCAGGGATGGGCTGAAACTGGTATATTTTCATATGATGCTGCTATACTATGAATTGCTGGCCATCCTGTGACCGTATGCGTGCAGATGTAAAAAATGTTAAAATTCTTTGATTCAGGAATCTCACTCAGAAAATGTATTTTCTAGAGAAAACACAAAATAGAGAAGAAGCTATATACATCGCAGAGTCACTTATGGTGCAAAATAGAAACAAGCCTAAACATCCAACAGGAGTGAAATAGTTTAGGAAACAACACTCCATCTGTGTCACCAAACACAGTCAGTGTCCGAATACCTGCGAAACTGTCGGCATGGTAATTAAATGAAGAAGCAAATTAAGACACTAAATGGCATGTACATTACAGCTACAATTACGTAATGCGAAAAAATGCTTGACAAGAATACTCTAAAGTGGCAATAATGTTGCCTTAGTGGTGAAGATCAAAGTAGTTCCTGTTTTCCTTGTCTGTGTTTTAAATTTTTATACAATACAGTTATATTACTTTTTAAGACTAATGTCTTTGTTTTATAAAAATGGCATATACTTCTTTTTAAACACTAAGCGATACAAGAAAGCAAAATAAAAGATGACACATCACCTCCTATCCTCCATCTCCGAAAACAAGCAGTCTGACATTTGGTGAATGTCCTTCCAGAAATCACTTTTTGCATCTATTAAAAGAGTAGTAGGTACCCAGATATTAAAGGGCAAATAATTTTAATTCAAAATGGGTTTGTCTAATATAGCGTCAGTAAATATCATCTTTGAAGAGCTAGATAGTAACTATTTGGGGCTTTGCCATCTGTAGTCTGTCTCAGCTCCTCTCCTCTGCCATTGTTGAAAGGCAGCTACAGACGATATATAAGTAATGAGTGTGGCTGTGCCCCAGTAAAGCTTTCTTGCTCTTCATTCTTTGTTTAGATCCATGTTTCCACCTGGCATCATTTCCTTCTGCCTGAGGATGTCTGTAAACCTTTCTCATAGCGGCAGTCTGCTGGAGGCGAATTCTTGGAGCGTTTATATGTCCAAAAATTCTTCATTGCTCATTGACATTGAAAGATATTTTCACTGGGTATAGAATTCTAGACTGACAGGTTTTTTTCCTGTCTACTTTATAGATTTTGCTCCACTGTCTTCTTGTCTGTATTGTTTCCAATAAGAATTCTGCTGTCATTCTTACTTTTTCATTCCTTTCTGTGTAAATGTGTCTTTTTCCCTCTGGCTACGTATAAGACTCTTTCTCAAAGTTTTCGAGAAATTTGGCTATGATGGGTCTTGGTGTAGTTTTCTTCATGTTTCTTGAACTTGGTTTCGTTGAACATCTTGGATCTGTGCGTTCATAGTTTGCATTAAATTTGCAAATATTTTGGCCGTTATTTCTTCAAATATGTTTTCTCTTTTCCTCCCTTTCAGAAACTCCAGTTATACCTATATCAGGTTGCTTGGAATTGTCCCACAGCTCACTAATGCTCCTTCTTTTCTTCCTTCCTTTTTGGATCCATTTTGGGCAGTTGCTATAAGTATGTGTTCAGGTTCACTAATCTTTTCTTCTGGAGTGTCTAATCTGCTGTTATTCCCATCCAGTGTGTTTTTCATTTTAGATTTTGTAGTTTTCATCCCTGGACGTTCGATTTATGTCTTTATTTCCATATTCTACAGTTCTAACTAGCTTTCTGAACATCTGAAAAAGTTAGGATGACTGTTTTTGTGTTCTTGTCTAATTCTGATGTCTGAGTTAGTTCTGGGTTGTTTGCCAGTGGTTGTTTCTTATCGTAAAGGGTCATATTTTCCTGCCTTTTTCATGCCTGGTAATCCTCCATGGGATGCCTGGCGTTGTGAATTTTAACTTGTTGGGTGCACGGTGCTTTTGCCTTCTAATAAATACTCTTGAGCTTTGTTCTGAAATGCAGTTAACTTTCTTGAAATAACCTGATTCCTTTGGGTCTTGCTTTTACAATTTATTGGGTAGAATCAGAGCAGTGTTCATCCTGGGGCTAATTATTCTCCCCCGAGGCAAGACCTGAGTGCTCTCCCTGATGCTCCATGAATTAGGAGGTTTTCCAGTGTGCCTGTTGGGAAAAGGTGTATCTCCAGCCCTGTAGAAGCATCTTGACTGTTCCCACATCTTTCCTCAGTGTGGTGTAGTTTCCTCACGTGAATGTGCCGGCAGTACTCTGTGGATACTCGAGGAGGACCACCAGAGTCCTTTTTCTGTGCTGCGTCCTCTTCTATCCTGCAGACTCTGCCTGCCCTGGTCTCCTGGGTCCACAGCTGCATCTCTTCAGTGAGGGAAGCATTCTCTGCCTGTGTACCCTGCTGGGCGCTGTGACCTGGAAATGCTCAAGTAAGCTAGGGCCGTCGTGGCATTCACCATGTTTCACCACGTTTGTGTCCCATCTGTCATAGGTCACTCTGCTTGACTATCCAGTGTCTCAAACTGTTGTTTCATATACTTTGTCTACTTTTTCTTTTTTGTTTGCTTTAGGTGGGGAAATAAACCTTGTCCCTGTTACTCCTTCTGTCTTGCCTAGAAACAGAAGTGCTTAGGTGTTGGGGTTTTTTAAAATTATTTTTAAGTGAATAATTTAAATTTAAGATATTACAGTGTCAAGTAATTGGTTTCCCCTAAACTGCCTGATGATTATTGAACTTTTGCTTTATTTCCAAATGTTTCTCATCGTGTAAACTGGAGCATACATGAAAAGAAGGTACATGAAGACACAGCCTGCATGTCTCAGCGAAAAGAATAAAAAAGCTTCTTACAAATGGGTCACAAGGAAACCCTGGTGTATACGGCAACAAGGTTGATATGGCGGGTAGACATGCATTCTCTGTGCCCAACTCTGTGAAGAAGTAAATTTGGTTTTCTGAGTTATCCTTTTATCTTTTTTGTTTTCTTTAAGTAGGCTAGGGTTTGTAAGGTTCATCTATGAAGTAAAAAGTTTATCATCACAGCATTTTGCCCCATGGTTAAAATTTCTGCAGTAGAGAAACCCCAGAAGTGCACATTGTCTTTTCACTGGAGTCCAGGTTGGGGCACTGGCTTACTTACCTTGGATAGAAACCCTCTCGGGGTTGTTGACGATGGGGTGCGTTAACACGTCACCAGCACAGGTGCCAGTGCCCGGTAGGCACTTGATAAACGACGGCTTTTAGGGGATTGTCCTTGCTCATGTCATTGAAAATGGGCCTCTGTGTCAATTAGGCTTGCAGCCCACCTTGGAGTGAATCATACCTTTGCAATATCTCTAGGCAGCCGTTGCTGAAAACAGGCCTTAATGCTAATATTTCTCCATTTGTGAATCATACTTCTTATTTATTTTTCTTTTTCTTGGCTTCTCTGGCTAAGGTCTCTTAATATAGTTTTGAGTAGAAGTTGTGATGATGGGCATTCTTGTCTTGTTCCTAAATTTAAAGGAAAAGCTTTAAGTATTGTACTAATGGTTTACTGTGAGTTCTATAGCTTGTTTTGTGGATGTCCATTTCCCTCCAGAATGAAAGTCGTTTTCGAGATGACAACATTTTGTCTTCAGTGAGGCCATGTTCACTTTTGCACTTGTAAGGAAATATTTAGGAAATACACGTGAGCAAGACAAATCAGATCATCTTTTGAGTAAACCAGATGTTACACAGCTGAACGGTGGTCTACAGTTAATTATATGCAAGTTAGCAGTTAGGTTTTCTGCTCATTAGGTGAATGAAAGTTGCGCTTTCTAATTAAAGAGCCGAGTTTAAATTGCCAAGAGCAGCCACACTTGACTTGTCTAAATCCGAGGGCATATAAACCTGTAGGGTTTTCTAAGAGTTGGTTCTCTTAAATAAAAGTGTTTTTGTTTCTCACATATTTTACATTTTCAATGACCTGCACGCCTTGTCACTAATTAGTGTGTTGTGATAGGTAATGTAGTGTATATCTGCAAACTCCACTGGGTATAAGGGGAGTTCTCACCTCGTAATTAGTTCCTTGAACAATGTTCCTGTCATTCCCAGGGAGGCCTAGTGTCCCTTGAATAGAAAACTACTGAGAAATGGGTGCGGAACGTGTCTTATGAGCCTGTGGTGTAGATGGGCCTGCAGTGTCCTGTGACCGCAGGGCCCTTGACAAAGTGGAGGGCCTTGTGCAGTGGGCTCTGCCTCTTTGCTGGAATCCTTACATCCATGGTAACTGAGGTATCTTGAGATCATGGTTCCTCACAGGTGGTCTTTCCGAATGTCCGTGTACGTGCTCAGTACAGACTGGTTTCTTTTTTCCTTTCCGGCTGAATGAATCAGCAGGGCTGGGACTAAGTGAAGCAGGAGACCCAGCCTGGGGGCAACATTTAAGGAAGTGCTCACTCTCAGGTTTGTGCAAGTGTTATGTACTAGATTGTGTCCCCCACAGTTCACACGTTGGGGCTCTAGCCCTTAGTACCTGAAAGTACGGACTGTACTTGGAGTTAAGGCCTATAGAGAGGTGATGAAAGTAAAACAAGACTGATAGGGTGGGCTTTGATCCACTCTGACTGGTGTCTCGTTAGAACAGAAGATAAGGACACAGAGATGCCAAAGGTGCTCGTGCATACAGAGGGGTGCCTGTGAGAAGAGGCAGCAAGAAGGTGGCCATCTGCAAGCCAAGGAAAGGGGCCTCAGAACGAAACAGACCCTGCTGACCCCTTGAACTTGCACATCCGACCTCTAGGTCTGTGAGAAGAAGATAAGTTTTTGTTGTTAAGCTACCCCAGCGTGTGGTATTTCCTGATGGCAATCCTAGCAAACCAATACAGCAGGTGCCAGCACTGCACCGCACAGCCCTGGAAGTGACTGCCTCCTCAGATTAGTCCTCAGCACGGCTCCTAGCTCACCCCAGGCTCTGGGCCTGTATTTTAGATGGACACACATTTCCTTAGTCGAGCAGAAGGTGATGGACGAGGTGGTTGTTGAAGAGGAGTGTGGGCCCAGCAGTCTCTCCTTCACGCACTCACGGAACGTTCCGCTAACTGCATCTAAGTCTCTGAGACGCAGCAGTGTTTGATGGGTTTAGACTAAGCCTGTGGCTCAGCCTCTTCCCTGAAGAGCAAAGAGGCTGCTTCTCTGTGAGAGTCCCCAGCGGACTAAAGAACCACTGTTAACACCAGGTTCACGTCTCCCATCGCACGTTCCTTCCAGGATGAAATGCTTAAGATATATTGGATGTAAATTTCCTGTTGAGAGAAGATGAAAGACCTCAGAATAAAAGGTCCAAGAGAATACCAAAGAACCAAGAGAAGGGAAAACTGACATCTAGGTGTATCACAGTGCCATTTAAGCACATCAAAGGGAAAGTTCTAAAATACTACAGGAAGAAAAAAGGAGAACACGTGTAAAGGAGCAGTGATCATACTGACTTCAGATTTTTCAACAGCAACACCAACTATAAAAAGACAATGGAGGACTGTTTCAATGTGTTAAAGGCAAACAACTTAGAGAACACAGAATTTCATACCCAGCTCAAATTTTAAAATAAGAGGGCTTGATAAAAATATTCTCTTTATACAGGCCTCAACATAATGATGACAGTAGATGTGAACGAACTAAACTTACCAGTAAAAAAGACAAAGGTTGATAGATTGAATATAACTCTACATACCACTCATGAGGGGTATATAAAATGTTCAGACTTTAAGAGGAAGTGGGTGGAATGAGCATACTAGGAAAATACCAACCCAAAGAAAACTGGGTTAGCCATATTCATGTATAAAATAGACTCTAACAGAAACTATTGTTAGCGATAGAAGGGTCACTACATAATCAATAAAACACAGCGTATTAACGTAAACAAAATATAATGGCATATAAGTGAAAGTTAAAATAGAACAGTAATTTTGGATCTTAAGAACACATAGTGGTGAAGTTTCTGTTTTAAGAAATTAGGGGAAAAAAACACCTTAAAGCAAAGAAAAGATAAAATAACAGTAGAAATTAGCAAAATACAAACCAAAAATACAATAAGGATAAAGCCATAAGTTGGTTCTTTAAAATAAAAGAGTTGGTTAAAGAAAGGTGAGATATATGTGAATAATATTATTAAGGAAAATGAAAAGTACAGAAAAATTAGAGATTAAAAAGTTAATAAAACATGATGTCTGTGGGTATATATTAAAGTTTTGAAAACCTGGACAAGATGCACATAACTTCAAAAAAATCATAGCTTAAATAAGCGAAACGCTTGACTAATTCTATAACTTCAAAAGCCATAAAAGCAGTGGTTGAAATCTTCCCATAAAGAAAACCCCCTGACTCAGTTTTAATAGTTGATTTCTTCTGTTTCTGAAACACATCCCAATTTCACATTAACTTTTTCAGAAAATAGAGAAGATGAGGCATACTCTCTATCCCGCTCATTCTGTGAGGCCGCCATAGCCTTGATGCGGGATTCAGATAGACATACCCTGACCGTTCGTTGCAAGTCTGTTTCACTCGTTAAAATAGATGAAAAGTATTCTAAATACAGTAGCAAATTAAACCTGACACCGTATGGGAAGATAGGTTTACTTCAGGTGAGCAAGAAGCATCATGTTAGAGAGCTCGTGGATCTCTAGTAGCCGTTTAGAGAGACGTTGAGCAGCGCTAGTGATTTAGGGAAATGTCACATCAGGGACGTTCCATGATGGGCACCTTCAGTGGACCGAGACCAAGGAGTCTGACCGTGCCAGCTAGTGGGAAGAGGCGGAGGATCGTCGCATATTGCCCACGGGAGCGCCAGTGTGAGGGCCTTGGGCAAGAATTTAGCGCTGTGTACTGTAGCTGAATGTTCCCCTAGGTATATACCCACCAAGAGAAATTTTGCAGAAATACAAGAGACATACCAAAGAATGTTTTCTGCAGTGCTGTTCACAATATCGAAAAATGTGGAAGCAATTCACATGCCTATCAACAGCAGGGATACTGTGTGATACTGAGCAAACTGTGCTCTGGTAAACAACAGAATATTATACCATAGTTGCAGCGCTTGATCTACAGTGATGTGCAACAGTACAGATGAGTGTCAGCAATGTAACTGTAAAACGTTACCCCGAAGGGTTACATCTTGTCTAATTTTTTTCATAAAATGAAATACAGCTGAAATCTAAAATACATTTTGGAAAATCATATAGATGGAATAAGGCTGTTTTTAAAAGAAAGCAAGTGAGTAATGAACGTAGTGATCAGGAGGAAGATGACCTCAGCAAATAGATTGGGGCCTGTGGGGCTTATGTGGATTGGTGTGAGTTCTAGCTTTTGTTTAGGTGATGGGTTCATAGTTATTTCATTCAAAGCATGACATGGTCCCACGATGAGTGTGTTAGGAACCAAAGATTATGATTATAGATACATTTCTCTGTGCCAGACTTCCAAAAACACAACACATACACGTACTGTGTTAGTGTTCTCCAGAGAGAGAGATACATAGATATAGATATATAGATACAAAGTTATATATATGATGATATATATATATAATTATGTATATATACAATTGTATACGTGTATGAGATACATGTATGTATGAGGGGTGTGTGTGTGTGTGTGTGTGTGTGTGTGTGTGTGTGTGTATACACACATCATACTCACCCCAAATCCGTGGTTTACATTATGGTTAACTCTTGGTGAACCTGTGTGTTTGGACAAATGTATAATGATCTATATTCAACATACAGAGTCGTTTGAGTGCCCTAAAAATCCTCCATGCTCCCCCTATTTATCCATTCCTATCTCAAAACCCCTGGAAACCACTGTCTTTTTACTGCCTCCACAGTTTTGCCTTTCCAATAAGTCATATAGTTGGAATCGTATGATATGTAGCCTTTTCAGGTTGATTTCTTCACTTAGTAACATGCATTCAAGGTTACTCCGTGTCTTCTCGTGATATGATAGCTCGTTTCTTTTTGGTGCTGAATAATATCCCGTTATCCAAGTGTGCCAGTTTATATATCCTTTCTCCTACTAAAGAATCTTGGTTGCTTCCAGGTTTGGGCAGTTACAAATAGAGCTGCTGTAGACATCCGTGTGCAAGTTTTTGCATGGATGTAAGCTTTCATCTCCTTCGGGCAATTAGCAAAGAATGTGACTGCTGATTGTATGGTAAGAGTGTGTTCAGTTTTGTAAGGAAAACTGCCAAGCTGTGTCCCAAGGTGGCTGTACTGTTTTGCATTCCCAACAGCAGTGAATGAGAGTTCCTGTTGCTCCACATTCTCACCGGTATTTGGTTTTTGTCAGTGTTCAGGATTTTGGCCATTTCTGGTAGGTGTGTAGTGGTGTCTCATTATTTTATTTTGCATTTCCTTGATGACATATGATAAGGAGCATCTTTTCATATGCTTATTTTCCATCTGTTTGTCTTCTTTGGGAAGGTGTCTCTTCAGGTCTTTGGCCTGTTTTTTTAATCAGGTTTCTTTGTTTTCTTACTATTGAGTTTTAAGAGTTCTTTATATATTTTAGATCAGTCCTTTAGCAAACGTCTGTTGCAAATGTCTTCTTAGTCTGTGGATTGTCTTATTTTGTTGACATTATCTTTCTCAGAGCAGAAGTTTTTGATTTACGGAAGATCAGGTTATCAGTTATTTCTTTCACAAGATTGTGCCTTTGGTGTTTTATCTAAAAGGTCATCACCATACCCAAGGTTATCTAGGGTTTCTCCATTATATAGTTTTATGATTTACATTTAGGTCTAAGATCCATTTGGAGTTAATTTTTGAGAAGAGCATAAGGTCTGTGTCTGGATTTTTTTTTTTTTTTTTTTTTTTTTTGCAAGTGGGTGTTCAGTTGTTCCAGTACCATCTGTTGAAAAGACAATCTTTTCTTCATTGGTACTGCCTTTGTTCCTTTGTTAAAGATCGATTGACTCTACTTATGTGAGACTATTTCTGGGTACTGTATCCTGTTCCGTTAATCTATTTGTCTACTTTTTCACCAATACCACACTTTTTTTTAAAAGTAATTAACTTATGTTTGGCTGCCTTGGGTCTTTGTTGCTGCGCACAGGCTTTCTCTAGTTGCGGCGAGCGGGGGCTACTCTGTTGCCGTGCGCGGGCTTCTCATTGCGGTGGCTTCTCTCGTTGCGGAGCACAGGCTCTAGGCACGCGGACTCAGTAGTTGTGACACGCGGGCTGTAGAGCGCAGGCTCAGTAGTTGTGGTGCAGGGGCTTAGTTGCTCTGCGGCATGTGGGATCTTCCCGGACCAGAGCTCAAACCCGTGTCCCTTGCACTGGCAGGTGGATTCTTAACCACTGTGCCACCAGGGAAGCCCCTTTTTCCATAGATAGATAGATAGATATGTGTGTGTGTATATATATACACACAGACGCACACACACATGTACACACACACACACAGCAGGTTCTTATTAGTCATCCGTTTTATACATATTAGTGTATACATGTCAATCGCAATCTCCCAATTCATCCCACCACCACACCCCCCCCCACCTTTCCCCCCTTGGTGTCCATACGTTTGTTCTCTACATCTGTGTCTCTATTTCTGCCTTGCAAACCGGTTCATCTGTACCATTTTTCGAGATTCCACATATATGCATTAATATATGGTATTTGTTTTTCTCTTTCTGACTTACTTCACTCTGTGTAACAGTCTCTAGGCAACCCAAATGCTCGTCGACAGACAGATGGGTAAAGAAGATGTAGTACATATATACAACGGAATATTACTCAGCCATAAAAAGGAACGAAATTGGGTCATTTGTAGAGACGTGGATGGACCTAGAGAATACCACACTATCTTGATTACCATGGCAGTATAGTTAAGTCTTGAAGTTGGACAGCGTTAAGTCCTCCAACCTGGCTTTTCTCCTTCAGTGTTGTGTTGGCTATTCTGGGTCTTTTGCCCCTCCGTATAAACTGTAGAATCAGTTTATTGATAACCACAAAATAGCTTGCTGGTATTTTGATTGGGATTGCACTGATTCTCTAGATCACTTTGGGAAGAACTAACATCTTGACAATATTGAGTCTTCCTATCCATAAGCATAGAATATCGGTCCATTTATTTAGTTCATTGATTTTGTTTATCAGTTTTGTAGTTTCCCTTGTATAGATCTTGTACAGGTATTGTTAGATTTATACCTAAGTGTTTCATTTTTGGGGGGTGCTAATGTAAATGTGTTGTGGTTTTAAGTTTAAATGTCACTTGTTTATTGCTGGCAGTTTGGAAAGCGATTGCCTTGTGTATATCCACTTGTATCCTGCAGTCTTGCAATAATTAGTTCCAGGGAGTTTTTTTGGTCAGTTGTCTTGGATAGTCTACGTAGATGATCATGTCATCTATGAAAAAACCAGTTTCATGTCTTGCTTATCAATCTGTATACCTTGTATTTCCTCCTCTTGTCTTACTACATTAGCTAGCCCTTCCTCTTCAGGGCTGAGAAGGAATGGTCAGAGGGGGTTCTTGCCTTATTCCTAGTGCCTTTTTCTTAGTGGGAACGTTTCAGGTTTCTCACCATTATGTATGATATTAGCTGTAGACTTTTTTTGTAGATATTCTTTATCAAATTGAGGGAAGTTCTTCTCTATGCCTAGTTTACTGAGCATTTTTATTATGAATCGGTGTTGGATTTTCTCATGTTTTTTCTGCATCAGCTATGACCATGTGATTTTTGTTTTTCAGCGTGTTGATTTAATGGATTACATTAGTTTTCAGATGTTGAAGCCAGCCTTGCATACCTGGTATAAATCCCACTTGGTTTTGGTGTATAAATATTTTTTAATACATTATTGGTTTTGATTTGCTAATATTTTCTTGTGGATTTTTACATCTGTGTTCATGGACAGTATCGGTCTGTAGTTTTCTTTTCTTGTAATGTCTTTGTCTGCTTTTGGTATTTAGGTAATACTGGACTCATAGAATGAATTAGGAAGTATTCCCTCTGCCTGTATCCTCTGAAAGAGATGATAGAGTTTTGGTATAATTTTTCCCTTAAATGTTTGGTAGAATTCACCAGTGACTCTGTCTGGGCCTGGTGCTTTCTGTTTTGGAAAATTAATGATTTATTGATGAAATTTCTTTACAAGATACAGGCCTTTTCACATTGTGTGTTTCTTCTTGTGTGAGTTTTGGCAGATTGTGTCCTTCAGAGAATTGGTCCATTTCATCTAGGCTATCACGTTGTGGACGTAGAGTTCATAATATTCCTTTATCATTTTAATGTCCATGGGATCTATAGTGATGCCCGTCTCTCACTTCTGAAATAAGTAATTTGTGTCCTCTATCTTTAATTCTTAGTTAGCTTGGCCAGAGGCTTATCAGTTTTATTGATCTTTGCCAAGAACCAGCTTTTGATGTGTTGTTCATTTCTCTCTCTTGATTTGTGCTCTTATTATTCTTCTGTTTAGTTTGGTTTTAATTTGCTGTTATTTTTCTAGTTTCCTAAGGTGTAAACTTACATTATTGGTTTTAGATCTCTCTTCTTTTCTAATGTATGCGTTCATTGGTATAAATTTCCCCCCTAAGCACTGCTTTCACTGCATCCAACAAATTTTGGTAAGTTGTGTTTCATTTTCATATAGTTCAAAATGTTTTAAAATTGGGCTTCCCTGGTGGCGCAGTGGTTGAGAGTCCGCCTGCCGATGCAGGGGACACGGGTTCGTGCCCCGGTCCGGGAGGATCCCACGTGCCGCGGAGCGGCTGGGCCTGTGAGCCATGGCCGCTGAGCCTGCGCGTCCGGAGCCTGTGCTCCGCAACGGGAGAGGCCACGACGGTGAGAGGCCTGTGTAGCGCAAAAAAAAAAAAAAAAAAAAAATTTAAAATTTGTCTTGAAATCTCTTCTTTGACCCATGTATTAGTTAGAAGTGTGTTTACTCTTCAAATATTTGGGGGTTTTTCAATTTTCCTTCTGTTATTGATTTCTAGTTTAATTCCATTATAGTCTGAGAACTGACATTGTATGATTTCTATTTTAAATTTGTTAAGGTGTGTTTTATGGCTCAGAATGTGATCTGTCTTGGTGAGTGTTCCATGGGAGTTTGAGAAGAATGTGTATTCTGCTGTTGTTGGATAAAGTAGTCTCTAAATGTCAATTATCACCAGTTGAGTGGTAGTGTTGTGTTAAACTATATCCTTACTGATATTCTCCAGGAGTGAAATTACCATTGGATATGTGTTCAGCTTTAGTAGATACTGCCAATCATTTTCCAAAAAAATTGTAACATAAAGATAGGAGAATTCTTTTTTGTGCCAGTATTTGGTGTTGTCAGTATTTTTTAGTTTTAGCTGTTTTATTGCTGTGCGAGAGTATCCTGTGGTTTTAATTTTTCTCATGGGTAATGATATTGAGCATCTTTTCATAAGCTTATTGAACACTCTTATATAGTCTTTTTTACCTGTTTAAAAAACCCTTGCGTACTCTAAGATCCTGTGGTTTTTTTCAATTTTTTGGTACTGTCTTTCATGCCTCGGCCTGTAACCCATGTAAAATTTACGTTTGAATATGATGTGATATAGGGAGTCAGATTTCCTTTTTTTCCCTATATGTTTATCCAGTGGTTCCACCAACTTTCTTTTTCCCATTAAATTGCCTAGGTGCTTTTGTCAAAAATCAATTGATGCTGTATGTGTATGTTTATTTCTGGATTCTCTGTTCTGTTTCCTTGATCCTTGTATTCCTACACCGGTAGTATACTATCATGATTGTTGAAGCATCACCCTCCAAGTTTGAAATGAGATATTGTGTTTCTGGAAGTTCTTTTTTTATTATTATGACTATCCTAGGTCCTGTGAATTTCCATACAGATTTTATAATCGACTTGTCAGTAATTAAAACAAAACCCTCCCAAAAAGCCTCTTGGAAATTTGATTGGGATACATTGATTCCACAGATCATTAGAGGATAAGCCAGCATCAGTAATATCTTACAGTTGAGTAATGTGATATGTGCCTCATTTATTTGTTTCTTTAATTTCTGCCAAGAGAGTTTTGGGTTTTTTAGTGTAAAAGTCTTGTACGTTGTTTTTAGTTCATTCTAATATATTTTATATTGTTGCTGTCATAAGTGGTATTATTTTCTTTACCAGTTTCCAGTTGTTGGCTGGTCTACTTTATAATTGGGTTTTATGTATTAACTTTTTATCATGTGATCTTCCTAAATTGATTTATTCTCCTTTTGTACTTTCTTTTGGATTTTCTATATACACAATCATTTCATCTGTGCACAGTGTTGCATAAGATTGGTGAGTGTAGACATCTTTGTCTTGTTCATGACTTCAGGGGAAAAGCATTCAGTATTTCACCATTCAGGTTTAATATTTAACTCTTGAGATTTTTAAAATAGGTATCCTTTATCAGAATAAGGAAGTTTCTTTCTTTTCATCTCTAGTTTGTTTTTTTGTTTGTTTTAAAAAGTTTTTTCAAATAAATTTATTTATTTATTTTTGGCGGCGTTGGGTCTTCATTGCTGCGCACGGGCTTTCTCTAGTTGCGGCGAGTGGGGGCTACTCTTTGTTGCGTTGCGCGGGCTTTTCATTGTGGTGGCTTCTCTTGTTGCGTAGCACGGGCTGTAGGCACGCAGGCTTCAGTAGTTGTGGCACGTGGACTCAGTAGTTGTGGCTCACGGGCTCTAGAGCACAGGCTCAGTAGTTGTGGCTCACAGGCTTAGTTGCTCCATGGCATGTGGGATCTTCCCGGACCAGGGCTCAAACCCCTGTCCCCTGCATTGGCAGGAGGATTCTTAACCACTGCGCCACCAGGGAAGTCCCACATCTCTAGTTTGCTGAGAGCTTTTATTGTGAATATATATTGATGAATTTTATCAGATCTTTCTTCTGCATTGACGTTTTCTTTTTCCTTGGTTACTGTAGTGAATTACGGTTTTTAAGTGCTAAATTATTTTTTCACTTTTGTAATAAAAGCAACTTAGTTGTGATTTATTATCTTTGTATGTTGTGGACGTTGATTTGTTGATATTTTATTGGGGATTTTGTGTCTTTGTTATGAGAGTTATTGACTTGTAATTTTTCTTTTTTCAATGCATTTTCCAGAAATATAGCAGGATCAAGATGAGAAGTGTTTCATCTTTCTGTGTTCTTTGAGAGATTCTTCATCCAATTTCCATTTGTATTGTTTTAATATTTGAAAGAATTTGCCTTTGATCCCTCTGGGCTTGAAATTTCTTTTGGAGAAGGTTTTTAATTGCAGATTCAAATTCTTCAATTAATATAGCTATTTATGTTTTCTGTTTCTTCTTGAATCAGTTCTTGTATTATTCACTGAATTGCCCCATTTCATCTACGGTATTCAGTTTATTGGCGAAAGGTGTTCATAATATTCTTATTTTCTTTTTAGTGTCTTCAACATCTGTAGTGATATAGCCTTTTTCATTCTTGAAAAAGGGTAGTGTTCCCTCTTCCTCCTCTCTTTCTGCCCCCTTCCTCCCTCCCTCCCCTGCCCCCACCCCAGATGGGGATGGGGATGGATCCAGGAAGAGACTTATCCATTTTATTAATGCTTTAAAACAAAGACAACTTTTCCTTTGAATTTTCTCTATTTTTATTTTCCTCTGCTTCTACTTTGTTGATTTTACTCTTTCAAAAATTATCTCCACCTTTTTACCTCACTTAGGCTTAATTTGTTATTTTTCCTAGCTACTTAGAAGAGAGTTTACATCTTTGTTCAGCTCTCCTCCTTTTCACATACTTAAAGCTCTAAATTTCCTGCTAAATACTGCTTTAGCTGCATCCTGCAAGTTTTGATATATTGTACTATTATTTGCTTAAAATATTTTAAAGATTTCCTCATTTTCTTTTTGATCCATATGTAGTCTCTAAACATAGGGATTTTTTCTGATTATCTTTGTATTATTTCTAGTCTAATTCACGTGATCAGACAACCTATTCTGTGTGATTTCTTTCATTTAAGAATTGTTTAGATTTATGTTCTAGCGTGTATTCTGTTTTGGTAAATGCTCCATGTGTGCTTGGAGGTAGTATGTATTCTATAGTTGATGGATATGTGGTTCTGTATTTTTCATTTAAGTGAAGTCAATAAATTGAGTTCCAACCAAGGTGAACATTCTGTTCTGTTATCTCATCATACCTTCCTGCTGTCTTCTACTTCCTCCAGCTTTCTCTAGCACATTGACTCACTCAAGATAGGTAGCTTTATAATATATGTTTGGGGGCTTAAATTGGTTAGTCATGTACTAGGCCAGTCATCATTTTAAGGATAATGGGGGAAAAAAATGCTGTAAATTAAAAGGTATTCTTCATATATTCCAGCAGGTTAAGAGTTGTCTACAAAGACAAATGTGCATTTGTTGATTGCCATAGTTGAAAAGAAAGCAGTTTACATGAACTCAGTGTCTCTCCAGACCTGTAGATTAAAGAAATCATAATGTAAGAGCTAACGCAAAGGCACGTTTGCATCCTTGATACCAGGGATCACTCTTTATTCATTTAACCTAGATATTTGTTTGTGTTTGGACATTATTGGATGAATGTAAAGGCCAAAGAAGCTCATGAAACAAATAATTCTCCCTTACCCTTCAAATGGATCACAGTGTATGAATAGGAGTTTTTTCTGTAGTAGTCTTTGAACAGCCAATAATCATGGCTTGTCTGTCTGTTCCTTTAGCTGTCCTGTGAAGTACATTAAGACATGGCCTGGGTAGGTGCTCAGTCAACCTATACAGGCTTTATTGATGAAAGGAAGAAGGGCTTAAGAATGTTTCTTTTCATAAATGGGACCATTGACAGTGTTACTGACTGGAGTGCTTCCCAGGATGATAATGTTACTCAATAAAATCAACTAGTAGTTATAAATTTTCTTTTAAGAAATATTTGACTAAGGATTCATAACTTCAAGAGGAGACCTTGTGATGTTCTAGAACAAACATTATACAGCACTTAACTGGATATGTTTTATAACCTTTCTGAGCCTCTGGTTTTTTATCCTAATTCCCCTGTTGGAGTAATACCTACCTCTCAGGTTCTTTGATGACACTGTTGCCTTGTTAAAGAGGTGATGTGAGTCATATTCACCATCCTTGACTTGGTGGCTCTCCCGGAGGTATTAGTGTTTTTAACTCTTTTGCTTATTTACAATCACGGTGTTAACAGGGGCTGGATAGAGCAACCAGAGCCAGGCATTGAGAGACGTGCCTCCAAGTGTGTGATTTAACAGATGTACCTCCTGACTACAAGTGAGGTTTCTGCTATAAACTCATCAGATCTCTTACATCTCAATAAGTATGATTATATACAGGCCCAAAATCAAGCTTTCTGTGGGATAGAAATTATCTGTGACCATACTGTGGCCGTCTGTCCAAAATCAGGCATAAAAGAGAAAAAAAAGGAATAAAATACAGAAGGAACAAGCACAGAAAAGCTAACAAGATGGCACATTTTGATCCCCTCATGTCAATAATTACATTAAATTTAATGCTCTAAGTATACCAGTTATGAAACAGAAATTGTAAAATTGTGAGGGGAAAAAATATCAAGACCCAAATGTGTGCTGTCTGAAAGAAACCCACTTTAAATAGGAAGACAGAGCTAAAGGTATAGGAAAGGTAAAAGACATATACCGCGGAAACACTGATAAAAAGAAACCTGAAGTGACTGTGGTGATATTAGATGACTATTAAAACAAAGAATATTACCAGGGGTAGAGAGATACATTATCTAATGATAAAATGGTTAATTCACCAAGAAGATTAACACTCTTAAATGGCTGTGTGCCCAGCTACAGAATTTATGAAGCAAAAAGAGAAGGGAGAAATAGACAAGTTTACAGTTATAGGAGGAGACTTTACCACTCCTTTCTCGGTAAGGGATAAGACAGATTAACCTAACACCAGTAAGGATGTGGATAGCTTGCAGAGCATTATCCACCGCCTTGTTGTAATTGACATTTATAGACTACTCCACTTAACAAAAGCCAAATACATGCTCAATTCAAGTACACATGGGTCCATTTCTAAGGTAGGTCATACTCTGAGCCATAAAACAGTTCTGAATACATTTTAAAGTATTTAAGTTGTGCAAAATCTTGTCTGTTACCACAGTGGGATTAAATTATTGGTAACAAAGATAGATGAAAGGCCAAAATATTTTAAATTAACTCACTGTTCAGAGAAGTCAACATAGGGAAAGCCTACCAGAAGTTCTAGGAGGTAGCTAATGGTGTGCTTTGAGGGAAATTTATAGAATTAAGTATTCATATTAGGGGGAAAGATCTCAAAACACTGATCTAAGCTTCTTTAAGAAGAAGAGCAAATTGAAGCCAAGGCAAACAGAGGGAAGGAGTGATAAAGGTGAGAACAGAGATGGATGAAATTGAAAACAGAAAAACAATAGAAACTATCCTTGAATCTAAAGCTAATTCTTTAAAAAATATCAGTAAAACCAATAAATCCCTAGTCAGAGTGAGAAATAAAAGACATAAATTAACAGTGTTAAGAATGAAAGAGGGGACATTGTTACCAATCGTACCAACTTGAAAAGGTAAGGCGTATGTGGCATGAACAGCTGAGCCCGGACATTTGATTACTGAGATGAATGGATGACTTTTTTGAAAGCCTCAAGTACCAAAGCTCACTCAAGAAGAATTAGAGAGCCTAAATAGTCTTACATCTATTATACTAATTGACAGAGTAGAAATTTTCCCATAAAGGAAAATTCAAGCCCAGATGGCTTCACCGATAAATTCTACCAACAATTTATAGGAGAAATAATATCAGTTCTCCAAAAACTCTTCCAGGAAATACACAAGGAAAGAGCACTTTCCAACTCATTTTATGGTGCCAACCATTATGGCTGATACCACAGCCAGATAAAGTCATTAAAAGAAGATCCCTCATACACACAGATGCAAAAACCCTCAAGAGTATTAGCAAATTGAAACTATAGTATATAAAAAGGATGATACAACATGACCAAGTTGTTTATCCCCAGGAATGTAATCCTGTTCAGTATTTAAAATCAATCGACTCATCATGTCAGCAGAAAAGAAAATGAAGATAAGCTATGATCATCTCAATAGATGTATATAGAGAAATTTCTTAACCTGATTTTTTTTGTAAATGGCACCTCTGAAATACATGCAGCGCACCTAATGGTGATGGACTGATTCCAAACATCAGAACCCAGGCAAGGGGAGGACACTCCTACTGCACCTGTTCAACTGGAGGTTCTGGCCGGTCCAGTACATCAAGGAAAAAAGAAAAACCACACACACGTTATGGAAAAGGAAGAAATAAAACTGTCTCTGTAGAAGGCATGATTGTCTACATATAAAAACCAAAAAAAATCTTCAAGAAAACTACGCGACATAACAAAACCAACTGTATTTCCGTATACTAACAATGAATATTAGACATTTTAAAAATATAGTTTCATTTACAATAAAGCAAGAAAGACTTTGAAATAGATTTCTGTTGATATTTGCAAGACATGTATGTTGAAAATTACGAAACCCTAAATGAAAGAAATAAAATGACTTCTTAGTAACTGGAGAGACATTCTGCGTTCTTGGATTGGAAAACTCAAGTGTTGTTGGGAACTCACTTCTCCCTGTATTGGTCGGTGGGTTTAACTCAATCCCAGTCAAAGTCTCAGCAGGGCTTTTGGTAGAGATTGATTAACTATTCTCCCAATTGTACGGAAAAGTAACAGTTTTATAAGTTTTCCACAGCTATTCCGTCAGTCCGTCACTGGAAAACAGATAACTGCATGAGAACGTAGCTGATCATATAATTTCTTCAAGAGAAAGTGGTAAAGTCTGGATTTCAGGCTTTCTCTTAGGTCATATCTCACAAGAAACAAACTTTAAATTTTTCAAACTAAGGTGGTGTCACCTTTGTGCCCGATAAGTCTTTTGGGAAAAAAAATTAAGCAACAGAACGACTCACTGGACTATTTTCTGTTTTTGATTTTTTTGATATTTAGTTGACAATTATAATCTGTGTGATTGAGCATCATACAGTCTCAGAATTAAACTAACATATGTTCTTTCTCCAAACTCCCTGCATATTGGAACATTAGAATTCTTTGGGTTAGTTTTAGAAACATTCTAGAATTTTAAAACATTTTGCATCTAATATAATGTAGAAAACATGAAATCTACATAATGTATGCAGTGTAACTAATATTAGAAGCATGTTCAAGGAGCAGCCTGTGGGGTTAATAGGGTTTAATTTGCAAGACAAATGAAGGCTTATTTCCTCCTAGGCACTCTGCTCTTAATTCTTGTAGGGCCACTTTTGAAGAATAGTCCATTAACAGATGAGGAGAACCCTTGCTGGGCAGGAGCAGAGCGTGCTAGCAGTGGGATCAGACGGCCTTTGCACTCAGACGGGTGTTTCCCAGAACACAGAGCTGTTTATTAAAATGCAGCGCTTAAGTAGTTCTGTGATGGTTTCCTCACAGGGCCACGAACTGGGCGGAAGGGATGCACACATGCTTTACCTCTGTGATAGACCATGATTACAAAAATAAAAATAGACGATCCGAATGCCCA
Source organism: Monodon monoceros (assembly GCF_005190385.1). Lineage (NCBI taxonomy): Eukaryota > Metazoa > Chordata > Mammalia > Artiodactyla > Monodontidae > Monodon > Monodon monoceros. The sequence goes on from NW_021703781.1 coordinate 79,380,315, forward strand.
CATACACAGAGGGGACGTTTTTAAGGAAGTCAAGATAGATCTACACATGGGAATATTCTGCATTTTAAAAAAACCGTTTTCAAGAATCTTTCTAACAAAGGAAGATCCTCATTATAGACATCCCACCTGAACTGAAGAACATTTAAATGATTAAAAATAAAAGACTGAAAGGAATATGTTTAGTCAGCAGTGGTTATCTCTGGTCGATGGGATTGCAGGTAACTTACAACTGCCGAAGTGTGAGCCCATAGGATTTAACAGAGCTGGCTTTAGGGTTTTTCAGCTGGAGACACCCAATGGCATTTGAGACATCCCAGTCTTTGAGCCGACCATCGCCTCACTAAATGCCAGTAGCATCCCCTAGTCACTGTGACAGCCAACAATGCCTCCATGTTTTCTGAACATCCGTAGGCAAGCACTAGCCCTGACTGGGAACCCTAGGTCAGTCAGTAGCTCCCACGGTTGGCAAGAGAGCATCCGGAAGCAGGTTAACGTGTGACGATGGCCTGTAGAGGAAGTAGAGCTAGCAAAAGGCTGAGGGACGTCTCCAGCTCCATTTTTACTGATGACTTACGGACAGAAAAGGGGGTTTGTAGCCAAGTGGAAACCTGTTAGAAAACCAGGTGACCCTGTCGTGTTTTGTCCTGCCCCTTTCCGCCTGCCCCTGCTCCTGGGGCTGGGGCTGTCTTGGGACCACCCAGGTTAGGCATCCCCCACTCCAGGGCAGACGTGTGCCGTGGAAGGGCCGGCCCTGGCTGGTCAGGGATCTCCTAGAGAATAGGAAGCTTCATTCAAGGAGGAAAACCAGAGTGAGCAGTTTGGAGAAGTCAGATGTTTAAAACATGAAAAGAAGCGGAACTTTGAGTTGCAGAGGTTTTGAGTTTCACGATCTTGATGTGCCAGCGTCTCTCCTGGGGCTGACAGATCCGGGGGGAAGGGTTCAAAGGCAGAGAGCCCGTTTAAGTGGGGCCCTGGCGCACAGACTCGCTGAGAAGGGGGTGGCCAGCGGCGGGGCCGGTGTGGGAGCTGAGCCGCCGTCCTCCTCGGGCCTCTCTCCAAGCAGGGGCAGGGCCCGGCTGCCACACTCTACACAGTGGAAACCACCTGCAAGCTCGTGACTGTTCAGTTCCGCAGAAAAGGGCACCAGCACACTGATTTCTTTCACATTCACACGGGAACGTAATGATTTCAGCTTTTAAAAGGACTCTTTTTTTTTTTTTTTTTTTTTTGCGCGGTACGCGGGCCTCTCACTGTTGTGTCCTCTCCCGTTGCGGAGCACAGGCTCCGGACGCGCAGGCTCGGCGGCCATGGCTCACGGGTCCAGCCGCTCCATGGCATGTGGGATCTTCCCGGACCGGGGCACGAACCCGTGTCCCCTGCATCGGCAGGCGGACTCTCAACCACTGCGCCACCAGGGAAGCCCAGAAGGACTCTTGACTTAACCTCTTGGTGGTGCCTTTCTGAGCCTGCGTTCACAGCATCTGTTTGGCCTTAACAACCAGCCCAGATCCTGTGGCGTGCTGCAAATCAAGGCACTGAATACTGGTTATGTCAACTTTTTAGAAATTTAACAGAGTTCTTAAATCAAAACTTTGACCGTTCATTTATGGATCAATGACCTGGATTGAGGAGTTTTTTCCATCTTGTTCCCAAACCACTCATTCTTTCAGTAGGCATTTGAGGAGCTCTTGGTTTGTCTCATTAATCCCTTCATAACAGAAACATCTATGGGCGGCCTGCAGCATCCCAGGCCTCACTCTACCTGCAGGAGCCCTTGCCTGGGCTCAGGTACCCCTTGTTCAGAAAGGCCTTCCCTGCCCACCTTCTGAAGAGGCTTGTCACACTCCAGACCATCACCATGCTGTGTTCTTCACAGCAATCAGCATTATAGTAGTCATTCATTTCTGTGGGTTTATGGTGTGTTCCATTGGTCCCCTCTCCCAGAACAAATGCTTTAGGGGGACCATGTCGTTCTCATTCCTCTGTGTCTCTAGCACCTCTAACACTGTCGAGCTCAGGGTGGACATTTGGTAAGTATTCACTGAATGAGCAGATGAATGGATGAGAACAGACAGGGTGTAAGCCTTCAGAGAAGCCAAAGTAATGATGATAAAGCGAATTTCAGTGTGTGGTGAGGACCGTAGCCCACAGTGCCGTGGGGCTCGTGGGCAGGGAGGTAGCCAGGCCGGGATCCGGGAAGGTCAGTCTGGGGGTATGAAGTTCAAGTGGACACAGCAAGGGACTGGAAGGAAAGGGGGCCGGGGTGGGGAGGCCGTGAGAGATGAGGCCCTGCTGCGTAAGGAGTCGCGTGCTTGGGCTCTGCCCGCAAGGCCAGTGGAGCCCCCCGGAAACGCTGAGCGTGGCACCTCCTGCTTCACGTTAGACAGCGTGTCCCTTTTTAACCCCTGGGCGGTCGTCTCCTGATCTATCCAAAGGAGGTAAAACCTTCTGAATAGAGCTGTTGTAAGGATTAAATTAGAAACAAATTAAATCCGCAGCTCTGTTAAGTGCCCCAAGCAGTGCGCTTGGAACGGGGTTAGTGAGCAGGGCCCACCCTCCCTCCTGCTCCCTGGGCTTCGTTCTTTCTAGCGGCTGACTGCAGTGTGTCGTCGTTCTGATTACTTTGTGTAGTTTCACGTCCCGTGAAGGCAGAGCCCAGGTCTGTCTCGTCCCCTTGTTCCCAGGCCAGGCGGAAGGCCGGGCAGCGGGACACGCTCCCAGACAACGAACTTGGAGTGAATGAACGCCCTACGCTCAGGCCAGAGTATTCTTTACTTAGAAAAGTCCTTGTCTGTGCGTTGGCCTTGAAGAGCAACACCATGCAGCTGCTGAGCCAGGCCTTGGA
>NW_021703781.1:79388159-79550659 GCF_005190385.1 Monodon monoceros
TACGCTGTGACCTAAAGCCACTTGCTGGCCAGAGGTGCCCTTTTTACCCTCGGCCTCCAGAACAGAGGTGGTTCCTGGTGGAGTGAAGATTACCTCTAGCTGCTGAAAGGTTCTGGTGCCTGCTGTGACATGAGCCTGGTGGAAGTGGACAGAGCCACGGCTTCCCCCAGAAGGAGACTGGAATGAGAGTGTGCGTGCAAAGAAACCCTCACTTTTGTGTCTCGTTGTTCTGTTTGGGGAGAGGAGGGCTGCGGCTTGCCAGTTAATGAATATCGAATGTTAGAAATGGAACACTGTCAACATTTCTACTGGGCATTTATTTAATCCCTCACCTCCTACAGCGATTCTACTCAAGAAACAAGGCCTTTCCATGGTGCGACCATCTTGGGGTACTTGTGGCATTGTTTGTCAAATTTAGCTTTCTCGGGTAAACACTACTAAGAACGATACCAATTTCCTGATTTCGGTATTTGTAGGGGTGACCTTGATGAGGGCAAGAGGTATTCGCCACCCTTTATACCCGTGGAAAGAAGGCAGGAGACCTCGGTGTGCTGGCTGTCGTCCCGCCTGCGCCCAGCTGGCCTCCCCACCCGGGCTCCTGTGTCATGAGCAGCCCGGGGCCCAGGGTTTTGTTGCGTATCCCGCTCAGGGGCAGGGTGTGCCAGGGCTGTGTGGAGGTCCAGGTGGAATTCGGGAGGCCCAGAACCGCCCTCGCTCTGCTCTGGCGCGCTGCCTGGATGGCTCTGTTGGCAGAGTTTGCTCGGAGCCCCTCCCCTGCGGCTTGACGCACCTGGTCTGTGCAGGCAGCCCTCGAAGCCATGTCCCGTGTGCCTCTCCCCGGAGAGCCGCCGCCCACCAAGGCTGGACCTTTCCTTAGACGCTTATTTCTCCCACAGCTACAATACAGGCGCCCTCAGAGAGCATGTTTCTGCGTTAATTAGTGATGCGGTGGTCCCAGGTGACCAGTAAGTTAAAGAAAGAACTAGTGTGAGTGAATTTTTTTAAAGGTCATTTGACTCTAGGAAACCTGTGTTTTGTTTTGTTTGTTTTGTTTTAAAAAGAAGCATTTTATAGAAATGTTCGATGGCAAAGTAAAATGTAAAGTATTAAATGGATTTTACTGTAGTGAACAACTCACCCCTTTTTGTGGCATTTGCACCCTCACGCCCTGCGTTCAGCCCAGTGTGTTTGTCTACCTGCTTCTCTGCAAACTGGAAGACACCAGGCCCCGATGTGAGAACACCAGAGTTATGTGATGATAATTACAATCGAGGAGAAAAGTCCTCACGTATAGAATTCATGTAGGTAATTTAAATTAGAGCCTTCATCCTCAACGCTGTTTGATTCTGTTTTCCCAGATGTTTTTTGTTTCGAATACGGCTTGATTAAAGACAAAATTCACCGATTAAAAGAAAAAACTTGCTGTGCTGAGTGCTAATTCCACATTTTAGCTCTGTGTACTAGTCACAAAGAAGAAAGAAGGATACCTTAATTGTCCAATTTCCGAGCCACCAGGGACCCCAGAATGGACCGAATTTCCATCAGTAACTTAACCTAAAAACCCATCAGGTGTTCTCCGGAGACCTTGACACTGAGCAGCCGGTGGCGAGGTGACGTTCAGGGCCAACCAAGATCCCTTTCCTAGTCCGGGTGTTGAGCACCGACAGTAAGTGCCCTGGAGGAGAGCTCTGAGGGAGCTGCCGCTGGCATCGAGGATTCGAGGGGATACTTTATAAGAGTAGTGTGTGGGGAGACCTGTACAAATGGTGGATGTATACAAGAAGGCCTGAGGACAGTAGGAAGGAGCCCCTGCACGCACGTCGCAGACCAGCTCTTCTGTCTTCCGCCAGTTGCCCGGGCTCCCGTCAAGCGCCTGTGAAGTCCTGGCCGAGGTGTTCGGGCTCTGCGACTCGGGGCCCAGGAGAGATGACGATGGCGTTCCAGTAGAGTGGAGAGAGAAGTGGCCTTGACAGCCAGGCGAGCTGCCTGCCTGCGTGCGGCCCCGGGGTGACAGCCCGCCTATCCGGGAGGAGGGGAGAGGAGTGGTTCAGAGCTCCCGAGGGGGAAGGGGCTGAAGAGAGAAGATGCCTCTGTGCTGTAAATGTGTGTGTGGGGAAGGGAGCGAGGATGCACCAGCACTCGGGGCCCTGTCCCCCGAGGGCTGCTCTTGTCGGCTGTCCCTGCCATGGTGGGAGGCGGGTGCCCGAGGGCCCGCGTCCGTCGGAGCTGAGATGCCCGCTGGGTGCAGAAGGGCCGTCTTCCCCTCGTGGTGCTCTGAGCAGCAGCCCCGGCCGTGGGGCTCACCCTCAGGGTGTCGTGCGAGACCCTCCCCCGCAGGCCTGTGCACCCACGGTGCCGTGCCAGCTGGCCACCTACCACCTGCCCTGTCTGAATATTCGACTTCTTCCTGAGCGGATGCCCGAGGCTTTGGGACTTGTCAGGGAACTTCCAGCTCTGTCTTCAAGTTGTTTCCCAAACCGTGTGGGCTGGGGGCCCCGGGAACGCCCTGCCTGGCCCCAGGCCACGTGTCTCAGTCCGCTTGGGCCGCTGTAACGGAAATACAACGGACATGTATTTCTCATGGTTCTGGACGCTGGGAAGTCCAAGATCACGGAGCCGGCGCACTCGGTGTCTGGTGAGGGCCCGCCGCCTGGACGGCTGTCTTCTCACTCTGTCCTCACAGGGCCGAAGCGGGGGAGGGAGCTCTCTGGGGTCTCACTCTTCCCATTCATGGGGGCTCCACCCCCATGACCTAATCACCCCCCCCCAAACGCTCCACCTCCCAGTTAACCTTGGGGGCTAAGATTTCAACATGTGCATTCTGGGGGGGGTGACACAGACATTCAGACCATAGCACGTAGCACTGGGGAATCTGCCTTCCACTGAGGAACTCTCCAGAGTGATATCCAGAATGATACCAGGTCGTGCTGATCTCGTCCCACCTCATCTGTCCACTGTGATAGAGATGATAACGTTCAAGTTTTTTAGTGCCTTTCGTTGTGATGCCCTCTAGGTACCTTCCTCACGTCAAGAACCTGCTCTGTTAAGGACTTCACTTCAGGTCGTTGACAAATAGTGCGCAAGGTACCACCACAGGGTCTGCTCTTTGAAGTTAATTTTAAAATAATCTGAATTTTAAAGTTAAAAGGAACCTTATAGGCCTACAGAATCAGCATCCTTAAGTCTCTGTCCTTTTATATTTGACAGAGAAACATTTCCAGTTTCCAGTCTTCTCAGGATCACCAGCATATCCTCTTGATGTAGAAATACCATGGACTTATTAATAGTAAACAACTCAGTTTTGCGCACATCCTAAATAAAACATTTGGATCCTGTAAGTAGCATAGATGTTATATCGGGTAAAGGCTGGATCCCTCCGCAGATCGCTGAGGCGCTGCCGGGACAGTCCTCTTGGGAAGCGTGGGCTGTAGGAAAACCTGCGCACCAAACCGGCTTCTGACCGCGGAGATGAGATCTGATCTGACCTCCCTGATATGGGCCTAGACTTGGAGCACCTGTGGGTTGGCTCACCCCACGCAGGACTTGAGGCAGCTTGTGAAATTGCCTAATACAGTAGGAAATGTAAAAGGTTGGGGAAACACACCTCATGATGGGGGAAGGCTTGGAAACAGGATGGACAGCGGGGTGACTTGCCACAGTCTTCAGGGAAGAATCTAGAAAAAATGGTGTAAATGACCGTATTTGCAAAGCAGAAGTAGAGACACAGACGTAGAGAACAAACGTATGGATACCAAGGGGGAAAGGCCGGGTGGGAGGAATTGGGAGGCTGGGATTGACACATACACACTGTTGATGCCACATGTATAAAATAGGCAACGGAGGGGAGTATAGTGTGGCGCACGGGGAGCTCTACGCAGTGCACTGTGGTGTCCTAAATGGCAGGGAAACCCACGAGCGAGGGGATGTATGTCTGCGCATGGCTGGTGCATTTTGCTGTGCAGTAGAAGCAAACACAACATCCGTAAAGCAGCTGCGCTCCAATAAAAATTCATTAAAAAAAAAAAGAAAGGTCTGTTTCTGCCTCGCAGTCCAGGGGTACATGGGGAGTGAGCGGCAGAGAGGTCCAGTGTGAAGAGGGAAGGAGAAGCCAGGGCCCACGGTCCTGAGCCGGGGGCCCATCCAGGAAGGAGCTACCCAGCAGTCAGGGAGCCTGGGGGCCCTCAGAGACCACCTGCTCCAGCCGTAGCCTCGACCAAGCAGCAGGCTGTGCAGGCCAAGGGGGTGCAGAGCAGAGCGAGAGCTGTGCCCAGCTGGGGCTCCCGGGCCAGAGCTGACCCCATCTCTCTCCCGCCCTGTTGGCCACGCAGCCCCCGCCCTGCCTCCTGCCCGAGTTCTCAGGTACTGTGGGCGTGAGGATGAGATCCGTAAGGAGCCTGCAGTTCTGCACCTGAGCAGGCCTCCGAAAGGGTTGTGTGGGAGACCGGCTCTGACATCCGCCACAGAGAGGCCTGAGATGGCCCAGCATCCCGGGGGCCTGTCGTGTTAGAGGAGACACAGGCACCTTCCCCCTTCCTTCCTTAATAACATTTGTCTGCTGCTCTGTTAAACATGTCGGGAACGCCAAGCCTGCCACCGTGAGCCTGAGGCTCAGCAGGGGCGGAGAGGTGGGCTTCAGCTGGCTGGGTGGAGGCCCGTGAGGACGCAGGCTGCACGTGGGCGGGTAAGCCCCCTGGAGAGCCCGGGGGCGCGTGAGGGGCAAAAGCCACGCCAGCGGTGGGGGCGGTGGGGGAGGTGGCATGGAGGAGAGTCTCCAGGACAGGACGAGGCCTCCACCTGCCAAGACCACTTCCTGAGGCAAGTGGGGTCTCCGTAAGCGACACCTGAGGGTGAGGGGCTGGGTGGACATATGGGGTGTGGTCAGTGGACAGGCCGCTTGCTTCTAAAAATGTCTAATGGAAACCAACTCTCCTTCCAAGTCGTGAGAACTAGTGGAAATCACTTATGACGACTTCGGAGATTCCTTCCTCCTGAGGGCCGTCCCCGGAGCAGAAGGGAACGAGCGTGTACTGCATGGCCCAGGGTGTGCTGCAGGGGTGGCGCCTGCCCAGCCCCACGCCCTCCACGCGTCCGGCCCTCGCCCTGCTGGGAAGGCCGGGGCTGGGCCTTGTGCTGAAAGGCGCTTGTGTTTGAGGAGGTTCGCACGCACCCCGACAGTGCAGACAGAGCGGCAGCCACCGGCTTGGGACGTGGCTCGGGCAGTGCCCAGCCATGGCCCCGACGCCCTCAGGGCTGTGGGCCAGGCCATGTCTGTGGCCATCCCCACACAGGGAGAAGAGGTTTGGCTCGCTGGCAGCCATGTTGGTCCCATTCATATCTCTTCAGGCTTGGTTACCCAGCACTTGCTTGGCGAAAAGTTAGGGACACGTTTCTTTCACAAATCATAATTTTTGAACTTGCACGATCTCAGATTTCCTGAGGTGCTGGCTTCTGCACTTCTGGATAGTTGCGACCTAGAAGTGGACAGGAAGGGCCAGGTGGAAATCTTCTCCTTTCATTGTCAACATCTAGGTCTTTAATTCCTTTTGACCGTGGTATGAGAGCTTTCTTTGGTGCTTTGGGGCTTATTCGGATGTGACTTGTCTGGGTGAAGTGATTGGCATGAGCAAACACGGGGTGAGCTTGCAAAACACTTGGTAGTCTTTAAAAAAAGAGAAAAATATAAATGTATATCATTTTTAACAGTAAATGCAGGGAGGGAGTGTCCCTCGGTATAGCTGCCGGTGGTAATTACACGAGCGAGAGGGAATTTCACTTTGGGTGGATTTGGGATTTCTGTTGCTGCGTCTACTCACTGCGTCTTGCAGAAAACACGCTGTAAACACAGGAGCATGTGCAGTTTCTGGGAAGAGGTGCAGTAACGAGGCAGAGGCATTGATTTTACATTGAAGGAGTGTGGGCGAGAGGTAACAGTTCTGTTTAAATTAGCCAGCAACAGCAGGCAGTCCCAGAGAAGCAAGCTGGGCAGCAGAAACCGCTGTCCTCGCCCTGATTCTGAGTTCAGATCACAGAGGAGTCAGTTCTCCAAGACCAGCCCTGTACTCGTCATATCACAGATGCAAACTCTTAGTCTCGGGGGAACTCGGATGAAAAGCCAGAGAGAGATCAAGGCACCTCGTGCCAGATGTCCCTGCCGGAGTTTCCTTTGGACTTAGCAGCACCGTCTGCCTCACGTAGAATATCGTATATTATACACTTAACAGGAACTGTCTGGGCTGCAGTTCGGTCAGTGTGCTGCTTCATCTGTGGCAGAAGGGCCGCAAGGACCATACTCGCTGTGAGCCCGTCATGTATCAGTGTCTCCGAAGCTGTGAACGCAGTGGTCCTCCTGGTGTACTGGCTCCTCTGGAGGCCTTTGGCCCTCCTTCCCAAGGCACTCAAGGGTGATACACACCTCAAGGGCTTGTCAAACAATGGTCAGTGTCCCCGTTCTGGGGAGGGAGTTTTCCATAACGCTCAGACCTAATTTGAAATTTAACCTTAATGTTCCATAGAAACAGCACGATAAAAAGGCTCCCTAACTAGCCCCAAAGAACTTCTTCAGGAAGACAGCGAAAATGGTGATACTTCATTTTACAGTGGCCAAAGCCAGCAAAGTTCCTGTGAGTCACATGGGCTTTGTGAAGCAGGTCAGGGATTTGTCACCATGTCCTAAGTTCCAAATGACTATAAAGGGCCCCACAGAATACAGACTTCTACCTCATTTGGAGACACACACCTTATCCTGGGGACTTGCTGTGTTTACCTGCCTGCGGCCCTGGAGCTTTGGTTCTCTTGATGGTTGTTAAGTGCTGGTCAGTATTTCCTACCAACCTGATACATTCCATTGAACATGCAGGAATCACATGTGTGTGACCAACTATTTATTGGCAAGTAATTTTTTTGTGAAACATGCCGGAGATATGCCAGCTTTGTTTAATTCATTTAACAAATACTTAATGAGGACCTACTGCATTCTAGGGATACAGAGGTCCAACAAACAAAACGGATAAAAAACCGTGCATGCGTTATAAAGGTGCTTATAATCTTGGCTGGGGGTGGAGATGGGGTGGGCGGGAGCGAGACAGAATTAATACGTAAACTCTATTTAATGTATCCTACGAGTGCTGGGGGAACTCTCCAGCAGGAGGGGTGGGATGAGTGCCAGGGAGAGGGGTGTCCTTGACCTGAGGTGATTGGAGGCATTGCTGAGGAAATGACCTTTGAGTGAGGTCCTGGAGGAAGAAGCTGTGCTGGAAGGGACGGCCGGACCAGCTCTTCCCCAGAGGGAGGGGAGCCCAGGAAGGCCCTGGGCTTCTTGTGCCTGCGGGAGCCTCATGCTGAGACCTAGCCGTGTAACCTGAGCATTCCCCGCCCTCTGAGTGAGGAGCCCCCATCTCAGGGGTGCAAAGTCTCGGCCAGGTTTTCCCTAATTGGCACCCCATCCTATTTTCTTTTTTGTTTGTTTGTTTTTTTTGTTTTGCGGTACGCGGGCCTCTCACTGCTGCGGCCTCTCCCGCAGCAGTGAGAGGCCGCAGGCTCTCTGCGCGTCCACAGGCTCCGGACGCGCAGGCTCAGCGGCCATGGCTCACGGGCCCAGCCGCTCCGCGGCATGTGGGATCCTCCCGGACCGGGTCACGAACCCGTGTCCCCTGCATCGGCAGGCGGACTCCCAACCACTGCGCCACCAGGGAAGCCCCCCATCCTATTTTCTTTGGCTCAGAAAATTCATGTAAATGTATATTCTAATGTAGTATTGGTATTGGTAGGTTCCCTCCGCCCATCGCCTGAAGATCATCAAATCCCACGGGGTCTTCCAAACCCTTAAGGTAGCCTCCCTGGTACTACACAGTTTTGTATTTGCGTTTGCTTCCGTTTTTTAGTTATTTATTTATTTTTGGCTGCCTTGGGTCTTCGTTGCAGTGCGTGGGCTTCTCATTGCGGTGGCTTTTGTTGTGGAGCACGGGCTCTAGGTGCGCGGGCTTCAGTAACTGTGGTGCTTGGACTTCAGTAGCTATGGCGCACGGGCTCTAGAGCGCAAGCTCAGTAGTTGTGGCTCGCGGGCTTAGTTGCTCCGCAGCATGTGGGATCTTCCCGGACCAGGGCTCGAACCCGTGTCCCCTGCATTGGCAGGTGGACTCCCAACCACTGTGCCACCAGGGAAGTCCCTGCTTCTGATTTTTAAAAAGACCTGTTTGTAGGTGTCGCCTCCCATCAGTGAATCCCAACTAAGGAACGAGAATGGAGGAGTGGGGGCTCCTGGCTCTCACTGTAGCAGATGGGACGGCTCTGAGGGTGACCGTCCCAGAGACAGGATGGAGAGAGCCGCACCATCAGACTAACACGGCTGTTACAGACCAGCAGCAAGCAGCTCCGCTTGCCTCGCCATCTTCAGACAGGCTCACTACTCTATTTGTTTCATAAAATATGCATTGAGAGCAGCTCCCAAATGCTGAATGGCGAGCGACATGCCTGGCGCACGCTGCGCTGGGTTGCCAGAGTCTCTGAGAAGCATATTTGATTCTAATTCAATAGGAGTTTTAACCCCTGCGTTTGAAAAATCTTGCTTGGAAAGTCCATGCTATTCCCATTAACATCAATGAGGTTTTCACATACCCAAATAGCTAGATGGTGCTTTGAGAAAAGCAGGATCTCACTGTATCCACTGGGGTTCTGCAGTGATTTGACGTGTCCTGGAAAAAATTATCTTTCAAGAAAGTAAGTTTGGTTGATTGAAATGAAATTAATTCCACATTTCTGTGTCACAATTTATTAACCTGATTGGCTTGCTGCATTGCAGCCTCTGTTTACAAACATTCTTAGGCCCTCGTGCACCTTCTCTCAGCACCTTACGTGCTTTCCCGCCCGCATCCTCCCTGCGAAGCTAAGCCTGCTGCTGACAGTTGCCCTGTGGACTGCTGAAGGTGTAGCACGTGAGAGCCCCCAGAATTTCCCACGAGTGGCTGAAATTCCCCCGGTAAACGTCGGCTCCGCCGGCAGCATGGGCACCACTAATGCCACCCTAATACACTTGCTTTGGGTTTCATGGTTGTAGCAACAGCCCTTAGCTTTCGCGCTTTTATGTTCCTGTCTCAGAAAAGACCCGGTGTAACTGTCTCAGTGCCTGGTGTATTTTTCACGTGCTTTCGCTTGCAGCTAGAACAGATCTTGCCCGGTATTGGCAGTGTTATGGATTTGGGTTCTTGGCTGAACTCTCCAGAGAGCATGAAGGATCCCATTTGTTCATGAGAAAAGAACTGAAGTCACACATCCTTGCATGTTAGTTCCAAGGCTACTGGCATTATTTATTTAATGACTAATGAAATTTTGAAGAGCGGTTTAGCCCTAAAATATTCCATTAGTAGCTGCCAGAAAAGCTTTTTTGAAACAATATTAAGCTACAGAAAAGGTATTCTAATGTTAATAGACTGACACATAAAAACAGCAGTGAAAATGAAGTGTCTAAACTTGAACTGAAGTCCCACGTAAAGATCACTTTTTAAATTGCATAACGGGAGTCACACAGCACGTACCTAACGTAACCCTCACAGGGGGCCTCTCGGGGACTGACCCCCCCTTGCTTCTCACTGACCTCTGTGCGGTGATACCAGCTGCCTAGAAGATGACAGTGCTCTCTCTGTAATGACGCGTGGTTTTTCTCCTTCTAGAACAGTGAATATCATTTTCTTTGAGATTTTGATTTTTTACTACAGATTTCAACAACTGTTTCTCTTTTCAGATCTAAGGTTATAAATTCCTCCTTTCTCTTCTTTCACTTTTACCCACTTCTGATTTTTCCTCTCCCTGCCAGTTGTCTCATTTCTAAGCACTTGTTTATGAATCCTTCCTTTTAATTTCCCAGGACACATGCTGCTGTAAGCCTTTTTTTTTTTTTGGTTGAAGCGTTCCATCAACCTCTCTGGTAGTGTAGTGTGGTGGTCCTGGCAGCGTGGTCAGTGTTCTAGACCACTGAGCCATTTCCTGAGAGGCTGGCATTGGACTGAGCACGCCGGGGAAGAAGACAGCAGGGTGCCTGCCCTCAGAAGGCAGTTTTCCTCCTCCAGGTTGAGATTTTAAAGAAGAAACAAAGAAGCTTCCAGAGCCCCTGAGGTAGGAATGTAGAGGCGCCCTTCCCTCATCCTAGCTCAGCTTCTGCTCCTGCCGCAAGGGGCACCCTGCCCGTGGCCATCTTTGAGCTGATTCCATCCTTCCCGTTCTCCTCTGCTTGCATTTCCATGATGTGAACTAAAGGCTTGCGCTGGCCCCTCAGGACCGGGGAAGACTGTCTCTGTCTCCAGCAGGGTTTGCATCTCTTGCTGGGACATGCTTGTGTGTCACTGTTGATCTGAAGTTCTTTTTCCTTTCTTTGAATTGAAAAATTTTAGAGCAGCACTGGTTTATTATTTAAAAATTTTCAAATGTGGAAGTATTAAAAATCCTCTTTCCAGAGGCAGTCAGTCTTGACTGCAAATCTGTTGCTGTTTTCGTTAATAAACTTATATACCTTTACCAGAAAGGTATACAAGTACGTTATTTTGTGAGCAGGACTCTTAATAATCATCAATGTTTTATAGCTGCACATTGTTCTATATTAGTAATTACTATAATTTATTAACTCTTTCCACTTTCTTTGGAAATCTAGTTGATATCCAACTTCCTTTGTTCTTACAGAGTCTGTTGTCGTGAACGTTCCTGAGTGTCTGTATTTCTGTGTCATAGACAAGCATTTCGGTGGAGTAGATTCCTGGAAAAAGAATTGCTAGGTCAAAGGGCAAGTACATTTAAAGTTTTGATGGATACAGCCCACATGCCCTACCAGAAGGCTGTACCAGTTTATAATCCTCAACACTGATACAGGCTATCAGTTTCTCTGTATCTTCATATGACATTTTTTTAAGTGGCTTATGTCTTTAAAAAATGACATTTCTTTAACAGTTGAAGTCATACTTTTTAACAATTATTAGCCAATTGTAATTTTTTTCTCCTTTAATTTTCTTATACATATTCTTCACTTTTCCCCATTGTTTGTCTTTTTATTTTTTTACTTTAGTAACTTTCTTTAAAGTGTAGCTATTAGTGCTTTGTCTGGTAACTTACATATATTTTATTCTACTTTCTAAAGGTGCTTTTGGCACACTGGAGTTTTTAAATTTTTATGTAGTCCAATCTGACAATTCCTTTATTGGAGCTTTTGAGTTTGGAGTCTTGTTTTGAAATATCATTACTACTGGGCTTCCCTGGTGGCGCAGTGGTTGAGAGTCCGCCTGCCGATGCAGGGGACGCGGGTGCGTGCCCCCGGTCCCGGGAGGATCCCACATGCCGCGGAGCGGCTGGGCCCGTGAACCGTGGCCGCTGAGCCTGCGCATCCGGAGCCTGTGCTCCGCAACGGGGGAGGCCACAGCAGTGAGAGGCCCGCGTACTGCAAAAAAATAGAGAGAGAGAGAGAGAAGGTTGCAAGAAGTATTATCTTTTGCTAATGATGCTCTTGTGGTTTTGTTTTAATATTGTTAGTTTGTCCATAAGTTGCTTTCGTATGATCTGAGATGTGGCCTAATATGAAGTTGTCTGACGTTGGTGGTTGGTTTACACACGATCTTTCCCCACTCTCTGTTTGTTGGCATCCACCCTCTTAACCGAAATGTCCACTTCATTTGATACGAACCTCCTGTGTGGGTCTGTATATGGGCTCCATTCTGCTCTGACGCTGCACTTGTTCATCCCTGGGCCAGCTCTGTATTGTTAATAAACGTATCTCTCCGGTAAGTAGTGGGATATGTCTTTTTTCAGTGGAATGTTTAAAACTATACTTGGGGCGGAGACACAGGAAGGACAGTACACAGATAGTCTGACAGAATAGGGACGATATATTGAAGTGTTTATAGGGGACTCATCCGTTTTCCCAGGGGGTTGCCTGTCCTTATTAACTTATGTAGGAGTTCTTTACGTATTCTGGATATGAGTCCTTTCGCTGTGCATGTTGAAATATCTTCCATCTTGTGGCTTACCTTTTCATTCTTCTAATGGTGTCTTGCTGAACAGAAGTTCTTAATTTCAAAATAGTCAAATTTTATCAATCTTTTCATTTATGGTTAGTGTGTGTTTTGTCACGTTTAAGAAGTCTTTTCTCTCCCACAAGATAATGGAGATGGTCTCCTTATTATCTTTGAGAACAGAGGTTGGCAAGCTTTTTCTGTAAAGGGCTAGAGAATAAATATTTTAGCCTTTGCGACCACATATGGTCCCTGCTCCGTTCTTAGCTTGTGGGTGAACTTGGTCCACAGGCTGTAGTTTGCTTGCTCCTGTTCTAGAAGCTGCAGCTTTTTGCTCTTACATTTAGAGATACAGTATACTTGGAATTGATTTTGTTTGATAGTGTTTTATACTGAATAGTGTAGACAGTATCTAATTCATTAATTGAGAAGTCCGTTCCTTCCCCATATCTGTTCAGTGAACCCCCATGTCACGAACTAAATGAGTCTCTTTCTGAAGTCTCCATTCCCTTTTATTGGTCTTGTTTGTTTTATTATTCCACAGTACCACACTGTCTTGATTATTGTAGCTTTCCGGAGACGAAGTGCTTCAGTTGTTCTTTTTACAACTATCTTGGCTGTTCTTAGCCAAAACATTTTCCTTAGCATGTACCTTTTAGAATCAGTTTGTCATGTTCCAAAGTAATTTTTTTAAACCTACACCTTTTTTAAAAGAAACTGAGATCGGATTGACTCTACAGATTGGTTTGAGGCGAATTGACATCTTTTGAGTTTTTAGTCATCAAATCCATAAATGATCATATTCCTCCATTTATTGAAGTTGTCTTCATTTTCCTCAGGAATGATTTATGGCTTTCCTGTGCAGAGGTCTTGAATACATTTTGTTGGATTTATTATTAGGGATCTAATATTTTACTATGTATGACCTAATGTAAACGGCATATAGATCTTAATCAGCAGTGCTTCCTTCAGTGGATGGTGCAATGTCCTGCTGGAAGGGTCTTGACTTACAGTTTTATTTATAGGAAAGTTTTAAAATTACAGGACACCTTAGGTTTGCGGCTTTCTTTAGGTCGATTTTTTCAAGCAAGTTACTCTGTCTGACTTACTGTACTGGCTAGGACCTCTCCTACAGTGTTAAATAGGAGTGATGAGAGCACACAGCCATATCTTGTTCCCAGTTTTAGGGAGAAAGAATTCAGTCTCTTTTTTTCCTGATCGGTCTGGCTGGATGTTTATCAATTTCATCATTTCGCTCAAAATCCTACTTCTGGTTTCATTTATTTTCTCTATTGTTTTCCTGTTTTCTGTTTCATCGATTTCTTCTATGATATCAGTCTGTAGACACATAATTTTATTTGAGTGTTTTCATCCCTTGGAAGGCATTTATAAAATTCTGTTAGATTCTTCTCTTGATGTTTTTCTTTTAGAATGTCATTACACTGCACATTAGTCACTTCCAATTAAAGAGTAAGTGAAAGCTCTTCAACTGTACATTTAAAAGGATTTTGAAACATGGAAATTTCCTTTGTACTTGCCTTGGGATCCAACAAAAGCTGCTGGAACAGCAGTTTGTGCTCAGAAAATATGTCTACTGCAACTGTGTGTGGGAATGGAGATCCTGAGAAGTCTGTGAAGCTGCTTGACATTTCTGATTCACAGAACGTTAACTTGTCGTCAAAGCAGCTTTGCAGCGTAAGCATGTAAGCGTTCTGCCTTGTAATTTTAGGTTGAATTTATTAACAAACATCAAGTCTGCATAAAAAAGCTGATTTCCAAAGATACTTAGTTTTGATAATAGTGGTTGAAGGCAGTTCTGATTGAGAAATTTTTCAGTATCAACTCTGAACTATAAAAATTGCAGTAAAACATTACTTCTGCTTCTGAGGCCATCAGTATGTTCCATGGTAGAGTAATTCAGGATATCCAAGTTTTATTTCTGACAGAATTTCGCAGAACTGAGATGGTTAAGTACAGGAGAGCAAATGGAGTAAACTGCTGTTACACTGTTTCCATTTACACGTAGTAGATCCAGGTATTTCCTGCACGGTTCCTGACGACAGGTGATACAGTGCATGGCCATAGGGTTTAAATGCCTTACGTTTTAATAAGCTTTGTCAGTTCGTCCAGCTAAGACTCTTCCTGCTTTACACATTTTTATCACCATCTCTTATACTACATCGTAGCAGATGCCACTTCAGGTTGTACTGAATTAGTGTTTTCCTCAACTTTTTGGAAAATATTCTCACCATGGCCATAGTTTATAAACCCTTGATTTCGCTTTCCCCATAAGGAACTACAAAGAGAGGAGAAGATTTAAACCCAAAGCAAGTGGAAGAAAGGCCATGATAAAGAGCAGAAATTGATGAAATTGAAAACGAAAAAAAAAAAGAGAGAGAGAGAGAAAACCAAAGAAACCAAAAGCTTGTTTTTTGAAGAGATCAATAAAAATGATAAAACGCTAACCAGACTGAGAGAGAGCAATGCAAATTACCCATGTCAGTACTGAAAGGGGAAATCAGTACAGATCCTACAGACACTAAAAAATAATAAGGAAATATTATGAACAGTTTTACGGCAATAAAGATGATAACTCGGATGAAATGGACAAATTACTGAAAGACACAAACTACCAGGACCTTGAGTGCTATGGTAGTTAGATGACCCTATGTCAGCACTCATTGAACTGTGCACTTAAAAGGTGTGGATTATACTGTATGTAAATTTTACCGCAGTATACCCGATCTCAAAATATTTTTAAATGCAACCAATATCGCATTTTGATTTACGTGCAGTTTTACCATTTTTATTGCTTCTCATCCCTTCTGTATCACCAACTTAGTTTCTGTGATAATTTTTCTTCTGCCTGAATAATACCTTTTAAGCAGTGGTGTGCTGACACCAGCTCAGATGGCTCATAAGAGCCAGTTCTTTAATTTACAAGAATTTTGTGAACCGGTTGTCAAGCAGAGTCATTATTAAATATTAAATCGTATGAATTTACAGTTAAATCCATCGCATTTAGAAAGGGAACATGCTCAAAACCCATCCCTTCCCGTTATGCACTAATTTACTGTGGTCTGCACCCTTGAGCTCATTCCTGTAACAGTGTGCTGCTGAGGTACTCTACCACTATAGTGGCATTTTGAAATCAGCCCTAGTGTGTGTTTAAACTGCAGAAACTAGCAAATGCTGTGTTTTGTCTTGTCTCTCTAACTAACAGTTCACTAACTTTTTTCCTACTGTGTTGGATTTGGTTTTAAACCTATTCGTAGAATACATTGTTTCTGTGACTTATTTTTCAATTCTAGTTTTTTACAAATAGTTGGAAATTCTTCCTAACTTGTAATCTAGGTTTTTATTCTACTTGAATGTAATAAACCACGTTATTTTATGTTCGTATCAGATAGTTCCAACCTCCAGAATCCTTGGATCCGATCTGGTCTTCATTTCTGCTGGGGTTTGTTCCTGTTGTCTGTGTCCTCATGTGTCTTATTTATTGCCACGTTATTGCACTTGAAAAATTGTATGTAGAAATGCATCGGATGCCGTCCTCTTCCTCCAGCAGGAACCCCCTTCTAGTCTTAGGGATTCACATGATCAGAGGGGAGCTGCATGTCATGTGAGGTTTGGCTTGGTGACCGCTCACCCTTGCTCCTGCACGGTGGCATCCAGCTTCCTCTCCCAGCAAGAGGGCGAGGGGAGATGACAAGGGCCAGCCCTCTGGGTCCATCCAGATCGACTTGATGTCAATACAGGGGCTTGCAGGTTCTCGGCCTGGGTATATTAGTTGAAGAAATTGCCACCTTGTAATTTCAGCTTACTGGGAAGGGGGTGGTTAACGGGATATACGAAGTTTCTGAGGTGCCAGTTGTAACCGTATCAGAATAGGTTTCGTATGGCATTTAAGGCATGTTTAAATATGTTTACCAAATATGAGTTGTATTAAAATCTAGATGCAGGTTTGTGAAGAAAAATAGTCACACGTTTTTGCCAAACCCCAGCCTTTATCTATAGTTCTTTTGCTGAATATTTTAAAGTATTGACTTCAAGCAGCAGTGTGGTTGCTCTGTTTGGGTTTGAAAGATTTACTGAACTTTAAATGCTTGAGACCCATACATAGAACATTTGTTTTGGCTGTTGTAGAAAGACAGTACCCTAACTCTTCTGATTGAACTGTCTCCAGTACATGCGAAGTTGTCTCAGCTCTCATTTTTGTTAAACTAAACTCAAACACGGAGAATTCTTTCACACCACTGGATGTTGTTAATGCATATTGCTTTGGGGACCAAAGTCATCCAAGCTGGTAACCACTCAAATGCTTTTTTAATTCCAAATCTAAGATTAGTAATTCCACAAAGTCCACACGAACCTGACTTTGAAGCTTTGTTACTTCGGCGCACAAGTGTTGGCCGTGGACCTGGACACCTCTCATGACTGCAGTTGTTCGCTTCATGCATCTGCGGGCTTCACAGCCTCTCCCACCCGTAAGTGGCTCCCAGGCCTCCTTTGGTTTGACTCTTCATCGCTCGGTCTGTCTGACCTTTTCAGGCCCTTCACCACGTGGACTCCTTGCTCATCTTCAGGAGCCAGGGCCATGATGGAAATTCACGTGGGTCTCTGAGTTACCCAGTTGCCAAAATGAAATGCAGTCTAAAAAGGAGAAAAGTTTCCAAAGGAAAAATAAGAGTGAGAGGACTCGCTAGGGAGCTTGGGGAATCTTCGTGCTTTGATCTCCTTCACACTAGCCGGGGAGAGTTAAGGAGCTGAGGTGCCCCCGTGTTAGCACTCTTGGCCTTGTCCTTGAACCTTCTCAGTTCACAGACTTTCCACCGGCCATGTTTTCCCTTTAGAAATTACATGTTGAGACCAGTGCAGGGAACACAGAAATAAGAAATCAAGACGTGTTCTCCTTGCCCTCCTGGAATCCACAGTCCAGTGGAGGAGGCTGGTGTTCAGCAACTAATGAGCAAGTAGTTATTTGTTTGGAGTGGAGAGGAGGACTGCCAAGGAAAGAGGCCAAGTGCTGGGGGGGCATGAAAGCGGGGGCTGGCCTTTTACATGGGTCAGAGGAGGCTTCCTTCAAGGCAGCTTTCAAGCGAGATGTGAGCAATGGGAAGGGGGGTACAAGAGCCCTCCAGGCAGAGAGGGCTGTGTGTGCCATCCCTGCGCACTCGGGAAGGTACAGATGGGGACCGGTGCGCTCTCTGTGCCAAGTAGCAGGTCTGGGCCAAGACAGGGGCCCGCGGCAGCAGGGGCCGGCTCACTCCGAGATTTGTGAGCACGTTAGGAAGCCGTCTGGAGGGAGCAGCAAAGCCACCGTGACAGCGGCGGGGTTTGGTTTTTCTTTCAAGACATTCAGATGTTAAAAGAAAAAGAGCAGTTCATCCTTTCTTCCTCCACCCACCCCCTGCCTCTGTCTGTTCTCTGTGTCTGAGCTTCGTTTTTATGTGTACATGTATGTATGTTTAGATTCCACATGTAAGAGAGACCATATGGTATTTCTTTGTCTGACTGACTTACTTCACCTTAGCATAATGCTCTTGAGGCCTGTCCATGTTGTCCCAAGTGGTAAGATTTCGTTCTTTTTATGGCTTAATAATATTTCATTGTGTGTGTATATACATGTATATATATAAAAACATACATATATATGCGCGTGCACATGTGTGTGTGTGTATATACATATGTGTGTCACATTTTCTTTATCCATTCATCTGTCGATGGGCACTTAGGTTGCTATCTTGGCTATTGTAAATGATTGCTGCAATGAACATGGGGGTGCATATATCTTTTCAAGTTAGTGCTTTTGCTTTCTCGGGATAAATACTCAGGAGTGGAGTGGCTGGATCATAATGGTAGTTCTATTTTTAATTTTTTTGAGGGACCTCCATACTGTTCTCCATAGTGGCTGCACCAATTTACATTCCCCCCAACGGTGTAGGAGGATTTCCTTTTCTCCACATCCTCACCAACATTTGTTATTTCTTGTCTTTTTGATAAGAGCCTTTCTGACAGGTGTGAGGTGATACTCATTGTGGTTTTGATTTGCATTTCCCTGATGATTACTGACATTGAGCACCTTTTCATGTATCTGTTGGCCATCTGTATGTCTTCTTTGGAAAAACGTTTACTCATCTCTTCTGCCCATTTTGTTTGTTTGTTTGTTTGTTTTGGGGTTTTTTTTTTTTTTTTTTGCAGTACGCGGGCCTCTCACTGTTGTGGCCTCTCCCGTTGCAGAGCACAGGTTCCGGACGCGCAGGCCCAGCGGCCACGGCTCACGGGCCCAGCCGCTCCACGGCATGTGGGATCTTCCCGGACCGGGGCATGATCCTGTGTCCCCTGCATCGGCAGGTGGACTCTCAACCACTGCGCCACCAGGGAAGCCCTTCTGCCTTTTGAGGGTGTTTTTTTTTGCTGTTGAGTTGTATGAGTTCCTTAATATATTTTGGATATTAGCCTCTTATCAGATATATCAAGGGTCCCAAACGAGAACCTGTCTGTGGCCTGTTAGGAGCCAGGCTGCACGGCGGCGGGTGAGCCAGCGAAGCTTCATCTGTATTTACAGCCGCTCCCCATCACTTGCATTACCTCCTGAGCTCCACCTTTTGTCAGATCAGCGGCAGCAGTAGATTCTCATAGGAGTAGGAGCTCAAACACTACTGTGAACTGCACGTGCAAGGCATCTAGGTTGCACGCTCCTCATGAGAATCTAATGCCTGATGATCTGAGGTGGAACTGAGGCAGTGATGCTAGCGCTGGGGAGCAGCTGAAAATACAGATCATCATTAGCGGAGAGGTTTGACTGCACAGACACCATAATAAATCAACTGCTTGCAGACTCATATCAAAACCCTATCAGTGAGTGGCAAGTGACAGTTAAGCTGCATCCGGTGGCAGGCTTTATAGTGGCAAGTGAGTTGATGTGCTTCAGTTGTACATTGCATCTGGTGGCAGGCTTTAAGTCAGAATCCGACACTTATTTTAGTCCGCGCATGGCCCGCCCATTATTTTATTTACCACTTCCATCTGTGCCTCTTCCCCACACTGCGCACTTGTCTCAGTCACAGTTTTGGTAAGCCCACAAGCTAACCCTAGCCAAAATGAGTAAAAACACAAATGTTGCTGGGGAGCTTCTTTGAAAAGGGGGAAAGACCCAACGATGAGACAGCAGAAGACTCTAAGGCTGCCAACAAAAAGAAAGCTGCATTGAAAAGAAAATACAAAGAGGCCTACTTAAATTACGGGTTCATTTGCAACAGGTGATTCACATTCTCCAAGCCCACTTTGAATAACATGTGGCGACTGGCTATCCAAGGAAGCCATGAAACCTTCAAAACGGCTTCACCACATGGAGACCAAGCACCCTGCATTAAAAGACAAGCCTTTGGGGTTTTTCAAAAGAAAAAAAAGTGAACACGAAGAACAGAGCAGTTACTGAAGGCCACCACTTCATCAAATGTGTCTGTACTGAGAGCATCCTTCTTAGTGGCTAACCGCATTGCTAAAGCTAAGAAGCCCTTTACTGTTGGTGCAGAGTCGATCCTGCCTGCTGCTAAGGACATGTGTCGTGAACTTTCAGGAGAGGCTGCAGTTTAAAAGGTGGCACGCACTCCTCTTTCGGCTAGCGCCATAACTAGGTGAATTGATGAAATAGCAGAGAATATTGAGGCACAATTGTTAGAGAGAATTAATGAGTCACCGTGGTACGCAGTCCAGGTTGACGAGTCTACCAGTGTTGACAGCAAGGCAACAATGCTTGTTTTTATGCTATGTATTTTTTCAAGAGGATGTACACGAGGATATGTTTTGTGCACCGTTGTTGCCAGCCAGCACCACAGCTGCAGAACTATTCAAGGCTTTGAATGATTACACATCAGGAAAACTGAGTTGGTCATTTTGTGTCGATATGTGCACGGACAGAACGGCTGCCGTGACTGGACAGCTTTCTGGTTTCACTACTCGGGTCAAAGAGGTCACTTCTGAGTGTGAGTCTACGCACTGTGTCATCCGTAGAGAAATGCTGGCTAGCCAGAAAATGTCACCTGAACTTAACAGCGTTTTGCAGGATGTGATTAAAATTATCAACCACACTGAAGTACATGCCCTTAACTCACGTCCGTTTGTGCAGCTCTGTGAGGACATGGACGCAGAGCACGCACATCTTCTCTTATACACAGAAGTGAGATGGCTTTCTAAAGGGAGATCACTGGCCAGAGTTTCTGAGTTTTGAGAGCCGCTCCCCAGAGATTTCTTTTAGAAAAACAGTCACCACTGGCAGCACATTTCAGTGACACAGAATGGGTCGCAAAACTTGCTCACTTGTGTGACATATTCGGTCTGCTCAACGACATCAGTCTGTCACTTCAGGGGAGGACGACAACTTGTGTTCAAGTCTGCAGATAAAGTGGCTGCATTCAAAGCCAAACTGGAATTATGGGGGCGACGAGTGAACATTGGGATTTTTGACATGTTTCAAACATGAGCAGAGATTTTGGAAGAGACTGAGCCGGGCCCTTCTTTCTCCCATCTGGTGCATGATCACCTATCTCAACTTTCAACTTCCCAACCACAAAAGACCCCTGAACTGGGAAGGAATGGATCCGCGACCCATTTGTGAATAAGCCAGGGGAATCGACTTTGTCTGTGCCAGAAGAGGATCAAGTGCTTGAGGTCACAAACGACGGCGGCCTTAAAATTATCTTTGAGACAACTTCACATCTCCATACGTTCTGTACTGAAGTCAAGGTGGAATATCCTGAGGGTGCCCCAAAAGCACTGAAAAGCCTGCTTCCATTTCCAACATGCTGTCTTTGTGAAGCAGGGTTTTCTGCAGTGACAGCAACCGAAGTGAGATTGCGGAGTAGACTGGACTTAAGCAACACACTTCGGGTGTCACTGTCTCCCATCACCCCCAGATGGGACCCTCTAGTTGCAGGATAACAAGTTCAGGGCTCCCACTGATTCCGCATTATGGTGAGTTGTATAATTATTTCGTTATATATTACAACGTAATAATAATAGAAATAAAGTGCACAATAAATGTAATGCACTTGAATCATCCCAAAACCATCCCCCACCTCCCTGGTCCATGGAAAAATTGTCTTCCACGAAACCAGTCCCTGGTGCCAGAAAGGTTGGGGACCACTGAGATAGATGATTTGCAAATATTTTCTTTCACTCAGTAGGTTGCCTTTTCATCTTTTGATGGTTTCCTTTGGTGTACAGAAGCTTTTTAGTTTGATGTAGTCCCACTTGTGTGTTTTATTCCTTTGGCTTCTGGTGTTAGAATCAAAAAAATAATCACCAAGACCAATGTCAAGGAGCTCACCTATTTTTTTTCTTCTAGAAGTTTTATGATTTCAAATTTTACATTGAAGTCATTAAGCCATTTTGAGTTAATTTCTGTATATGGTGTAAATATAGTGTTCCGTTCTTTCGTGTGTGGCTGTCCAGTTTTCCAAACACAATTAATTGAAGACACCGGCCTTTCCCCATTGTATATTATTGACTCCTTTGTTATAAATTCATTGACCATAATATGCGTGGGTTTATTTCTGGGCTCTCTATGCTGTTCCATTGATCTCTCTGTTTGTTTTTAATGCTAATATCATAATGTTTTGATGACTGTAGCTTCGGAATATAGTTTGAAATCAAGGAGCATGATGCCTCCAGCTCTGTTCTTCTTCCTCAAGATTGTTTTGGCTATTCAGGGTCTTTTATGATTCTATACAAATTTTAGGATTGTTTGTTCTATATCTGTTAAAAATGCCATTGGAAGTTTCATAGGGATTGCATTGAATTCGTATATTGCTTTAGGTAGTATGGACATTTTAACAATATTAATTCTTCTAATCTGTAAGCATAGAAAATCTTTCCATTTATTTGTGTCTTTTTCAATTTCTTTCTTTTAATGTCTTGTAGTTTTTTTAACGTATTGATCTTTTATTTCCTCGGTTAAATTTATTCCTAGATATTTTATTATCTTGACACGATTGTAAATAGGATTATTTCCTTAATTTCTCTTCCTTATAGTTCACTGTTAGTCTGTAGAAATGCAACAGATTTTTGTGTGTTGCTTTTGTATCCTGCACCTTAACTGAATTTATTTGTTCCAACAGTTTCTTTGATGGAGTCTTTAAGCTTTTATATATAATATTATTTCATTTGTAGATAGTGACAGTTTTACTTCTTCCTTTCCACCTTGGATGTCTTTTATTTTCTTATCTTGCCTAATTTCTCTGGCTAGGACTTCCAATACTATGTTGAATAAAAGTGGTTAGAGAGCATCCTTGCCTTGTTGCTGATCTTAGAGAAAAAGCCTTTTCACCTTTTCACGTATATGATGTTAGCTATGGGCTCATCATATATGGCCTGTATTATGTAAAGGTACATTCTGTCCGTACCCACTTTGTTGAGAGTTTTTATCATAAATGGGTATTGAATTTTGTCATATGCTTTTTCTGCATCCGTTGAGATGATCATGTGATCTTTATCCTTCCGTTTATTAACGTAGTGTGTTACGTTGATTTGTAAATGTCCAGTGATGCTTGCATCCTTGGAATAAATCCCACTTGATCATAGTGTATGATCCTTTTACTGTATTGTTGAATTCAGTTTGCCGACATTTTGTTGAGGACTTTTGCATCCACGTTCATTAGGGATATTTGCCTGTAGTTTTCTTTTCTTGTGGTATCCTTGTTTGGGTTTGTTATCAGGGTAACGCTGCCCTCACAAGATGAGTTTGGACAAGTTCCCTTCTCTTCTGCTTTTTGGAAGAGTTTGAGAAGCATTTATATTCTTCTTTGAATGTTCGGTAGAATTCTCCAGTGAAGCCCTCAGGTCCTGCGCTTCTGTTTGTTGGGTGGTTTTTGATTACTGATTCATTTTCGTACTGGTAATTGGTTTGTTCAGATTTTCTATTTCATCCTGCATCAGTATTGGTAGGTTGTACGTTTTTAGGAATTTATCCATTTCCTCTAGGTTGTCCAGTTTGTTGGCTTATAATTGTTCATAGTAGTCTCTTGTGATGCTTTGTATTTCTGTGGTATCAGTTGTAGTATCTCCTCTTTCATTTCTGATTTTATGTATTTAGTTCTCTCTTTTTTTCTTGGTGAGTCTAGCTAAGGGTTTGTCAGTTTTGTTTCTTCAGAGAACCAGCTATTAGTTTCATTTACCTTTTCTATTGCCTTTTTAGTCTCTATTTCATTTATTTCTGCTCTAATACTTATTTCCATCCTTCTACTAACTTTGGGCTGCTTTATTCTTCTTTTTCTAGTTCCTTGAAATGTGAAGTTAGGTTGTTTCAGATTTTTCTTGTTTCATGAGGTAGGCATTTATCCCTATGAACTTCCCTCATAGAATTGCTTTTGCTGCATCCCGTAAGTTTTAGTATGTTAAATCTTCATTTTCATATGTCTCAAGATTTTATTTATTCCTCTTTTGATTTCTCCTTTGACTTATTGGTTGTTCAGTAGCTTGTTTAATTTCCACATATTTGTGGGTTTTCCAGCTTTCTTCATGTAATTAATTTCTAGTTTTAGACCACTGTGGTCAGAAAATATGTTTGACATGATTTCAGTCCTCTTAAATTAAGAGTTATTTTGTGGCTTAACATATGATCTGTCTTGGAAAATGTCCCATGTCTACTTGAGAAGAATGTGTTTTCGGTTGCTTTGGAATGGAACGTTCGTAAATGTCTGTTAAGTCCATCTGGTCTAACGTATCATTTAAGGCTGATGTTTCTGTGTAGATTTTCTGTCTGGATGACCTATTCATCGATATAAGTGGGGTGTTAAAGTCCCACTACTGTTATTATATTGCTCTCTTGTTTCCCCCTTTAGGTCTATTAATACTTGCTTTATAAATTTGGATGCCCCTATGTTGGATGCATAAATACTTACAAATGTTATATCTTCTGAAATGGGCCACTCTATCATTATGTAATGCCTTTCTTTGGCTCTTATTACAGTCTTTGTTTTAAAGTCTATTTTGTCTGATATAAGTATAGCTACTCCAGCTTTCTTTTGGTTTTCATTGCATGGAATATCTTTTTCCATTCCTTCACTTTCAGTCTGTGTGTGTCCTTACATCTAAAATGAGTCTCTTATAGGCAGCATATAGATGGGTCGTGTTTGTTTTTTTTTAATCCATTTGGCCACTCTGTGTCTTTTGAGTAGAGCATTTAGTATATTTACATATAAAGTCATTATTGATAGGTAGGTGCTTATTGCCATTTTGTTCATTTTTTTCTCACTATTTTTGTAGTCCCCCTCTGTTCGTCTCGTCTACTCTTGCTCTCTTCCTTTGTGGTTTGATGACTCTCTTTGGTGGTATGCTTATATTTCTTTCTCTTTATCTTTTGTGTATTTTCTATAGGTTTTGCTTTTCGGTTACCATGAGGATTACATATAACAACTTATGTCTGTAACAGTCTCTTTTAAATTAATAACAGTTTAAGTTTGATCACAGTGGAAAGCTCAACATATATTACTCTTTGCCTCCTCCATTTTTTATGTTTTTGATGTCACATTTTACATCTTTTTATCTTACGTATCCCTTAACTAATTACTTGAATAGTTATTTTTACTACTTTTGTGTTTTAACCTTCATATTAGCTTTACAAGTGATTAATTCACTACCTTTAGTATAACTTTACGTTTTCAGTGAGATGCGTTTCTTCATATGTATTCTTGTTACCATTTAGCGCCCCTTCTTTTCAGCTTAAAGAAGTCCCTTTAACCTTTCTTATAAGGCCAGTTTAGTGGTGATGAACTCCTTTACCTTTTTCTTTTCTGGGAAACTCTTAATCTCCCCTTCAGTTCTGAATGATAATCTTGATGGGTAGAGAATTCTTGGTTGGAAGTTTTTTACTTGCAGCACTTTGAATGTATCCTACTTCTGGCCTGCAAAGTTTCTGCTAAGAATCTGCTCATAGTCTTATGAGGGTTCTCTCGTACATATCTAGTTGTTTCTTTCTTGCTGCTTTTTCCCCTTGTCTTTAACTTTTGACATTTTAATTGTAATGTGTCTTGGTGTGGGTCTGTTTGGGTTCCTCTTATTTGGAGTTCTCTGGGCTCTCTGGATCTTACTGTGTGTTTCCTTCCCTAGGTTAGGGAAATTTTCAGCCATTATTTCTTCAAGTAAGATTTCTGCCCCTTTCTGTATCTCTTCTCCTTCTGGGAGCCCTATGATGTGACTGTTAGGCCATTTGATATTGCTTCATATTCCCTTAAGCCGTCTTCACAATTTTTTCATTCTTTTTGCTCTTCTGATGGCGTGAGTTTCACTGTCTTGTCTTCAGGTTGACTGATTCTTCTGCTTCATCCAGTCTATTGTTGAATCCCTCTGGTGTAGTTTTTAGTTTGGATAGTTTTGTTTTTAGTCATCACCCTGGTTGTAGTGTGGATTTGGAGATGTTGAGCAAGCCAGTTACTACCCCATCATAGTGGTCCAGGCAAGAGATGAGAGGTGTTTGGACTAGTAGAGCAATGACAGGAGCTGGGTCCAGAAGTGGAGAGTAAGGTTGGAGAGTAAGTTGGGAATTAAGAACAAGAGCACCCTGTGATTACGTAGGGGCAACAGACGGAGAAGGCAGCAGTGAGTCCTGCGTTCCTGGTGTGTGTAACTGGTAGCAGCAGAGGAGGCACTCATCAGAACAGGAACTGGAGCAGGAGGCTGGGGTGTGGAGGGAAGGATAACTTCAGCATTGGCATGCTCTTCCTAATGGCTATGGAAGCCTGACAGGCATACGATGAAATCAGTGGAGAAGTATAGGCTGGAGACCTGAATTGAGAGTAATCCACCTTATAACTGGTGATGTGAGCCGTGGACACTGGTGATAAACTAGGACAAGAGCACAGAGGGAGAAGAGAGGCCAACGTTAAAGAGGGATAGGTCTCCCTGGGGAGTAGGCAGTGGTATCAGAGGCTGGCGGGAGAGTTGGTGGGACGGGGGCGCCCGAACTCATTTCTCGCTGTCAGCTGGCACCGCCCTCCTCACAGCCACAGCCATCAGGTGCTCTGCCCTCAAATCAAAACTTGGTGTCAGTGCCTTCATTGCATGCCAGGATTTAAAGGGTGGGCAGCTGTCCACTGTAGCCCCTGAGAGGCGACGTCCAGGTTGAGTGCTGTGTCACTGCTGCCAGGCACACACGAGAGCCCCCATTGACTCAGCAGGGGTGCGTCTTACCACCTGCATGGACGGATCCCAGTCACAGCAGCCCCAGACCCAGAGGGGAAGACCAGGGCAAAGCCTCCGTCCCCTGGATGAGAGCCGAGACAGGGCAGGCCCTCGGCAGGGAAGGCAGAAAGAGTCTTAGGAAAGAGAAGAGCAGACATGGCTGGACTTGGTGCCTAAGTTGTGCTCATTGGACAGTGTTCTTCTCTGAAAGTGTGTTTCTTCAGCACATGCCCCATGGTGATTAGTGTGGAAGTGACCAGAATCACCAGGAAGATAGCTTTGTGAGGGTTTGGGCCACATGAGGCTGGGCATGGAGTCTGTAGCTGGAGTTGGGTTCTAATTAATAGGTAATAACCATTTGATAATTATAATCATTTTTAAATTGATAAATTGATTCTTTTAAATAAAAGGAAACATTAAGGCTGACTGTTCTGCAGAAGCAGCACATGGGGAAATGAAATTTTCTCTCTCACTGGGAATTTCTTGGTAAATATGCAAGCAGATGCATACATTAAATTAAGATTACGGAAGTAAAATGATCTCATATACTTTTTAGGCACAGAGAACGCATTCTATACAGCATAGAGCAGAGTAAATAACAGATACTGGGCACCAAGAGTATTTTTTTCTTTTGGAAAAGAAATTGAAAAACAGTTATTAATTGGAGACTTCAAAGTCTTTATTTCAGTAAGTCTCCCAAATACCAGTGGCCATTTCCCCAGTGGGTAAGTAGGGATACCAGACCAGTTCCCATTGTCAGTGGGTGAGTGAGGACCATCTGAAAACAGACTTGCTGACTCTGCAGCCTTGGCTGTGATATGAGGCATCCCAGATGGTGCAGGGAAACAACAGACCCTGTGCCCAAGTTCCCTGAGAGGTTATTTACATGAAATACATGTTTTTTTGTTTTGTTTTGTTTTGTTGCGGTACGCGGGCCTCTCACTGCTGTGGCCTCTCCCGTTGCGGAGCACAGGCTCCGGACGCGCAGGCTCAGCGGCCATGGCTCACGGGCCCAGCTGCTCCGCGGCACGTGGGATCTTCCCGGACCGGCAGGCGGACTCTCAACCGCTGCACCACCAGGGCAGCCCATACATGTATTTTTTTTTTTTTTTTTTTGCGGTATGCGGGCCTCTCACTGTTGCGGCCTCTCCGGGCCCGCAGGCCCAGCGGCCATGGCTCACGGGCCCAGCCGCTCCGCGGCATGTGGGATCTTCCCGGACCGGGGCACGAACCCGCGTCCCCTGCATCGGCAGGCGGACTCTCAACCACTGTGCCACCAGGGAAGCCCATACATGTATTTTTTAAAAGCAGTTTTGATGTGCATATTTTCATTTTTAGCTTTATTTGCTTTACGGTTTTTGTCCTGTGGTTTATATTTATTTTCTATTCTTTATATGACTTGTAGCTATTTTATGTAATATCATCTTCTCTCTGGACTGACCTGAGTTGCCCTGTGCTAATAACCGTGGTACGTTTTCCTGGTTTGCAACGCTACCTTGAGTCAGCAGATCCCTAACTTGTTTGTTAACCTGTACACCGTAGAGAACAGCCAGCCTCAGGCTTTCAGACAGGCATCGTCTCCTTGTTCTCCTGAGAGGGGAGCCATAGTGAGCTCTCCTGCTCCCTGAGCGATTGCCAGATCTGGTGGCAAGTAAAGGAAGTCACGCGTAAACTGAAATCAAGGCCTTGTCTTCCCCCCTCATCTGTCTGTGAGCTGCCGTGCTCCTCCCCGTGCCCCCACCTGATGGGCAGTCTTCACAGGATGGTCCCTGCTCGGGCATCATTAAGTGGCTTTTCCTTGCCCAACGTGCACCTGTGAACGTCACACCGCCAGGCTCATGGGCCACAGTGCTTGTCTGCTGGGAGACAGCGGCAGGGAGCCTCAGTCCCCAGGGCTGGTGACCTGGGCCAGCGAGGGGCGTGGGCCGGGCGGGGGAAGAGCAGGCCATGCGACCACGGCTGGGGCCAGTGGTGTCAGGCTGGGTAGGTCTGGGGCTCCAGGTTCCTGGGCACCTTGATTGCCACTGGCGGCAAGAGCCCTTCTGCTCACAGACAAGGCTGGTAGTGGCAGTAAGAGGAACGGCGATAAATTTAGATTCTTTTGGTGTCTGCAGGTCATTATTGGAATTACAGCAGCTGGCTGTGAGGTCATAAAGTTCCCCTGACAGGTCGTGAATACCAAGCCCGGTCACTGCGGAGGCTGCCTGCATCCCCCTCCATTATTGTCAGGGAATGGCCTCTCCGGGAGGCCGGCATGAAATGAAAAAGGGAGGCTGGAGAAAGGAGGCGTGCCAGCAGCCTCTGAGGGGGGATCCCCAGATTTCTCTCTGAGTCGGGGAGGAAGGGTCGGTCACCGGTTTAGAGACCTGGATGGCTCAGGACCGCTCAGGGCAAGGCCCGCACCCCAGCTTCCCTACCCTGAGCCTTGGCCATTACTCCTGGTCCTGCAGACGAGTGAGCCTGGCCAGGATGCTGAGAGCGTGCTTCTCGAATGATGTGTGGGCCTGGCCCAGCTTCCTTTGCTAGGCGGGACCCAATGGGGGGCTTCGTAGCTGTGACGCAGAGGGGCTGCCAGCGCTGGGCTGTGATGCTGCCCTGGGCGTGTGGGGCCTGGAGGACGGTGAGTGTCACCTCCAGGCCCCTCAGGCCCGAGGGAAAGACTTTTAGCCAAACGAGCATCTCTCTGGAAAAATTCATCTTTCAGTGGAGGACCAGGAGACACACTGGAAGGTATTTATCTTGAACCCTAAACTCTGTAAAAAAAAAAACATAATCAAGCCCTCTGTCTTGGGGTGATAGCCACTCCATAACATTTTAATGACACCTGTGGGGTAACATATATTAGTTGAGTCAGCCGTGTGTGCGCGTTATGTGTACACCCAGTTCAAGGCGTGTGATTCTAAGCCGTAACTCACTATTTAAAGTCACCTTAAAGAGAAGCGTTACATTCTTAGTATAAAGGAAGTGTTATTCGTAAGATTATAAGATTTTATTTTAAGCTCTCACAGATAAGCAGCAGTTCAGATCAATATGTTTTGTAGGAAGCTAATTTGATTAAATTTCACACCATGATGTGTCTGTTTCCCAAACTTTATGACGTTCTTGTATACCTTGTGGGTTCTAGAAACAAAGATGTGGGGAAAGGTGGGTTGGACCAAGCAGGAGGTGCTCCTGTACTGCGAGACTTCTTAGGCCCAAGTGTGCTGGCCTGCAGGTAAGGGGTGTGCGGCGTTTCCCCGTATGTTTAACCAAGGGGCGCTTTTCTTCTTCCCGAGCAGCCTGTGTGACTCCGGGGGACCTGCGGAACACAGCTTGAGAAATGCTGGTATAGTTCAGTGGAAATGTGTAATTAAGGAAAAATGAAATAGTTATAAAATGTTTCTGTGAAGAGTACAGCCCCGTGAACGTTGAACGTCCCGAGTGTGGTACAGGGTGCGCTTCTGGGCCTTTGAAGCTGGGACATGCTGTGGTGGATCTTAACGTGGTCAGTAAGCGAATCCAGCCCCGACTTCCCTCCTCAAAGGAAAGGGGTTATCTCCGCGTAGGTGCATATCCGTCCTTGGCCCGATGTCAGTGAAACAGGAGAAACAGCCGGGTACAAAACTAATGCCTTCCTCTGCAGGTTACCGTCAGTGCTGTGTTTACCACACAGCATGCCACTCTTATAGTTACAGAAGGCACTCCTACGTACTTCCTGGGAATATGAAAATGTCACAAGATTAAAAGTAATTTTTCTGGAATTACTATAAGTGAGCAGATCATGTCACCTCCATTATGCCATTCTGATCCTGTAGTTTCCACGTACAAGGCTGGGACGTGTCTTTGCCTTAGAGAGGAGGGCGGCCGGAGCTGCAGGCTGGGGCTCAGTGGCAGACCCCGTGCACTTTTCTCATTCACATCCTATCGATTTGTGACAGCGATTACATGCTCTTGTTGTGCAAGCAGTAGGGCTTTCTAACTGGCGCTATGACTTGTAGACTTTCTGAGAATTTTCATTAAAAGTCGCGAATCATACAAGCTGAGGAAAGCCGAGACAAACGATTTAAAAGCCACTGGCACGTGGGCCGGCCTGAGTTCCGATTTCCTTTCCCGGGCGTGGTTTGGGGGGCCAGTAGCAGAGCGTGGTTGTGTTATAATGAAGCCGCCTCTCCGGGGCCACGGGAGTTTGCAGGTGCTGATGGAAGGAGAACCCTCTGCATTCAGAGACATATCGGCATTGAGACCTCCCGGTGCCGGGGGAAGGTGGGTTCGCATACCTGTGTCCCAGGAGCCCCTTCTCCCCTCTCTTTCCTTCCTCCGAAAGTGTTCCCCCCTCTTGGCTGCCTCGATGTTGCAGATGAGGACTCTCAGAGGTGTGTCTGGGGACCCGTTTCTCCCAGGCGGAGCTCCAGGGCCGAGATACCTTCTGGTCCCCAGGGCCGTGTTGACTTCCGTCGCAGGGACTGGAGACTGTCTGGGGTCACCCTGCCCTTTCCGAGCGATGGCTCACGGCTGCACTGAGAGTGCTCTTCTGCTACTGGGCCCAGGTTCCAGACAGTAGGATTCTCCTTGTCCTTCTCTTGGTGGCTTCTGTGTGTTGTGGCCTGTTACCCTGGGGACGCCAGGAGATTTTCTTTCAAAGTGAGAGACGTTTGCTTGGGGAACTTGGCTAAGGATGTGGCTTTTCCGAGCTGCGCAGACATTTCCCCTTTAAGAGTCAGCTCCAGGGCCTGGCCTGTGACAGGCATCTTCCACTCGGGGCCTGCCTTGGCCAGGAAGGCCTGTTTGTTCTGGTTGTTTGGACCGTTGAATTTTTCTTGGCTTATTCTTAATTTTTTCATACGCCTCCAGGGGAAATTCCCAACTCCTTGGCATAGTTAGGGGCCTTTTGCCCACAGACGCCAGCCCTCCAGGGCAGGCCCCTCTCCTCAAGTCTGTCTCAGGCTGTGGTCTGCACCCAGACAGCAAATGCCCTGTCCTGGAACATGGCACGTGCTCTTTCTTCCCTTCCCAGGATCTGGAGCTCTGCCCACTTCTTCTCCACCCCGAGCTCTCGATCCCTCAAGGATGTCCTTGCGCATCTTCTCTGACACCCTCCCTGACCTTAGCCGCCTCTGCGACCCTGTGCACCTAGTCCCCTGCCACGCTGGGACACTTGTTTCCTCAGGGACCACACATGTCCCACACTTTACACATGCCTCCTGAGGGACTGCCAACAGATCACTGGCTACCGGTTGGTATTGGGATCTGCTTGGTACTTAGGAGGACATGGGAGCTTCATCCTGTATTTCCGTTGAAAATGGTCCCCCTACCAGTGCTTCCTGGGTCGTGACCTAGCACTGGATCTTCATCTGTGTCCGTCTGTCTCCTGCACTAGACAGTGAGCACCACGAAGGCCGTGTTTTTATCAGGCCGGGTCTCCAGCTGTGTCCACAGTTCCTCGCCCGCTCCATGTGCATGTTAGTATTTACTTCATACATTGGCCCAACCGCGACATCTTAAATATTTATTTGAGCTGGTAATGTGAGTTATATTTCAAATACCATGACGATGCAGGGAACATTTCTTACTTAAATGGAGTTTTCCCCAGTGTGCGTGGGAAGCGTGCTGCATCACCCACCCCCAGAGGTGGGCCTGCCTGTGGGGAGGGGTTCCTGGGGCCTCTGACAGTGGGTGCCGACAGACTGCACGGTGACTGTTCAAGAGATGCTGCCCATCTTGAAAACTTGTCAGAATAGGAATTCCAGAAAGATCAGAAATCCGTATTCCTTTTTAAAATTCTGTTCTTAAACATTTGCACTGCAAGAGACCCCGTGAGAAGAGAATGTGACAAAAGTCTACTATTCAGAGCATATAAAGAACTCTCTAAACTCAGCAAAAAGAAAATAAACATTCCAGTTAGAAAATGGGCAAGACACTTCACCGAGAAGGATATGAGTTTGGCAATAAGCACACGAAAAGATGCTCTTTAGACAATAGGGAGATGCAGGTTAAAGTCAGTGAGAGACCGCCGCACACCTGCAGCCACCCTGGCAAACAGCATGGCGGTTCCTTACGAAGTCGAGCGCACAGTCTCCACGTGGCCCAGCAGTCGCCCTCCTGGTCGTATACCCTAGAGAAATGAAAATTTATGTCCACACAAAATCTGCACACAAACGTTCATAGTAGCTTTATCTGTAATGGCCCCAAATTGGGAACAACTCAGTGTTTTTTCAAAGGTGAATGAAGAAATAAACTGGGTCCACCCACACAGTGGGCACTTACCAATGAAAGCAGTAAGTTGGACACACGACACACCGTGGATGCCCCCAAGGGCCTTATGCTGAGTAAAGAAAGCCGGCCCCCAAAAGTGTGATTTTTGTCTCTGTAACACTCTTGAAATGACAGGCTTGCCCTGACACTGAGAGCAGGCCTGTGGTTGTCCAGGACCAGGACTCAGGGGAGGTGTGACCGTAGGCAGCAGTGGGGGCGTGGAATGCGTGACAGAACGGTGCAGTGTCCTCCTTGGGGTTGTGGGTATGTGAGTCCAAACGTGTAATAAAATTGCATTAAAGAAACATAAAAAACCATTTTAAAACTCCCTAAAAGATAAGAATTTAAATTTATAAAACAAGGAAAAGCTAGCGACATCCAAACAAGATATGTAGTTTAGTCACTAGTGTTGCGCCCACATCAACTTCCTGGTTTTGACAACATACTATGATTTCTTGCAGGTGTCAGTGAGGAAAGCTGAGTGAAGGGTACTTGGGAACTCTCTTCGCCACCTTGGCAATTCCTTGTGAATCTCAGATTATTTCAAGATAATTTTATTTTAAGCTGTTCCTACTACATACCAGTTTTTAAAAGAGAAGTTGGGCTAGAGCGTTGGGAATGGTGTTCGCCTTGCTGCAGTGAATCTCAGAAACGAGAGTTTTCCTGTGTAGATGTTGGGGGGACAGAGCCATTCTTGGAATGAAAGTAGGTCCCAAAGCTAAAAGTGATTTAGAGAAGAAAGAAACTCTTAGGCTAGAAAAATGCTGCTCATCTGATTCTTCAGATTAGCCTCATTACCTTGTGTTTTAATTTTTAATGCCTTAGAAGACGGGTCCAGAACAAACAGAAAATGTCCAAGCGAGTATTAGGCTTCCACACACACGAGGACTTTTAACAAAGCGCAGATATGAAATACGGAAAACTTCTCCCTGACACTGGTCACATTTGAAAGTTCAGACTTTCTGAATTCAGTCCGTTATGGACAGTAATGTATTTTAACTCAAGAACATGTTCGTTCCGTGCACACGGACGTGGCTTGTGAAAGTGTTCGCGGTACACACTGACATTGGATCTCCTGTCATGGTGACTTAGGCGTGGGACAGCAGTGAATGATTCCTGCCAGTCAGGGAACGTTCACTGAAACCCCGCTCGAATGGTAATAATCCGCTCCTGTAATTGCTGTGGAAAAGGAAAATCCTCCAGAGGTTTTACATCTAATCATTTATTTATAAATCTGTAGATGGCAGTCTGCAGAATACGCGTCGGGGGTCAACTTTGTGCTCAAAACAGTTGCCTGATGTTTACATTTCACAGTGTATTTTTTTAACAATACCTCCACCCCCATGATCACAAAAGGACCCCACTTGCTGGTAGCTGCTCTGCGCCTTGTCCCATGGCCCAGCCACTTCATTACAGATGCCTCGGCAGAGGCCGTCCCCTCAGTATTAGCTGAAATGTGCGTGTTTTTCCATCTCATTAATTCAGTCTACATACAATTAATTTTTGCCTATTAATAAACCCCTTGGTGTCAGTGACAGCTATCTAAACCACTTCACCTAGTGTGGAAGAGAAAAGTGTGCTTGCAAATTTCTGCCCCTCCTCTGCATTTTTATTGTTGTATTTGTGGGTTGAAGGGTGTTGGTGCATAAATCAGCCACTGCAAGAAAGTGTAAACTCCCGAAGATTCTGGCTTTGGACCGGCTGATGGGGAAATTTGAAATATTCATTAGCTCCGCTTGTACTGGGGATAGATAGAGATATAGGGGAGCCATCCTAGCTTATTGGGGTCTCAGGCCATGGGGAAAGTTGTTGGAACCTGTACGTGAGATAGATCGACTTTCTTTTTCTACAAATCTAAATCCTCACCTAATTTGGACACCTCTCAGAGGACATCTGTGTGTTCTCGAATTTCAGAATTTCTTTTTAAAAACGTAAATCTATGAATGCAAACAGGTGTTTGTACATGTGACAACTGTTCCCGCTGATCATATTCAAAGGGCAAAGGAAGATACCAAAACTCAGAACAGAGCCTTGAAACTGAAAGGAAGGACCACCTCTTTGGGGGACTTCAGTGGGAAAGTGGGGCTCTGCTCTCTTATCCCCCTTCGTCAGGGACAGGTCTCTTCCACAAGTTAACTTTCCTCAGTTCAGCACCACCGGCAAGGAGGAAATGCACAGTCCTGTACAGGTGTTAGGAATGTTAGATTTCTGGCATGGATTTGGAAAAAGCGCGGTTACCCGACGTGGAGCTGCTGGGGTGCCTGGATTCTTTCTAAGGGCTTTGCCTCGTGGGTAGGAAGCTAGAGTTCCGTGGCAGGCCTGAGTAGCTGGTGAAATTGTCCATGGGAAAAGCTTAGAGTGCCTGTCCTGGTAAATCCATAAGAGTGACATTGCACGGATGTTTCCAGATCATTCTGTGAGAGTTAGCCAGCGTCATTGGTCAGCTAGATTCGATGCACGCGATTGATTGAGAGTCAGACAAACGATTCAATTGGCTGATTTTCAAACATGCCAAATGTATTAAATTTATCAATTGTAATGGTTAACACGTATACTTAATAGGGATGTATAATGGCTTCAATGAGACTGTTGAGTTTTGTTACTGAAGATCGAAGACAGGATCTTGTTGGAAGCTTCCTGACCAGCCACGGGCAGCCTTGCCAAGTCCCAGCAGCTGGCGAGAGCCACCAGAAGGGCCAGTCCTGCCCTGCACTCCTTGTGTGACACCTGTTGACAGCTTCCCGTGCTCTTAGGACAAAGACGACACTTGCTCCTCAAGGCCTGCCGGCCGCACTCTCCATCTCTCCTCCTGGATTGCGACCCCAGGGCCTCGGTGCTGGGGGCTGGTCTTCCTGTGCGGGCTCCTCCCCCCGGGCCCTTTCCCCGTTTAGCCAGTTGTGCTTTCCGTGACTAAAAGGTTCAACACAGGGCTTCGTTAAATAGCTTGCACAGGGAGTGAAAAGGCTTATGCTAGGTGTTTTCAGAACACCTAGTGCTTTGAGCTCATTCAGAGCAGGTCACATAAATAGCACCTAATCATTACAGGAAGTCTAACGAGGAAACCATTAGTTGGTCCGCTTTTGAGACGAGCAGGTGAACCTCACAGAAAGTGAAATATCTTCCATTTTTGTGATGAATTGTCTGCATGTGCAGATCTGTGTTTCTAAATAATTGAATAAGGAGTGTTTTTAATTCTATTTTTATTTATGAAGTACAGTATTTAATTATTCCCTAGATTTCCAGATTGGCCAATAAACCTTTTCTTCCCCCTCGCCCTTGATTATTCTTAAGTTTAAGGCAGTGCACAGTGGCAGATGTGCTCAGCAACCGTCCATCATCCTAGTTCATGCCACTTTTTAATGTCAGTTATGAAGACAGTTACTCCTCTGGCTTCAGAAGTTTATTTAAGTCTCTGAGAAGATTGGTGGCTCTTCAGACTTAATGTCTGAAGCAATAGAAACAGACAGATGTCAGGAGGCGCCGGTGCCTGCTGGATAAGGGAGCCCATGCCGTTCTTCTAAAAGTAGAAGTGTTTGCTGCTGTTAATAAATTGAGTCACGGAAAAGAAACAACAGCAACAACACAGGGATCTCTAACTCAGAATCGGCTTCCAAGGTACCATGAAGATGGACCTGGAGGTTGATTCCACATGAGTAAGAAAGATGACAGTAGGCTTTGTCTTTGATACCAAGTTGAGGGGCTCTCCCCATCCTGGGTGTTGGTTTCTCTCTGCCAGGTCATGTGAGATACCCTGAGCCAGTGATCTTCCAGGAAACCCCAGGAATGGGTTTGAAGGGTGTGATGACGGCGGACCCAGGAAGAAGTGAGGAAGTGGCTCCAGGCGGATGCTGGGGTCTCCTGTACACCCAATCTGGGCGGAGCCGGGGGCATTTCTCTGAGGATCTGCCTCCTGAGAAGGAAGGCGTGACTAAATGTGGACCTGCCCAAGGCACGCAGCTTCCTCCCCTCCTTGCTTGGCTGGTAGAGGAAGTTGTGGGCTGCCCGAGGGTCGGGCTATATTTTCCTCATCTTTCCATCCCCTTTTCCACGGGTATATGAGCCGCAGCAGATATAGTACGTACTCGACACCTTGACGCCTGTTTATGCACTGAAAATAGTGATGACACCATTGCCCTTGAGAGCAATGAGGAAGAGAACCGTTGACTTGGAAGAGGGAGGGTTTGTTCAAACATCAGCCTCAAGGAGCATCCCTCATTTCCTCAGAGCTGGGGAGTGCACGGGTCATGTGTTAACGTGGTTTTGCGGGGGGGGCTGTGTTTTTGGGGGGTTTTGGGGGGTTTTTTGTTTTTTTTCCAGAAGAAGCATGTTTCTTTTTGATCCTTTGTTTCTTAATATCTTCAACAGAGTCACCCGTTTCTAGTGTATGTATTTTATTTCATTTTTTTCCCTATGAAATATTCCAGTGAAAATGGCAAGCCAGATAGTTTGCAGTTTTTCGAAGCCTAGAAGTTGAGCTCTAGACCCAACTGCTGCTAGAGTTTCTGGTTTGCTTCTTGGAAACTGGAGTTAGTTTTCTAATCACATGTGTACTGATTGGCAGGAAGATGTTCAGTCCTAATGTACTAGGAGTGAGGGAGACATGGGGACCAAGAAAAGGACAGCTGCTCAAGAGTGAACATTTATCTTCAGTTCTGACTTGTTTAAGTCTTTAAAATGTTTAAAGAGGAAAGCAGAATGGTGGAGCAGGTCTGTTGATTAACACAAGCATACGCCCCACGCCCCCTTTTCTGTGCTCCTTTTGTCTGTTTTGCTGGGTGGTTAGGCCAGCCCTTCTGAAGACATTGTGCACCCAGGCAGAGGGCCATTTCTCTGGGAAGAGCTGGGAAGACTCTTAGCTGAGCCCTGATCACACGCCGATCAGCCCAGCCGAGAGTCGACAAGCGTGCTCTCAGTCGCCTTGTGCTGTGTGCACAACTTCAGATCCTTGGCTTCCAGTGATTTCTGTGCTGGACCAGCAATGCCCAGGAGAGAAGAGATGATGATAGGTCAGATAAATCTGAAACAGCATAATATTTGATTGGTCATACAGAGTATGTAGATGTAGAAGTACTAAAACTGAGTCTCTCTGAAAGTAGTGAACTCATCCAGATAGGTCTTAAATCCATGAAAGTCTATTGAATCTTGGGCTCCGGGTGGAACCAAAAGCTGAAAAACATGAAATTCCCCTTCTGGGCCTTGGATCCGGTTCAGAAAACTGTTTCTTAGATTTTCAAGTTTTGATCAAAACAAAGACATGCAGTAGCAGCACAGTTGAAAACGTTGCAGGTTTGTATAGTGTATTTGCATGTGTCTTAACCAGTTTGGCTTAAGAAGTTCAGTTATTATGCCTTCTAGAGAATGCATGATAAAGTTGATGAAAAACACAAAAAAATCTTAGCAGGAGTACAATAAGGCGATAGAATATATCAAAAGTAGTCATATTTACTCTGAAAGTAAATCCTGAATCACTTTCCAGTGCGTTCAGTACCACCTCTGTGCCCTGACTTCCCCTTATCTTGAAACTTTCCCTTACTCATTAACAATTCACCAAACGTTATGAGTGTTTCACAAAAGGCACTGAAGTGTCAGTTGCTGTGAGTGATACAGAGATGCCCGAACGTGTGGGTGTGTCTGTGGAAGTCATCAGACCAGTTCCTGTAGACCTAACAGCTTGAGAAGCCAGGTGCCCAGTGTGCAAAGGTGGAGGGTGGTCTGAGAGGGGCTTGTGGACACAGGAGAGCCAGAACGGCCCCTGCCCGCAGGAACTGTTCCCCGGGCCGAGGTCAGCTCCAGGCGCAGGGCCTGGAGGGGGAAGGCCCAGCACAGAACAGGGAAGGGTAGCGGCCAGATTGGCTGGAGCTCAGGGCTCCCCCCAGGGGAAGACCTGAGTCAGGGCCGGGCTGTGAGGGCTCTGACCAGCACCAGATGCGTGCTTGGGATCTGATTGTGTTTGCGTGGTGAGGAGG
Organism: Monodon monoceros; assembly: GCF_005190385.1. Lineage (NCBI taxonomy): Eukaryota > Metazoa > Chordata > Mammalia > Artiodactyla > Monodontidae > Monodon > Monodon monoceros. Next base: position 79,426,525 of record NW_021703781.1, read on the forward strand.
CCGGAAAGACGGTGAGCGGGATGGCGACGAGCACCAGGCAGGGTTGGGGAAGGTTTGTCTGACTTTGTCAGGTTCTCTGGATGGGAGCCGAGTGTGGAGAAGCCAGTTTAGAGGCTGCGGTCGTCGTCCCGGATGCAGCGGGAGCTGAGTGTAGCGGTGACAGGAGGGAGGGGAGACAAGAGCCGTGTGTCCAGGGGTTTCCGACCTGGTGGCGGTAGGAAAGTCAGAAGGCGTTACAGGCTGAGGGAGGACGCCGCGAGAGGAGGGCCCGGGCGAGGGGACAGCGCTGAGAGGGACGCGCGGACCTCGGACGCCAAGGCCGGAGCGCCCCGGGGAGGGTGCTGGCTCTGGGCTCTGATCGTGGGAGCGCGCGGTGGCCTTGGAGGGGGCAGTGTCCACGGCTGCGGTTTTCAGGTGAGATCCTGGAGGAGCGAGCAGAGAAGTGTGAGAACCAAAGGGAGGCGGGTGAGCTCTCCTCCAGGGGAGGCCCCCCAGGAGCGTCGGGTCAGGGGCTGGTGCGCACCGGGAGAGAGGGCGGGGCCTGTGCTTCTCCCGGTTTGTGGAAAGACTTCCCCCGAGGACGTGTTTGTTCGTGTGCCGCTGTGATTGAAGGCGCCGCACGAGGCTTGGGAGGCCAGCGTTGAGGTCAGGTCAGGGCTTTGGGCTTTAGTCCCGCTCTGCCGCTCCTCAGCCGTGTGGCTGGGATGGTGTTAATCCTTTCAGCATTGGTTTCCACATCAGTAAAACCAGAACCCAGATCTCACCTCGTGTATTGTGATGAGGGTGAAACGGGGTTAGTGCGGGCAGAGCGCCGAGCATGAGGCCCAGCATGCAGCCAGCGCTCGGCAGACATCAGCCGTGGCGCCAGGAACCTCTGCAACCCCGCCCAGACCCGCACCTCAGAGATCCCCACGGGCCAGCTAGTTGGATGCAGAGTTCACAGAGGGGACCCCGCTTAGCTAGGGGTTGAATTAGGGTTTGAAGAGGGATTTGAGCCTGGAGGCAGTACAGGTGGGAGGAACAGTGTGGCGAGGTAGGGATTCCCCTGGAGAGACGGAGCAAAGGCACGGCAGCCCCGCTCGACGCGTGTAGGCCAGGGTCCGCCGGCACCTTGTGTGCAGGGCCAGGCGGTTTGCACCTTCGGCTGCACGGTCCGACTGCCTCTGCCACAGCTCTGCCCTTGTGCAGGTGGAGAAATGGGCCTGGCTGGGCTCCGATACAGCCTCCCTGACTGGAGTAGCTGTGGGAGCCGTGCCGACCATGGGGATCTTGAAAATTCTACATGGGGCCAGATGTGAGCCCAGTGATGGCCAAGTGCTGGGTGACTGCTGGCAAGGAGATGCTGTGGACAGCAGCTGCTATACCAGCCCAGCATGAACGTGGGGTTGAGGGCCTGAGCTGAGGGCCTTACGGTGGACGGACCCGTAGTGTTACATTCTGAGCATGAAAATGTCCAGGAGCGGCTAAAGTGTGATGTTCGTTCACGTGTAAATGGAGATGGCCTCTCCTGGGAGAACGTTGGCGATCCCAGATTTCCTTGTTGCCGTCCGCCCGTTGTTCCCAGTATGGCAGTGATGCAGTACCCCGGTAGGTTATCTGGAGTGAACCGGCTCTGGCAAAGCGGGCAGGAGTAAGTTTCACCCAGTCATCACTACACAGAAATAAATAAAGGTAATCGCGAGGCAGCATCCACATGCCAGTGAAAACCAGAGGAGTTTCCTGTAACATCTAGTTTCTGATGGGTTATTTTTGTACCTGCACCTCTCCGCTGGTCTCCTGGCAGACTTGGGAGGAGAAGGGAGGATGGGGGCAAGCACAGCAGCCCTGGTCTCGACCTTGCTCCTCTGGGGGGGGGGGGGGGGGGGGGGGGGGGGGAGAGGGTGCTCCGCTTCCAGGGAATGTGTGAGTTCATGAGATGTTTACATCTATGCTTTCGTTGCAGTTAAAATCTTTACGAATAAATGTCTTACTATTTATAAAGGTAAAATGCTGCTTCTGTAGTATTTCACAATTGAAAGACATTTTCACATAACAAGACTTTCCTTTTTTAAGTTAACTGTTTCGCAGACTGCAGTTCTCTTGAGCATCTGAGACTCCTTTTTAAAGGGTCTCAAAATTACTCAAGCCTGAGACATATCGTAGCCAAAGAGAATTAAAGTTGGACTGGGGCACTAGGGCCTTTGGGGGCAGCCTTCTCACCAGAGCCGCCGTAAGCCGTGAGGGAGGCCCCAGGCCAGGGAGAGGACTGAGGACTTGGGAGCAGAGAAGAGAAGAGAGACTCCAGGGCAGGGATGGTTCCTTGTGGTCCTGGTTGGCACAAGGACGTGGCCCAGGGCCCACAGTCTAACCTTGGGGACGGGGTGGTCCCAAGTGGGGCGCAGAGAGGACATGCGGGGGGGAGGGGGGGGGAGCATGGGACCTGCAGGCTCCCGCCTGAACCATCTCATCTCTTTCTCCCCCCCCCCCCACCCCACCCCCGCTCTTCTCAAGCTCGAGGTGATGGCTGCAGGGGTCAAATCAAGGCTTGGCACTCTCGGAGGTGCTGTCGGCTGGCTGTGGGGTGTGCACACAGGGCCTCTTCCCTTGTCCTGGCTGTCAGAGAACACCTGTACATAAATGCTGCCTGTTTTTTGCTGCAAACCCTGTGACACCCCCTCCCTCTTCCCCTGGGAGGGCTGTGAACCGGGTCCAGGCACAGAGCTCATGGTCCACAGACCCGCCTGCCTGCAAGTGTGACAGCCCCCAGAGGCCTGTATTGATTTTTAAGAGGAGGAAAAAGGCAAATAAAATTGGACTCTCCAACCTGCTTTGAGTAGAAATTGGTGCTTCCTAAAGGGAATGTTAACTGGCTGGCTTTGCAGCTGAAGTGCTTCCTACCCGTCCTTCCTCCCCACTCTCCGCCCAGCCTCTGCTCATTCTTTTCAGGCCTCGCCCCGCCCCAGTTACACTACTTCCTGCCCTTGAACATAATTGGGTTCTTTGCTGGTAGACCTGTGATTGGAAGACCTCAGGGTGTTGCTAAACTCAGTTTGAGCACCCTGGAAGGAAGACAAAAGATGCTGGGAGAGGCGCCAGCTCGAGGAAGAAAGGGCGGCGGGAAGTGGCATCTGCGCGCCGTGTTCGGAATGATATCATCCTTCAAGTGGACAATCCTGGCTTCCAGCGCCAGTGACGACACTTGTTGAAGAAGCGCAAATGTCTTCTGCTTCTTGTCATCTATCTTGCCAATATTAGTATTCTGGAAGAAGGATTTATTTTAATAATGTGACTTTTAGTTTTTTTCTGTAGTTAATGTTGTTTTATTACTCTGCATCCTTGCCAGGAAGCTCATTTTAAGAGTTTCAGTTCAAAATTAAATATGACCTCAGAGTTTTAAAATACAATTACATTAACTGTCCATTTAATAGTTGCTTAAGATTTTTTTGGCCGCTAATGTATAGTCAGTATGCTTGTCTGATATTAAATACGGTGTTTCCAGCTATACTCACCAGCTAACGTGCTCCAGCTGCAACAATAAACAGGCGAAGCAAAGGCCTTCTGAGAAGGGAGCTACAGAAAGCTGTTCCCAGATGAAACTGCAGTATTGTCTTATATCATAAGCTATGCTGTTCTTTTAAAACTTCACTGTGTTTGATAATCGGGAACTGTCTATTATTTATTTAGAACTGTACAAACCAATGTACTCGACAGGTAATTTAGTGGCAGGATTATTTATTAATAAGCCCAGTACTCAAGTTAATGGGACTAAACCCCATGGAGGTCAGTCGCCCTGTAATACATGCCTCTTGGAAAGAAAAGAGTAGTGTCTTCAGGACATTCAGTTATTATTTTAGCATTTAAATTAGGACATATTCCCTTACTGAGATGAAAAATCTTTTCTTTTTTCTGAACCGCATCATGACAAAGTAGACTTGAAGCTGTGTGGAGAGACCAGTTTTCGAAACCACATTGAGGTGGGCAGTACGTTTTTAGCCCTGTTACTACCAAAGGTGTTATTTCTCCCGTGTGGGCTCACGGGAGGAGGGAAGCCATTCCCTCACAGAGATAACAAATCAAAAACTGCTTGCGCACATGAAAGGATGCTCAACATCACTAATCGTTAGAGAAAATGCAAATCAAAACCACCATGAGGTATCACCTCACACCAGTCAGAATGGCCATCACCAAAAAATCTACAGACAACAAATGCTGGAGAGGGTGTGGAGAAAAGGGAACCCTCTTGCACTGTTGGTGGGAATGTAAATTGATACAGCCACTATGGAGAACAGTACGGAGGTTCCTTAAAAAACAAAAAATAGAATTACCATATGACCCAGCAATCCCACCACTGGGCATATACCCAGAGAAAACCATAATTCAAAAAGACACATGGGGCTTCCCTGGTGGCGCAGTGGTTGAGAGTCCACCTGCCGATGCAGGGGACGCGGGTTCCTGCCCCGGTCCGGGAAGATCCCACACGCCACGGAGCGGCTGGGCCCATGAGCCATGGCCGCTGAGCCTGCGCGTCCTGAGCCTGTGCTCCACAAGGGGAGAGGCCGCAACAGTGAGAGGCCCGCGTACCGCAAAAAAAAAAAAAAAAAAAAAACTAAAAATAGAACTACCATACGACCCAGCAGTCCCACTACTGGGCATATACCCTGAGAAAATCATAATTCAAAAAGACACACGCACCCCAATGTTCATTGCAGCACTATTTACAATAGCCAGGACATGGAAGCAACCTCAGTATCCATCAGCAGATGAATGGATAAAGAAGATGTGGCACATATATACAATGGAATATTACTCAGCCATAAAAAGAAACAAAATTGAGTTATTTGTAGTGCGGTGGATGGACCTAGAGTCTGTCTTAAAGAGTGAAGTAAGTCAGAAAGAGAAAAACAAATACCACATGCTAACATATATATGGAATCTAAAAAAAAAAAACAGAAGTGGTTCTGAAGAACCTAGGGGCAAGACAGGAATAAAGACGCAGATGTAGAGAATAGACTTGAGCACACAGGGAGGGGGAAGGGTAAGCTGAGACGAAGTGAGAGAGTGGCATGGACATATACGCACTACCGATGTAAAATAGATAGCTAGTGGGAAGCAGCCGCATAGCACAGGGAGATCAGCTCGGTGCTTTGTGACCACCTAGAGGGGTGGGATAGGGAGGGTGGGAGGGAGGGAGACGAAAGAGGGAGGGGATATGGGGATATATGTATACGTACAGCTGATTCACTGTGTTATACAGCAGAAACTAACACAACAGTGTCAAGCAATTATACTCCAATAAAGACATTAAAAAAAAAAAACTGCTTGCGGTGGGAGACGGCGGGATGGTGAGTGAGGGGGCTCAGAGCAGTGGCTGCACGGCCCCGGCCCGGCCCCCTTCCCCGTCACGCGCTCTGCCTCTGAGACTCTGCCCCTCGGCCCAGCGCACATCCGAGAACTCCCAGTGGGCCTGGGATGGGCACGCACATTCCTGCTTCCTGCTCCTGGTCGGATGGTTTTCCTCCACCGCGAACAGGAAGGCAGAGCCTGCGGGAACGGCTGCTGGGCCCTCTGTGTGCCACGCGGCGGGTTGGGGGCATCTCCCCACCTCCTCGTGGAAACCTGGGAAACCTAAAGGAGGAGCAAGGGTGCAGCGTGATCAGCTTTGGCCCCGTGTGTGGAAGGGGCAGGGCGGGGGCCGGCGGGCGCCGGGGCTCAGCAGACTGATGCGTGGTCATGGAATGAAGAGAAGGCTCAAGTATTGGCTGTTTAAATTCATTTTTCTTTGGTTTCATCTCAGTATGCGGTTGATTGGCTCATATCTGGACTGGAAATGGAAGAGCCATTTAGTTTTATGTCTTCAAATCTGAAACACTTCCAGGTTTTGACTGTGGAGTCCTGTCAAACTGAGCAAAATCCGCTGCGAGGCCTGTTCCCTGGGCTTTAACAGACTTTGTTACTCGGCTACACAATCTGAAAAGACAGAGAAGCGTGACTTGCACTGTTTAGAAAATCTTTGTGAGGCCCCCCGCCCAAGGGAATGGTTTTCAGCAAATTCCTTGGAAAAATGGAATCCGAAATGCAGGTGTTCTTCCGTGCACGTGCTGTGGTGGCACCACTGCATCTTGTTTACAGTCCATTCAGGAGGCAGGTACTGAGCGCGAAGGAAGTGCCAGCTAGGCCTCCGGGGCTCGAGGCAGAGCTGGGACCAGCTCCGTGACAGCGCAGGGCCTTCATTCAGACATGCGCAGCAGCCTTGCAGGAGAGCTCGTCCGATGTCTCCGTGCAGCCCAGGCCCACTCCTGCCTTAGCACAGGGCCTGCCTTGCTGGTTTGCCAGACCGCCTGGGACGCTGCCTTGATCACACTGGGCCTTGCTTCTGGAGAATGAGGATGAGGGGTGATGGGCTGGGAACGTTCTAAGACTTAGGCCTCTTACCTGTGTAAAGGAACACTGTGTGTTGTGTGGACTGGTCATTGAGGCATTTGAACAGCATCATGGCCTTCCTTTAAGGGTGAGGAGCAGTAATGCCAGTGGCCACTGTCTGAGAGGCTGAGACCCTGCTGTGTGGGCACCTAGTGTCTCTTCCTGGAAGCATCTAGAATATAATAGAACTAGATTCAACGCTTAGATCCCCATTGTCTTTGAATGATAGGGCAGTGGGCCTAGACTGTAGTCCTGGGGATCAGGGAGAAGTTAACAGAAGTTACCTAAAAATAAAAGAATAAATCCAGATGCTATCTAGTGCATATGCTATCAAGAATAGAGCATGTGAACGTATGGGCTTGTCACGATTAGAGGGACCGTTTGTTTCCATTTCAGAGAGATGAGCAAGGGTACTTGGATTTCATGGAGATGGTCCAGGTTAAGGTCTTTGGAATCAAACAGGCTTTAATTCAAATCCTGGTTCCATCCCACATGCATTGATTAGTTGTTATTACATAACCTCTGGGCCTCAGTTTCCTCTTCTAGAACATAGGGATAATAATGCCTCCTCAGGGGTCATTGGGAGAAATAAACATAGGACAGTCTTTAATTCTATGCGTGGCACATGGTAGGCAGTCAGTAAATAGCAGCTACGAAATTTTATACGAGGGTTTACCTTGGGTCATTTCCATACAGTCGGTCCTCAACTCAGTGGCTCCATCCTTTCCAAAGTGCCATGTTGTATAATGAAGATGTGATGCTGAGCAATAACTGTGGCTGACCTCAACTGTGTTATTGAGAGAGAGAGTCAGGATATGAAACTGCATGATAGAAAACCAGTCATCTTTTACCCATCTGACGACGTGCCCTGAGATTTCCCATCCTCGTGCTATTTACTTTTTCTCTTAACACTGGTTGTAGAGAGCAGAGGCCCTCTGACTGATATTTCAGTTCATCTGCGTCCCTAAAATCCTGTGCCCCAGAGCGGGCCCTTTTCTTCTCTCTCCTTAGGCGTCTGTGCATGACTTTGCTGGCAGGAGCACCCTGTAGCACGTAATGACCTTCCACGCTGTCGTCCTCTCCTGGGGCACAGGCATTGGTTTCCTCACCTTGGCCAGTGACCCGTCTCTGCCTCTCCCAAGCCCACAGTGGCACATGGCCTACGCAGAGCAGAGCAAGGCCACACAGAGTCTTTGAGGGCATCAGAAGGGCTGCCTTGGAGGGTGTACAGGTTGGCCTGGCAGAGCGAGACCTGACTGTAGAGGACGCTCGCAACAGGTGGCCACAGCTCGGGGCCACATGCGTTGCAGTGTTAGCTTGAAAGACGCTCTCGGTTGACCAGATGCCCCACCTGAAATCTGCATCCAAAGATGGGACATTTGTAATTCTTATTCGTGGACTGATTTCTTCTGTGTTCTTCTTTTCTGGGAGAAGGGAGCAGAATGGTTGAATAATGTGAAGTTACCTACCCCCAGAATCCTTTGGGAAGAAGTACTCTTGAGGGAGTATCAAGAATTTGATGAGACTGATGGAATGACTCTTTAAACATTTCATGTTTCTACAGATATTTTTCAACAAATGAACTAAGTTCTTGACAGAATTGTAATAAATCTGCTTATAAGCAGCAATATGGTTACGGTTTTCTATTCCATTTTTATGTTAGCTATTATTTCATTTTAAAACTATTTCATTGCCAACATGTAAGCGTTTTACTTGTTAGAAGCTAAGTTAAGCTGGGAAAGAGGAATATACCTCTCATATGTGTGTGAAACGTTAAAAAAGCTTCTTTGTTCACTGCTTCAGTGGTGAAAGTAAATGCGACATAGACATAAGGCTATTTGAACTCTTTATTTGCCACATTTACAATATTAATAACAGCATTTCTAGAAGTTGTCACATTCAAGTCAAAGATCTTCATTCCAGGCTGTCTTTTGGGGCCAAATTGAGACTGGATGCATGCATTTAATAAACTGTAGTCTCAAGTAGTCATTTTTGTAAATAATTAGTTTCAGTGAAAGAATAAGTTAGCATATTGTATGCATCTAATGTTGCAAATGTACATACAGCAAACTTTGCTATTAATCAACAGTCAAGCGCTGCAAGTGGGGTCTCATACATAATGAATTGTGTTTAAACCTCATGGGTTTCTTGATAGAAAAGTAAAAGAAAACACAAGTGTAGTAAGCTTTGGAATAAAATTTAACTCGATTGCTCTGCATCCTGTAATTGTTTTGGAATCATTAGGGACCTGATAATTCATCTATAGTTTTGGGTTGTTTTTATCTTCATCTGTCAAATAGTAGAGATTTTTAATGATATGTTAAAGTGTTGATAAAATACAGTCCTCCTTTTAACAACTTGAACATTTAGGAGAGAAAGTAGATAGGCTTTTGTGAGGCATTCTTGTCAGCCAAGTACACTGTTTAAATTGTCTCTTAAAAATATGTTTTATTTTTGCTGATGTATTTTAAAGAAGCAATTATTTTAAAAAAGGAACAAACGTACGGTTCTTATGACGTGTACCTTATACGGGGAGGAGTTGAAAATTTACATACAGTTTTCTCTGTGTTCTTTGTGGGTGTTTATTTTTTGTTGTTTTTTTGTGTTTTTTTTTTTGGCGGTACGCGGGCCTCTCACTGTCGCGGCCTCTCCCGCTGCGGAGCACAGGCTCCGGACGCGCAGGCTCAGCGGCCATGGCTCACGGGCCCAGCCGCTCCGCGGCACGTGGGATCCTCCCGGACCGGGGCACGAACTCGCGTCCCCTGCATCGGCAGGCGGACTCTCAACCGCTGCGCCACCAGGGAAGCCCTTGGTGGGTGTTTTAAAATACCACAGCGAATTCCTCTATAGTCTTGCTTGGGTTCTGACATTAATTTGAGCCCCAGATTTTGAGGGCTTAGGATACCCATTAAAAGCTGATACCCAGTTTAAACAACGTACCTATGGCCACCCTGACAGTGAGTAAACTAGGGCCCAGCTAAACTTTAAACTGCCTCTTCCTCCTCCTCTCATCGCCCTTGGGACGCGAGCCGTTGGTGGCCTGTGATAGGATCATAACTGTGGAGTTCACTTGCAGGGGAGGGTGTGATTGTGGGGCGGAAGGCATAAAGGCAGGGAGCAGGGTTTATGTTCCTCTTGCTACGAGCCACACAGTAAAACCTCACTAAGGGTTTGCTCAGCTGACCCTCGGAACTCCAGCTCACCCTCCTGTTGACTTCCCTGGAAGCTGGGAGTGTGCCACCTTCGGCCTGTACTCCCTTTTGCGTGTTCCTTTTGTACAGAAACATCTTTGAAAACAGACACTAAAACCAAACACATGAAAGTCAGTTAATAAACTCATGTGTTACAAGTAGTAGGAGCTTTTGTCTCAGAGAATTAAAATCTACATATTATGTCTGTCGTTTTTATACAAACTCAGGTATGTTGCTGATACTTCATGCATGTTTATTAGTGTTTTCCCTTTTTTGCACAGTTGAGCACATGTTGCTCTTAGGATTGTGTGGGAAATCAGTACGCTAATGCATGAATCACTTAGAACAGCACCCGGTAAATAGCAAACACTGCTGCCCGCGTTGTCATCAGCATCAGGGGGGCTCCAGTTGTGTCCATAGATGAACCTCCACTGTCGCGCCTCCTCTTTTTCACCTGTGACTTAGTTGTATCATTTGAGATCTGTGTTTCTTACTACTGACATCAGCACTTTCTCCTTTTTCTACTCTGTGTCCTAATATAACTCTAGAATGTTCAACTGCACAAACTCTGTCACACCTGTGTGGTGTCATTGCCCAAACAGCTGCTGGCCACCAGGCAGTGTCACGGAACCATCACTTTCATGGTTCGTTCATCAGATGGCAGTGGCGTGTGGAAGTCCCAGTTGGGCCGGGAAGGGCTCCTTCAGCACAACCATCGGGAGGGTGATGGATAACTGTCTGTTTTACCTTCACCTTCCCTGCCTATCCAGTTGGACTATAAACCCCAAGTCGATACTCTTGCCGATAAGCCAGGTACTTAAAGGATCCTCAGTAAATGCTTGAATGGAATCAAACCACGAAATTTGGTTGGAATATAGAGTTTAAAGCCTTTATTCACCCTTCTCATTTAAAAAAAAAAAAAGGACTTTATTGAAAGCAGGTAGCATGATTTATTTGTCTTCAGTACTACCACTGGAAGAAAAGCATCTGAGCTTTAGCAAGAAGGTATAATTAAATGTGGGACAAATCCATCAGACACAAACGCGAGAGACTCCGCCAGCCTCCGCTAACTCGGGCATAATTGTGTGCTTACCAGGGCCATCTAGCAAGAGTGTCCACATGATGTTTATAACGTCACCTCAACTGCAGCTTTAAATTTCTGCAGTGAATGTGCACCTTCCTGAGCCTGTGAGGTGTGACACCCCACTCTGGAGTTCCGGGGGCCCTTGCCCTCCGCACCGAGTCCTGGAAGCCAGAGGAGGCGAGGCTTCTCATCCTCAGGGGGTCTGAGCTGCTGCGCGCGGCCAAGGCTCTGGTCGCTCCTTCACGCTTCGATTGTATTGGAGAGTCCGTGTGCTTCCTTGTGGACTGATCTCCCAGCCTTGCTAAAGGACGACACCTGAGGGACTCAGAAGAATATGAGTCTTGGCACCTCTTTCCTTAGGTGACCCTCTGGCATCACCAGTTAACGTTCCCCAACCATAAGGCTGCTTCATCCCATGAAGAGAGAGATGCTGGAAAACTACTGGGGCCCCACAGAGAGGCTGGAAGGCACAGCCCTCCCAGCGCGCGGCATGTTACACAGTCTACCCGCTGGGTGTAACAAGGGGTGCCCGCCAGATAGGAGGAACTCGGAACTTTGGGCCTGTTTTCTTACATCAAATGGGATTTAAGCCCAAGTACATGACATCTTTATGATTTTATGATCATTTTAGTGATTCTTTGGTGCCAGTGAAGTCTTGAGGCGCCCCAAAATCCACACACCCAAACCTCCTGCCCAGCTGGTGGGTTAAAGTGTTGAGCACATTTGTCGTGTGGGACAGACCGGAGGGCACAGAGCTGGGGACGCCCCTCCCACTTTCCGGGCGGCCTGCCAGGCGCGCAGCCATTCTCCGTGAGGGGTTAGACCTTGAGCAGCACTTCCTGATGGCTTCAGCCAGCCTGGCGTCCTCTGCCCGCCGTGGCAACTCACCTGCTGCCCCGCGGGTTCCTGGTGCTGCAGCACCTGAGCAGGCAGCCCTGCCCTCACTAGCCCGGGCCAGCGCTCAGCCTCCCAGGGTGCAGCACACCCTGCGGGAGGCCGGCGGAGCCAGGCAGGGCTTCCCGTGCGCGTGACCTTTGTCCTCAGGGCCGTTTCATTTAAGTTTGGCTCGGTCACCTTCTAATCCTCCGCTTCCCCAGGTGTGATGCTGTCACTCTTCCTTGTCGTTCTCCTCCACGCCAGGGTCTTGAGGTGCAAGCCTCGTGCAGGTGGGATGGACAGTCTTCCTTTGATACCTTCTGTGCTCATGTATCTAATGCTGTGAAGTCGTGGTTTCTCTTGAGAAATCTAGGTAAGGCATCACTGCCTGCTTTATTAAAAACACTTCAGGGACTTCCCAGGTGGCGCAGTGGTTAAGAAACCTGCCTGCCAATGCAGGGGACACGGGTTCAAGCCCTGGTCCGAGAAGATCCCACATGCCGCGGAGCAACTAAGCCCATGAGCCACAACTACTGAGCCTGCACTCTAGAGCCCACGAGCCACGACTACTGAGCCCGTGTGCCACAACTACTGAGCCCATGCTCCACAGCAGGAGAAGCCACGGCAATGAGAAGCCCGCACACCGCAACAAAGAGTAGCCCCCGCTCGCCGCCAACTAGAGAAAGTCCACGCGCAGCGACGAAGACCCAACACAGCGAAAAATAAACAGATAAATTTTAAAACAACGACAACAATAACCAGAAAAAAAACACTTCAGAAGTTTGTTCTGGAGCATGTCACCTGCTTTTCTGTGTCCTGATTTGGAATGATGGACAGATTTATGTCAAAACAAATCTGAAATGCAATTCAACGCCAGAACGTTCTTTCTCCAAGCCCAGGGGGATGGGTCTGGCTGTTTCTCAGGGGTCACGACTCCAGGAGAGCTTCACACAGGGCTCTCCGACACACTGAGGTTCGGGGAGCATCCCCGAAGGTGGTACACTGTTGTCCTTTTTGGTCCTACAGGGTCCTTGGGGTTGCCGACAGTTGCATATTCCTTGAAGAAACCCTTAAAACAAACCATACATGACTTTATGTTTGCTGTATAAACGTACCCGTGCTCTCCATTGCTATGTTAAAAAGCTCAACAAAGCCAAATTCATTCTCCAGCCACTAGCCAGCCCTCTTGTGCCAAGTTTAAAAAGAAAAAGAAGTGAAGGGGCTCCAGTGTCACCATATTGGCCTGAGGATTACTCTTTTTTTTTTTAAGATATTTTTGATGTGGACCATTTTTAAAGTCTTTATTTGAATTTGTTATGACACTGCTTCCGTTTTATGTTTTGGTTTCTGGCGGTGAGGCATGTGGGATCTTAGCTTCCCTACGAAGGATTGAACCCGCACCCCCTGCACTGGAAGGCACAGTCTTAACCACTGGACCGCCAGGGAAGTCCCAGGATTACTTTTATTGAGGACATCCTGGGAGGTCTCGGGGGGTTGGCCCCTGATGTCACCTCTGCACTGGCCCTGCGGATGTCGGGACGGTTGTCTCTCATCTCCGTCTGCCACACCGGCGCTCTGGCTGCTCTCCTGGGGTCCGGGCTCCCACTCAGTGGTGCTTTCCGGAAGCAGTGGCCACAGGCCTGTGCATTTAGTGTTAGGTGAGTTGCTAGGCTCCCAGGGAGACGTGAATGTGGGATTTAAATGAGTGTGGGCCACGGAGCCCATAATTATCGGGGTTTCAGGGTTCGTCGGTAGGAAGCCTGGAGAAACTCCTCCATAATAAGAGTGGCCGTTAGTGATGCTGTGATACTGTCACACCACAGCTCTTTCAGGGACGAGCAGAGCGAGGCTGGAGGAGAGGGCAGGGCAGAGAATAAATTTCATTTTATTGTAGAAATGGAAATTTGTGTCATGGCTTTAAAAATCTGGTTTTATGTGTGTGTTTAATGCCATTCATTTTAAATATAGTATCATAAATCCTTGCTTCAGAATCAAAGCTGTTTAATTACATTTCACCCATGAATAGTTATCTAATGCCAATAGAGAAAGAGTTAAAACGGAGAACTACAGAGTAAATCAGAGGTTGAGATCTTTAGCACAGGCATAAAAAATCAATTTAAGATGAATTTTACTACTATAAAAATTCTTCAAGTATCCTTTTAAGAGTGGGAAACGCTGGGAAACACAGCTCACATTTCAGTTCCCTTAGCAACCCAGAGGAAACGGCTACCAGCGTGGGCAGCGCCCGGGATGCCCACAGCTCCATGGCCTTTGTTAGATACCCCTGAGTGAACCAGGACATCTGAGTAAGAGGTTGTAACTCCCCAAGCAAGCAGGTTACTGGTGGGTACAGAGCCCCCTGCCTCCCAGGTTAAGATGCCTGCCTGTCTCCTGGACTGTATGCCCCCCACCCAGGGAGCCCCATTTGCAGGGTGTGATGGCCGAGAAGACCCCTCAAGCCCTGGAGACTTACTGAGTAAGTAGGGAACAGAGCAAGAGAGTCACTGGGAACTTCTCTCTGACATGGAAAAATATTTAAGCCAAGCATGGGGTAGAAGTTCCCCACCTTTCCGTGGGCAGATGTCCTAATGGGGAGAGCAGTCAGGGCAATGAGAAGATAGTTTCCATCCCCAGAAGTCTCTCCAAGATGCCATTCCGCCACCTGTTCCACTAGACGCCGCTCTCTGCCTGTGGACTGAGCCCCCGTCCTTCAGGGTCTCCTGTTGACCAGACCCTGAAAGGGCCCTGTCAGTGCAGGGCCAACCGAGGGCCCTGTGCGTGGGCCTTCCCTCTCCCAGCAACCACTAGAAGCTGGCAACTTGGAGAAGGCCTGGGCCTGCCCAGTCCAGCTGTGTTGCTGGCAGGATCGCCCAACTGGCCAGCTCTACAGAGCCGGGGTCTCAGTGGTCCCCCTCTCTCCCTGGTCATCTTGAAGGGCTCATTTCTTCTTTTCCATTCATTCCCTGGTTCCTTCCTTAAGGCCATTCACATTCACATGCTTATTAGAAAGTCTTCCCTGACCCACCTCTCATTCCATTGTGGAAGAGAGTGGATCCCATCCAAGGAGGGATCTTTCTGGAAAGATCCAAGACCTCTGGAGACTCTTAGACCTACAGAGCACCGTGACTCAGAGACTGAGACCCCAGCACAGGGTTGTTTATGAGACGCTGCTTAAAGGTCTTCAGCTGCTCCCCGCTGCTTGCAGGATGAAGTGCACACATTTCTGAATCTGTAAGGCCCTGCACACACTGGTGTGTGTCTCCTCGCAGGTGAGGCCAGGCCTGTGTTCCCCGGGCGCATCAGCCACATCCGTCCTACCTGTGCTGGGCCGCGTTGCCAAGCGGTTGTGGCCTCGCATATTCAGTCGGGCCCTCGTAAGGGTGGTGAGTGTACACTGAAGGAGGCAGCCTGTCGGTTGAGGCCTGCGTGACCGCCCTCGGGATGCTGGGTGGAGTCTTTTCCCACCTTCCCCCAAAAGCCTCAAGCTGCAGCCTCTGAGAAGGAGACTAGAGAAAGCCTGCCCGGCAGGCTGGAAAGTGCAGGGAAGCCTGCCGTCTGTCCAGGGCCTGGGAGGTCAGGAAGGAATGGCATCTGAAGAAATCCGACTTGGTGCCAGTGCTTTTGTGGGTGTGTCGTTCTCAGAAATTAAAGGAAAAGCTGGATCCATCATAAAACTGGGGCTCAGAAGCAGCAAAAGTGAACCCTCTCTAGAGGGACGTTTTCTCAGTCCAGCGGAGCACATTCCCTGAAAATCGGCCCCTGCTGAAGGTGAGAAGTCACCTCCTTGAGGGGAGCCACAGATCCCCAAACAGAAGGATTAGCACCCCGAGTAGAAGAAACAGTGAGACCATCCGAAGTGAGTCTAAGATATGTTGGTTTAAACTTGAGCTAAAAGGGAGCACAGTGACCACAGTGAATGAATGAGAAGACTCAGAAGAGAACCAAATAGAAGGTCCCGGGCACGAAAGTCACAGCAACTGAAATGAGCCTCGCAGAGTAGACTCTCTGAAGCCTGAGACCCAGTGTGAACTCGGAGGGGGTCCCCCAGAAGCCAGCTCAAAGCCACAGAGCACATGGAACCGTGCTGGTCTGTCGTTGAAACGTGATGGGAGGGGTGGGTGCCTGCAGGCTAATTACTTTGATGGTATCGAGATTTCTGGAAAATATTTTTTAAGATGAGTACTTGGTGATTCTACAGATCAAAACTGGTGCAGGTGATAGCCTTAGGAAGGGGCAGGCACGCTCCCCCTGGAGTTGCTTCTGTGCTTGTCACCCTCGTGCTCTCACATCCCTGCTCTGCAGGGTGACTGCAGACAGTCAGCCCCAAACAGAAGAGCTCAGGTACCGGGCGTCCTTCCTGGGCACTGCCCCTTTCCAGAGATCGTGTCCTCACAGCTGGAGGTGGAAGCGCGGGTGGGATGACCCGGGCCGCGGCCTCCGTCCTCCTGCCGGCACCTTTCCGCTGTCCTGGCGCAGGCGAGACCTGCATACCTGCAAGGCAGCTACGGGCTGACCCACTTAGATGCAGTGGGCGTGTTCTGTTTGCTTCTTAGTCACGTGGACGCTGGGCCTAGAGGCTGAATCAGCTCCTGTTATCTCTTTTGCAGCCCCGTGGAGGCCCCCGCTCCTCCTGAGCGGCTCGGAGGCCCAGAGGAAGTGACGGAGCCCCTGGCGCAGTGTGCGGCTTGGCTGGGTGCCTATTTCCATGAGCCCGCGGTCCTCGAGGAGCGCCCCGTGCCTGCTCTTCACCATCCCATCTTCCAGAAAGGTCAGTACCTCGGCCACCTCGCAGTGTTTGGTTCAGGGGGGCTGACCTATTGACTGTCACTGACCTCCCAGCTCAGGTTACTGACTACACTGACGTGGCGTTTTCACATCGTCTGAACAGAGGCGGCGTGTGGCCGCACTGGATGGATAGGAGTGCGCAGTCTCCACCCGTTCCAAGTGGTTGTGTTAGTTTTGGCACGTGGTCACGTAATTCTTGGCAAAGGCAATAAAAATGATTCATGTAGATGGACTCCTGACTCTCGCTGGCTGAAAGGTTTAAATAGGAACACATCTGAATGGCAGTAAGTTTTTCAATAAGCTTATTGTTAACTTCATCTGCTTGCCAACAGCACAGAAAACGAGGCTCATACATGGACAATTGGCCACTTCCATACACTCAGTCAGTGACACTTAACGTTGGAGTGGGTAGCGGCAGTGTGTCTTCTTGAATAAGTTTTCAGGTTAACCCCTCAGATTTAGCATAGTTCAATAATTGTATTCTCGGGCTTCCCTGGTGGCACAGTGGTTAAGAGTCCGCCTGCCGATGCAGGGGACACGGGTTCGTGCCCCGGTCCAGGAGGATCCCACATGCCGCGGAGCGGCTGGGCCCGTGAGCCGTGGCCGCTGAGCCTGCGCGTCCGGAGCCTGTGCTCCGCAACGGGAGAGGCCACAGCAGTGAGAGGCCCACGTACCGCAAAAAAAATAAAAAATAAAAAAAATAATAATAATTGTATTCTCAAGGGATGAATTATTGTAGGATGAACTTATTGTCTACATGCGGTGTGCCGATGGAATATAGAGTCTGCGAAAACCTAAAAACACTTTCCCAGACGTTTCTTTGTAAGCTTTTGTTTGCAGCTTCATTATGGCAACTAGAGTCATTCTAGACACATACCAGGGGTTTATTTCACATGGTGATTTTTTCATGGTCATCTTAGTATTAATGAGTGTATACTTACATATAGATATATACGTATAGATGCATACACTTAAGGAAAAAAAATTACCCTGAGATTTTAGATGAGGTAAATTTAAAGCCATTTTGAATTTCAAAATGGAATTCGCTCAATAAGTTTAATGGTTCTAAATGCTGCTGTGGCTTTCAGCAAAAATGAACTTGAAGGTGGAGCAGGTTCAGGGGAAGCAGGTAGAAAAGTTCAAGCCAGTTGAGCTGATACCTGAGTTGACTAACAAGGTCCAATGAGTGACCAGGTAGGTAGGACCCTGGACGTTTTTGCTCGTAATGAACTGAAGCTGAGCTGGGTACCACGTCAGCCCCCTTGCATCACGTCGGGCTGTCTCCAGACGGTGTCTTCCATTGGGAGCCCCAGAACGTCTAAAAGGGCGTCTCTAGGACAGGGCGTGAGAGCTGGAGTGGGCCTTTGCCCCACGCCCTACTCACGTCCAGAGACCCTCCGTTGTTGCTCCCGAGAATGGGGCCCTCGCGGGCCGAGGTGGTGCTGTGGCCGCGTCACCCCCCTGCCCAGCACTGACCGCCTGCTCGGAACCAGCACCTCAGGTCGCCGGGCTGGGTCGAGGGTGTGGGTGACCCTCCTCGTGTGCCCCTCCCCCTTGCCAGGCGCAGGATGGGGGTCCTGCTGCGGGTTTGTTTTTACAGTGGGGGCTTGGGAACCTTGGAACAGTGAACTCTTCGATCTCCTGTTGCCATTTGGGGGTTACTGCCCTGGCAGGAGCAGGAGAGAACTGGCCAAGCGGCTCTCCTTCTCTTTACATGTATCACCTAAGTGAGCTGAAATTTAAGGGTTAGAAAATTTCAGAGCAGAGAAATTACGAAACCAGGTCAGGAAGGATCTGTATGATCTAACGAGGGGGTCAGCAGGGGGTGAGCTTATAAAATCCTGAAGTCCTGTCCTCAGTGCTTGAAGAGAGTTGGGACCACTCTCACCCTGCTGCCCCCCACCTTCCCGGCTCTGGGCCCGAGCTTGGCCATCCCCTCTGCCAGCTGGTCATGGTCATGGTCATGGTCATGGTCATGGTCATGGTCAGTCTGGGCAACCAGGACAAGCTGCAGGTAGGCACTGGGGAAGGATGAAGTCCGTCCAGTCACCCAGTAGCCCATCCCCTGTTGGACAAGCCCTGCAGAGCTGGTGGATACTCACTACTGGGGCCAGGTACCCTCCAGCTGGGTTTTGGGGTGAGGGCAGCCTCTCGCACCGCCCTGGTGGCAGGAGGTCCCCCAGGCTAGGCCCGCCTGCTGACAGTTAATGGTTGCTGTAGGGCCAGGTGTTTCTGATTTAGCTCAGTCACGCCTCCCAGGCAGGGGCCAGGTGTGGGGATTTTACATTTTAACAAGGGAGGTGGTGGATGGTTGTAATATGATTGCTAACACGGAGTTAATTGGCACTAACCCCCAGATGTGGTGACACCCCTTTCTGTCCAGCGGTGGTTGGCTTTGCTGTCTTTCTCTGTGTCCCTTAGCCAGTGAAATTGTGGTGAGCGGAAAAGGCCCACACAAGGAAAGTGCCCTGGCAGCCCCAGAGCTTCTAGAAGCTGTGAATCAACACAAGAAAAGAAACCTTTGCAAATGGGGAGGAATGGGTGCGTTTATCGTGGAAAAAATGCTTCCTTGACAAATGCTATTTTCTGTGCATCTCAGATTTTGAACACGTTTAACATCCTTTTGGGTGTCATTTTTCATCATAGTCCTCTGAGATTTAGAGCAGACCTCCCTGTTTCAACTTGGTTAGAAGCGTAGTGATAACTGAGCTCCTCCTTGAGTTCAGCACTTCCGCAGGTAACTCCCAGAACCCGGCCTGGAAGGCTCTGGCCTCTGCTCCGGCTGCGCTGTCTGTTCCACTACCCCGGGCCTGGCCTGGCCTGGCCTGCTGCTGCCCAGAGGCCCCTCTGCTCGGGCAGGACCGCTCTTCTCTCAGGCTCCTTCCTCCAGATCAGTGTGGGTGGTGTTCTCCATCTAGTTGTTTTGTTAGGCTGGTCACAAAACGGTGCTGAGTTGAACCATACGGAATTGCCATTTTGTAGGTTAAAACATCAAATATTGGAAATGTCACATCATTCAACTTCTTACCTTGGAGGATTTCTGAAGTCTAAGTAGGAACAAGTTAAGTATCTAGGTATTTCTGGCAAGAAACCGTTGAGCTGTCCTCCTGACCAGAAGCCTGGAGGCCTAGGTGGCTGCCTTTTTCTTGGGCCGCAGCAGGTGGGGTTTCTCTGTGGGAAAGAGAGGCCGCAGTTACCGGGGGTGAGGTTCGTGGTGCTGTTGAAGAAATGAAAGTGAAGCGTGAGTGTGAATAAGAAGTGTTCTAATTCCTTGTGGGATTGTCGTTTTAGTCATTTAATTTCAAAAACAAATTAACGTTTTGTTTTCTGAGTTTTGTGAAGGGAGTTTGTGTGTTGCTCAGGAGCTAGCCGTCTTGTAATGCAGTGAAGCATTTAGGGAGGTCGGGTCCTCCCTATAATATAACCTCTTAAAAAGGTCCGATTTGTTTATTTTGAATTCATTTTTCTCCAAGAAATAGTTGTTTAACGAAGCCATTATTCCTGAAATACATCTTACTCTTTCTTTCATGATAAAATATCATTTAAACTTATTTTCTGTGAATACTCCCTCACTTCTTTATATTTACTTATAAAAAATTTTTAGCTTCTTTGTATAATATACATCTTAACGCTTGTAGCCTTAGAGATCGATCGCAAAAGCAGTTGGAGTGACTAAAGAAGCGCTGTACCAAAAGCAGTATTTCACACTGAGTTCAAGAAGAGCAGGCCTGTGAAAGGCTAAGATCTGCTTTCAGACCCAGAATGTGTGTGTGTGGACACTCCCTTCCCTCTGCCCCTGAAGACCCTCCTGGGCAGGTGTGGCCAGGCGGTGGGCGGCAGGCCTGCCAGGCGTGCGGCTTTGTGCTTTTCCTGCCAGCCTGGAGTGCCCTCGCTGGGCAAGTGCCTGGCCTGTGCCGAGGACATCACAGGAGGCCGTCCCCGGGGCACATGTGGAGGCCCTTGACTGTCCTCCCTGTGCGGTCTCACACATGACGGTTTTCAACAGATGAGTTCTGAGTTTTCTTTTCAAAGTGACTGCAATGTTCCCTTTTAAATGAAATATTTAACACTTTAATAATTCCTTTGTCACAGCTATTAGCTTGTAGCTATGAAATCCAGCTGCATGACAGTAGTAAAACCTGCATTTTTTTAAAACCTGCTGGCTAGAGGGAAGTTTCCTTGCAACTTCTATTTCAGAGACTCTGTAAGGAGTCCTGTAATTCTGTATCCCCGTCAAACCCTCTTTCAAAAGGGCCTCTAGAAAACCCTACCAGTCAGTTAGGGGAAAGGCCCTTTCAGGGCACATGAATTAATTTCCCCACTGTGTCCTAAATGTGGGGTCCCACTGAGCCCCCTTCATTCAGTGCCCTGGAGGCCTGCTTTGGTGTGCATGTCGCCTTACACGCCATAAAGCCAGCCCAGTCAGCCTCCGGAGGGTGTCGCCGTGGAGAGGAGCGCGTCTCCTCTCAGGCTCCCTTCTGGGTCTGCAGCAGGAGGCAGCTCTGTGCTTTCAGGCGGTTTGTACTGGTATTTTTCCTGAATTTAAAAAAAAGGAATTACAATTTAAAGAGAAAATAGCTAAAGTGGGAGATGCTTTACAGGTCCTGGTTGATAGCCATCGCTGTTCTCGTGTTCTTTAAATGAGGGCTTCTAAAAATGGTTGACCTTGCTGAGATATTACCTGGTGGGGCTGGAAGGTTCATAAACCTTCCGGTGCCCATTTACTGATTAGAACAAGCTAAGGCTTGCACTTAAATTAAGTGGGAAGGAAACAGCTGGTGAGAACGGACTTCTTTCAACCCTAGAGCTGCTGAGCTGCTTTTCAGGGCTAATAGACGTGGAGATCTGGGTCTGTGGCCTTCTAAGGCTGAGGCTGGGAAAGGTGAAATGAAAAGACCAGATCAAAAGCCTGAGGGCGGGTGGCAGGCCACGGAGCCCAAGGTGCCGGGAAGGTGGTCGGAGGTCTCAAATCGATACAGGAGGCCACCGCCAGGAGCGGCCCATCACCTCTTTCACGGAGAGTAAAATCCAGTGTGTTTTTGTGGTTTAGAACCATGAGGGAAAAGAGATAAGTGGGAATGTTTATGAACAAAACCAAGGCAGGACTTGGTGAAAGCAAAGGATCCACGGGGTGTAGCGCGAGTCCTGGGGGCGACAGAGGTGGGGTTAAGCTGCCTTCCTCGTCGGGATGTTCGTTTGTTTGCTCCTGACCCTTCAGGG
This sequence comes from Monodon monoceros, assembly GCF_005190385.1. NCBI lineage: Eukaryota > Metazoa > Chordata > Mammalia > Artiodactyla > Monodontidae > Monodon > Monodon monoceros. The sequence continues at coordinate 79,448,080 of NW_021703781.1, forward strand.
CTTCGCTAACCCGTCTCCGAGAATCCCTCCCCGCTAGGACCAGGAGGCCAGTCCCACGCCGTCGTTCGTCCCTTTGCGGAGCCACTCAGGAGAGCTCTGCTTTTCTCCAGGTGGCCCCTCCATCTGGCTCTCATGGGAGCCAGCAGCTGCCATGCATCCCTTTCCTAGTGGACGGGAGCATCTTCATGGGCTCGTCATCCTCTCCTGCCTGCCTGGCCCCTGCCCTCATTTGAATATTACATCACTTCCAGCCCCTCAGTGGAACAAAAATTAGATTCCCAGAATTCTGTGTTCCACATTGAGGGTTTCTCTGGGTTGGGGGCTCCCAGCCTGGGCAGAAGGAGCATCATTTCAGCAGGTGGGACTGTGTGAGGCCGGCCAGGCCAGCTCAGAAGCAGTCAGTGCACTTCACTAGGAGCTCTTCACCTCAGCTATCAGCAACCTTCCGGTATATTGTGAGGTTCATGGGCCAAAGAGCGTAAGGTTCCGATTATGTCTGAGGGTCATCATTTTTTCTATTTTATCTTTTTTTTTTTTTTTTTTTTTTTTTTTGGGGTACACGGGCCTCTCACTGTTGCGTCCTCTCCCGTTGCGGAGCACGGGCTCCGGACGCGCAGGCTCAGCGGCCATGGCTCAAGGGCCCAGCTGCTCTGCGGCATGTGAGATCTTCCCAGACCGGGGCACGAACCCGCGTCCCCGGCATCGGCAGGCGGACTCTCAACCACTGCGCCACCAGGGAAGCCCTTCTATTTTATCTTGATGCAGTTTCCTGCCTGGCGGTTGTCATTAGGTAACCACATGTTGAACTAGGAGAGAGTCTTGAAAGTTTCAACTCTGACTCGTTCAAGCAAACAGGTTCTTCAGGTTAGTCTGGTAGCTCAGGCCCTTCTTCTGGGAGTGTATGTATCAGAATGCTCTAGAGAGCTTGTTAACAATAGTATGCCTATAATTTCTAAAATCTTACAAGAGGCAACTATATATATATATATATATATATATATATATATACACACACACACACATACGTGTTTGTGTATCCATACGCACACACATGTATATGTAGTATATGTACCTGTGCGCTATTTTGAGAATTATTGCCTTTAAAGGAATTTATTAAAATGGATCTAGCTCTTCTGAGTGCTTTTGCTGCGTGCTTCACTCTGTACGAAGGTTAACACTCCTAATTTAATAATGATTCCGTTTGAGACGTAACTGCATACTTAAGAAGTGTTTTTGCTGTTGTGATCAACAGCGTACATAAGTTCTAGGTTGCGTGTGCATGTCTCCCTGCCTTTGGAGCTCTGCACATAGCCAGGTGAGAAGGCGGGAGAGCCCACGTATCCTTCACCTTTGAGTTGGGAAGACTGGGCGAGACAGGCGGCACGTCGACGCCTCCATTGCCGGGTATGGACGCACATCGGGACGATGCCCCCCGAGAGCCTGCAGAGAGCCTCGCCAGGTGCTGCCACGTTGCCAGGATACCCCAGGGTAGAGTGTCGGCACAAAGCTGAGCAGAGCCTTCAGAAGGCATCCCGATACTTTGACCAAAACTGTGTTTTTTCTTTGAAGTAGCCAGCTGAGTGAAGCTTTAGATTCTTCTGGAGACCCACGAGCAGTGGAAGTGGCCGTTAGAGGGGTTCTGGAAACTGACCTAATTCTCCGCGCACCTAACGTGGAACTTGTCCTGGGACCGCGGTGATAGAGTGTAAATATCCACATACCCGACAGTCGCCTTACACTTACCTTAGGGAGGAAGCATAGTAAAATGCCCGCCCCCCTCCTGTGGGGGGAGAATTTAGCCTGTCGATACCTGCTCCTGAAGTGCCGTCGTGGCTGGAACAGAACCACAGCCTGCTGGCCTCTGAGAAAATGCCTGATGTCCCTGTGCAAAGAGCCCTCTGACTGATCAGTAATTACCAGGGTATCCTGGGTAGCCTAGTTCAGTGGAAGTTTCCTCCTAAATCTAAGAGGTGGTCAGATCCTGTGTTCCCTGAGGTTTCCATAAATCAGGCAAAAAAATTGAACTCGAGAATGCCTTCCCTCAAGGCCACTGGGGTCACACGGTATAATTTAACCAAGCTCAAACGGTAACCAAAAAGCTGGTTTGAAAGTCAGCTACTTTCAAACCTTGTAGGATTTAATGGGGTCTCTATTACAAATAAATAGTACCTAAAATTGAAATTATTACAAGTGTTGCTTTTTTGGGAAAATATTCACATTAAAACATGACTATTACCTGTAGCGTAGCAATTAAACATCATACCAATGGAAGTGCCTATTAAAAATAAAAGTCACCGTGATTACGTTCACACGTTTAGAAAGATATTACTTGCAAGGTCCTCTGTTGGATTTGGGTGTATTTCACCTCAAAAAAGGAGTAGAGAATCAAGTTTCTGCCTGCTAGGGGAAGTAAATTACATTGTCACCTTCTTAATAATTTTTCATTTGAAATGAGCTTTGAAAAATAAGAATCTTCTAACAAGCCTATATTTTAAAGTGACAAACCGACTTTAAATGTCCTTCCAAGATTTTTATTCCAACTGTAGTCATTATTATACGTGTGCTGCTTCCAAAGAGATGTTTAAAGTAATATTTTTGTGGTCATAGGATGTCTATTCACATTTTACAGGCAACATTAATGTATCTTGATACCATGCTAGCGATAATAAATAGAATCATCTCTACTACCTGGGTTTATAGAGAAAATGGTATTTTAATACAACGGTGTATAGAACTGGACTATAAGTTACCAACGTTAAATGTGCATATATTGGTATAAAACTCATGGCAGTAATGCCGTCAAACTATTTGTAGGATCCCAAAGTGTAAAAACTATTACTTAATTTAAATGCTCTGTCACATAGGTTTACTTGCAGCCCTTATGTTCAAGATGACTCAGAATATAAGATTTACTGAAGGTCACGTTTCAAATGTCAGGATGGAAAAGTGAGGCATTGACGTGCAGAAGAATCACCTGTCTTTCCGAGGTGTGAGGCCATTGGTGTTGCTTTCATGACCACGAGGGGTGGGAATCTCCAGGGCAGAGCAGACCTGCTGGAGGCTCAGCTTCTGGGGCATCATGTGATGTTTTAAGGCCACATAATAAAGTGCTTCTGAAGAAGAAAACTGAAGAATGAAGTAGAGGAAGAGTCTGTTTAGCTCTTCAGTATGTCACTGAGTTATATTCAGATTTTTCCTGCCCTCAAAACACTGAGGGAAATACTGGTAATGTTTTGGGAAGGAGCATCCCTGCTGAGCCCTGCCCCTCAGCCAGCATCACTGTATATGGGATCTCTGTTACTACGGCAACTACTTTTTCCTTTCTTGAGTGCTGCTGTTTGTGTTGACACAAACACATCGTGTAAAGGACGTGTCCCGGATTTGGGGGGAGGGGGCATTGTCTGCTTTTTCCTAAAAACACACACTCCTTCCTCAGCTGCGCTGCGAGGTCCAGCAGCAGCGTGCTCTTTCAGCCTGTCCTCAGACAGTGTGAAGGAGACCCAGCATCCGTGCTTTGGAGACCCGGGGCTCACTGCTTGGCCAAGAGGTATACTTTTCATAGAGAATTCGCATCTCTTCCTCTTTGTAGAATAAAATATGCAAGAACCAACATAAATGGCATGTCCCCCCCCCTTTTTTTTCTTCAAGAATTGGGCCTTTGATGTTCAAGAGCAGCAAATATTAAAGGCCATCCCTAGCAGGCTGTAGAAACTGCACCTATTTGTGACATGTAAAGCAGCACAAATCTCGCTGAATATGATGGTATCATTAGTTTGTGAATCGCATCCTTGAAAATAACCGTGGAGGAGCCAGATCGGTTTAGAAGAAGATAACAAAATGGTTTAAGCTACTTAGGTTGAATGCCAATTATATTTTAATATTCAACTGAGCATATTTTACTAAGAAAAAAGGCCGCATTGACGCATGCATAACTCATTGGCAGCGTCGGCCAGCTGTGCCACTCTACTCTCCGGATCACTTTGTGCATTTTAGTAGCATGGTAATTTAGTAGAGAACTACCTGAGTGATGGCATTTTCAATGAGCAGGTAATCTACAGAGAATTTCTATATGGTTATGAGTTCTGTGCTTCAGCCCGGCAACACAAAAATACATCAAGACCAATTACGGTATCAACTTTCAGTGTGGTACCCTCGCCACGCAAGTGCATGTATTTCTGCCCCAGGCATTTCAAATTGCATCTAATTTGAAATCTTTGGGGTTTTAATTAAATTTCAGAATATATGGAATTCTTCATTAGTACCTGCTCTGAATAGAAGATTATGCTTCTCTCGGTTTCTCGTTAAAGAAGTAGGCTGTGGTAAAGAGCATGTTCAGGAACCAATCATTTGTGGGGCCTGGGTATTGGAACAGAAATAGTGAAATGCAAAATAATATCCAAAAGATTATTAGTCCAGGGAGAGTCTCTTGATTTGTATTTTAATGGAATTTTACATTTCTCTTAATGATTTGCAAATTGTCCTCTGATTATAAGATGCATTAAGCTTTTCACTTTAATGGCAAAGACACAGCCATTAGCAGAATTTTTTTTTTCTGTCTCCTTTTTAGAGTGCTTCCCTGCAGCAGATAAATATTGAAACCATTAACACCTTTTGATGTTCGTCACAGCCTGCGTCTTAGACCCACGCACGCACGGCTCCCAAGGTCTCTCAGTGTTAACACGTGGCTAGGGGCCCCTGACTCTCCACCCGCTGTGCTTCCTATTCTAGAATATGGGATTCGTCGCATTTAGGGTTTCATTAGTGGTCTTGTTTATTTGGGTTAAAGCTAACGCGTTTCAGTATTATTAATGGCCCCATTTGTGTGAATGAAAGCTGTGCTGTCAGCGTGGAGGTTGACGGTGGTCTGCAGGGCTGGAGCGAGGGGGAGCCTGCGCAGCCCTGGAGAATCGGGAAGGAGTGCACCCGGCACCATCTCCCCGCGCGGAGCTTGTAGAGGGCGCTGGCTGCCTGGGCTGACCGCACTCCACCCCGACCGCAGAGCACCTGCCTCTGGCTTGGCCTCTGAGATACTGTCTGCCCAGGTGGGCGGGCCACACGGAGCCACAGCAGAGGGGGAGGGCTCCAGGAGGAAGGGCGGCCCCCACCTGACTCGGTCCTGCTGGGAACCAGCCGCGCTCGGCCTCCCAGGGCCCCGAGGGGTCACTCTTCCCGACTCTTCTCCGACGGCACCCGGTCCGTTGTCCTTTCGTTCACTGCCTTGTGGATGTGGGTTGAGCACCAGAAGCTGTTGTTCATCGTGCCGTGGATACAGTTACGGATGAGGTGGGTTCTAGTGGGGGGAACGGGGGAGGGGAACGGAGAGGTGGTGAACAGACGTGGGGCTCACCATGGGTCACAGGTGGCATCCTGTGGAGCCCTGTGTTTGTCCTCAGCCCAGCACCCAGCCCAGTCCCCGTGAACGTGACAAGGAATGCGTGAATGCAGGCCGTGCCAGCCCGCTTTTGGAACTTGGCGTGACGTTCCTGGGTCTGGGTGTCCCTTGCGGATGGGCGCAGATGAGGCCCGCCGCCATTTCCTCCTTTCCCGGGGACTCTTCACTTGTGGGACGTCCTCCTTTGGTGGAACACGTACGTGAGCGCATTGGGGTTTGTGTCGGGGATGTCTGCACCGGAGAGCACGATGTTAGGGGACGCAGGCCCGCCGCCCTTGACTGAGGCTGGAGGTCTTTGTGAAGTGTAGCCGGCCTGTTGCCAGCACCCTGGACGCACTTCGTGGCCAGGTACCCTGACCTTCAGTTCAGTTGCCGGGGACTGGGCCCTCCTTCCAAGCGTGGCTTCTCGCTCTGCAGCACAGAAAGCGAGAGGACGGGGCCAGCGGGCCAGCCAGGTGTCAACACGAGGGCGTGTGTGGAGGTGTGCCTTGTGTCTGAGAAAACTGGCAGGCTTGCCTCCCTGTTGTTTCCTCCTCCTACAAGGAGAAGATAGGAAAGGCGTCCGCAATCAACGAAGGTTATGTTGATGCTTCGTTCCCTGGTAGCGAACCAGGCCTCCGAGGAAAAGCAGGGAGCCGTTGGCTGAGGCACTGCTGCATCTCTAGAGCACACACCACCCTGGGCGCGCGCTGGGACTCCAAGATGCTTCCTGGTGAATGTGCCGATGCAGGCAGCCTCCGGCGCGGCCCGGGCCCCAACGCTGCACTCAGTCGTCCGCCTGGCTGCCTCTCCAGAGCCTGTGCCCGGGCGGCCCCAGCTCCGCCTGGCTCTCCGTCTCGTCTCTGCCCCTGCCTCAGAAGCGTGTGAAGATTGACCGCGTCGCTCTCCGCTGTGCAGTAAAGTCTCATCAGGCCTGCCGTGAGGCCCCGCTCCTCCTTCCACCCAGAGGAAGACTCTTTGCTGATGGAACTGGTTCCTGCTGTCTGGGCTGGAGGGTTGAGGGCCTCAGGGAAGGTGGGATCTTACATAGCAAGTCTCCGGGGAGCCCCTTCCTGGGGAAGGCTCACGCTGGCGCAGAGGTCTACACAGGCGCTGGATCCCGAGGTGTGTGAATGCCCCAGAGCCAGGCCCCAAACCGCCTGCACCTCAAGGCTGGAGCCCTTCTCCGAGGCCTTGTGCGTGACCTCTCGGGACCCCCATCGCTCCTGCCCAGGGCTGCACACACGCTGTTTCTGAGCCTGAGTGCTTTTCTAAACCTCGGGTTTCTAAATTCAACCAGTTTAATCTGGGATCCTAGAAAGAAAACTGGAGGCTCTGAGTTTACGTTAGAGATTTGAGCTGTGTTAGCTTTCTCTCTCAGCACACGTGATGGTTCTCGGAGAACTTCTTACAGCTTGTCGGCCTTGCCCCCCTCACTGAGCTGATAAAGGCAGCGCCACGTGTGCCCGCCCGCCACTGGGTGGCGGAGCTCCCCGGAGCCCACGGCACGGCCGCACCCACCCCAGGTGAAAGGAATTGAGGGGACTGTCTCCCGCACCCATCACTCCCTCGGCCCTGCTGCTGCAGCAGAGTGGAGGGTCTGCGGGGCTCAAGGACAGCTGAGCGCAAGCAGGGCTTCGGAAGACGTGGACAGACCTCCTCTTAAACTGTAGGGGACCTGTTCTAGGCCACTTGGGTAAAGCGTAAGTTCTACTGGATGTTAGTAGATATCTCACCAGAAAAAGATTCCATGACCAAAAAGCTTGAGAAATTTTAAACAAAGCTAAACAGGTTTCTTTGTGACAGGAATTCTCAGAACCTTGAACACGTTGCTGGTCAAGAAGATGGTCAGTAAATGCCCTGACTTGCCCAGACAACCTTCTTCTACGACGCCTCTCCCTGCTGGCATCCGTGGGATGCTCATGTTTCTCAGAGCACAGCCTGGGGGACTCCAGCCTGTGGAACTGCCGTAGAAATGAGCTAGACATCCTGGGTTGACCTGTGGACGCTGGCAGGGTTTCAGGAAATGTCCGGCTTTTCAGAGGACCCTGGGAGGTGTGCGGCCCTAGCCCACCCCATCCCATCCCAGACCGAGTGCGCATGGGCCCTTTCTTCCAAGAGCTTGCGGAAGGAAGTGTGTAGGATAACCACTTCCCGGCTGCCTTGGACACTGCTGTTAAGCGATTCTTGATTGGTTGTTCCTTTTTATACTCTAGCGTCAGAAGTCCTAGAAATCACTCAGTTCAACATATCTAGTGAATGCCTTCCCCTGGACTTAAAAATAAGTAAATAAACGTCGCCCTCTTCACAGTGAAGCTGGGAGGGTGGGGATGCGGATGCCGTTCTCTGGCAGAGCCCTAGGCCAGACCACGGAGAAAGGAGTTCAGTTATCAGTCATTCAGCAAATATTTATTGAGCTATAAGCAAAGCCCTCTTTTTGGCTCTTGGACTTAGCAACAAACTAAACAAAGTTCTGAGTCTTATGGAGCTTATATTCTAGTGGGAAGTATGCAGGTGTGTGTTTGTAAGTCTATCCCATGTATATATAGATACAGATATAGATATATACCCGCTAGACCGTCAGGGAGGGGCGTCATCGCTTTGTGCAATAGAAATCAGGCCGCAGGGATGAGGGTGTGAGGGGGCTCCTTTGGAAAGTATGGTCAGGAAGGGAGGGGACGCCACAAGCATGGAATCCGGATGCTGGCAATGTCGTCGTCTTCCCTCTTATTTTAAAAGTTAATTGTCGGGGGGAGAGGAAGAAAACTATGTGAATAAATACCTTTTGAATCATTTTTTATCATATGAGAGAAAGGAGCAGTTTCAAGGGCCTCATGAAGAATAATTGCTGAGTCCACGGATGACAGGTTGGTATTTTCATTATTTTTATGAAATAGCTACTTCAGACAAAAGAATATTCATTAAGGATTTGTGAGGTATAAACAAAAAAGAGAGGACGCCTATGTACCCACCCAGGTTGAGAATGGAGCACTGTCAGCGCCGCTCAGTCCCACGTGCCCTCCCTGGCCACGTCTGCCTTCCCCCAGCCCGGCTCCATGTTTTGCATTTTGTATATGAATGGAATAACGCTGATGTCTCCCTGTGACTTGCTTCTTTCAATCAACATTTTTGTGAGACCCGTCTGTTTTCAATCCTGTAGGGATACTTCACTAGCTATAACTACTATGTAGAATCCCATCTTATGGATGTGCTGTTATTTGTTTCCTATCCTCTGTCAGTAGGCATTGGGCTTCTCCTCATTCTTTGCCTTTTTAACTAGTGATGCTACAAATACTTTAGCACAGGTGTCCCAGTGTCCAGGTGGCTGGAATCTGTGGGCAGAGTACTGGAGAAAAGGGAGCTACACAGAGAGCTTCAGAACTCAGCGTGGTGTCCTCTTGAGTCGGTTGCGGAGTGCTACTGTGTGTGCGTGGGGACCCACTTGAGACTGACAAGGAGCTACTGGGAACTGAAGTTGAACAATTCCCAGGGGAGTGAACAGCACTAGAGATGGAAAGTGTGGGAAAGTACGAGAAAAAGTTTGTTTTTTGTTTTTCATTTAAAAATGATTAACTGTTCAAAATAAAATTAATAATAATAAATTTGGGGTTTATAATATACATAGAAGTAAAATACAACAGTAACACGAAAGGTAGGACTGGGAAAATGGAAATATGCTGTCAGTTACTAGATTACTGTGAGCAAGTTATTGTATTAACTGAGGGAAGACTTTGATAAAGAGGCATATTATAAATCCTAGAATGCCGCTAAGAAACAAAACCAAAGTGAATAGTTCACAGGCCAGATCAGAAGGTAAAATAGAGTACTAATTTTTAAAGTAATCTAAAAGGAGGCAGGACATAGAGGGAAAGGAGAACAGATGGGACAAATAGCAAGTTGGTCGTAGGCAGATGCAAGCCCAAGCATACCGACATGTACACTGAATGTAAATGGTCTCAAGGTTCAAATTAAAAGGCATAGATAAACAGACTGGATTTAAGAAGCCAGACCCTACTATATATTTTCTACAATAAACAGATAATTTAAAAGGACAAAGGGTTCTGTGCAAAAAGGTAAGAAGAACAAAGGCGTGCGTATTAAAAAGGAATAAGTATACTGTCTATATTCAGATTGCAAATTGTTTACATAGAAAATCTTATAGAATTTTGAAAATATCTAACAAGTGAATTTAACAAGGTTAAGGATACAATTTTAATATGTAAGAATTAATTGATTTTACATAATAAAATTAAGAATTAAATTTTAAAAATTACAAGAAGTGTCCGAAGTATAAAGTATTTCGGATTAACTTTAGTAAAAGATATGCAGACGTCTCCACTGAACAATATAAAACGGAGAGAAGTTAAAGAGGGTCTGAATAAATGTGTAGATCTTGGTCATTGGAAAAGCCAATATTGTCAAGAAGTTAGTTCTCTGTGAGCTCTATATTCAGTTCCATCAGGCCTTTGAATTCCCAGCTGATACTAAACCTACATGGACATGCAAAGGGCCTAGAATATCCAAAGCAGCCTTGAAAAAGAATCGAGTTGTAGGACTTACATTACCTGATTTTAAAACTTAAGACAGATCTTCTATAGTCAAGGCGCTGTGGGACTGGCACAAGCCTCAAGACTTAGAGCAATAGAACATACTAGAGCTTACCACACTTTTATAGTCATTGTATCCCTGAGAAAGGCTCCAAATAGACGGATGAGGAAAGTAAATCTTTTCAAAAAACAGTGCTTAAACAACTGGATATCTCACACACACACACACACACGCACGCACGAAAAAAAATTTGTCTTGACCCCTAGCTCACGCCATACATAAAAATTGATTTGAGGTGTATCATGTACGTAACATAAAGCTGAAACTCCAAAGCTTTTAGAAGAAAACATGGAGAATATCTTCATGACTTGAATAAACAAACATTTCATACAACACTGAAATACAAAGCCAGGAAAGAAAATAGCAATAAAATAGACTTTATCAGAAGTTAAAAGACATCATTAAGAAAATGAATTGGAAAGTCACAGAGTAAGAGAAAAGATTTGCTACACGCATATTCCGTGTCAGTAGCCATGGGTTGAATGACTAAGGCAAGTGATCTAATTATAGAGCACTTCATTTAATTAATTATTATTTCCCCAGCCTGCTGCTGATGTGCAACCTTGGAGATTCATTAATCTGAGTATCAAACAAACAGTATTCCTAGATCTGAAAATCACTGTGTCAGTTCCCCGCCTTTTCCTGAGTGTCGTGTTGAGCCAGCACTGTTGACAGCCCTTTCGGAAAGTGCTTCTCCAGCGTTGGAGAGTCCGTTTGGCTGCAGGGCAATCTTTGCCGGCCATGACCACACACAGCCATGGGCGGGGGAGTCTGTCTGCTGGCTCCTACTGTGGAACAGGACCTGGTTTTTGAAGTTGGCGATCGTTTGTTGACCACTCCATAGAGTCAGAGGTATTGTCATTTATCACAGAAACTTCTGGAAGAATTTGAGCCCCTGATAATGTATGGCTTGAGACTTTTTAAAGTTTTAAGTGGTAGATGCACACGTGATACTGAAAATTCAAAATCAAATATTTTCAATTTTGTCTCTGTTGTTGAAAATGAAAAATCTTACTGTCTCACCCCCTACCTCATAATATAGTGGTGGAGTTTCAGCTGAATGAAAAGACTCAGAATTAAGTTGCTGAATTTGAAGGGGAACACAGTAGTGTTTAAGGGGATCATGGGACTTATGAGAACTATGTAATGAGGTACTTTCTATGACTGTGCAGATTTCGTTTCTGTGTTTAAAGCCCACTTTCCCAGCCTGAGATAATTGATGCTCACTTTGAGAATTTGGGAGGTATGGCAGAAACTGTTGGGACTGATTTTAGAATTGTTGTGATATGCCATCTTGTTACTATAGTCAGTTAACAAAGTCATAGGTGAAGTCAGGACTTTTGGTCCATCCAGGGTTCCCTACTGAATTATGAAATGCCATGATGCTGTCTAGGAAGGAGATGTGAGATGACCAGTCTCCACCGTGACCTTTCATGATCCTCACCCCTACTTCCCCAGCTGAATCAGAGCTGGCCCCAGGTGGCCCACAGGGTATGGAAGAAGTGACGGTATGGCTTCCGAGGCTGGGAAATGCATTGCATCTCCCAGTGCCCTCTTGGATCACTTAACTCTGAGGGAAGCCAAACCGCCATGTCGTGAAGACACTCAGCAGCCCTTTGGAGAGGTCACATGGGGAGGAACCGAGGCCCCCAGCCAACAGCCAGCAACAAATTCCCAGCCACAAAAAATGGGTGAGAAAAGAGGCCGAGGGAAGGACCTTATCGAATGCTAACTTTCTTGGGCTGAGTGGAGCGTCCAGAAGAGGCCCACACTCCGAGCAGGAAGGTGAGGGTCCTGGGAAGCAGGCCAGGGCACCAGTGGCAAGCGCTACCGTGTGGCGAGGACAAAAGCAGAATGGGAGGCAGCAGGCCCCGGCAGCACTGGGCTGCTGTGCCTCGGCTTCCCTGCTGCGGCGGGCACCGTGGGTGAGCTCGGGGGGTTTGTCTGCCCTGGGGCCTAAGGCCAGCCCTGGAAGAAGGCCACTTGGTTATACCGTCCCTCGCTTTAAAGTCTGCACTTACCGGACTGCCGGGTAAGACCCAGAATTCCCATGGCCCGCCGTGTGGCCTCTGCCGCCTGGAGCCCCTGCCGTGCTCTGCAGTCCCACCTGCACCCCTGAGCCGGCCGCTCCTCCTTCCTGGCACCCACCCGCTCAGCCTGGAGCCTGTCACCTGCTCACCCACAGGTCTCAGCCCAGGGAGCCTCTCCCTCACAGCCTGCGCTCTGCTCTGCTTCTCATTTGTATTCAGTTGTATGAACGCCAGGCATTCACCTGCTCCACGAAGGGCTTGCCCGCCAGGGAGGTCACCACCGGTTGCTGCTCATTAAATATTTATTGAATTAATGAGTAAGAAGCCAATTAGTTAATTGATAAATCCGAACACCTCACATGGGTCTTTCTTCCCTCCCGTGTGAGCCTGAGTTTGGGACATCACTATTTACTTAGGCCAGCGTGCTCCTTCTGAGGTGACATTAGTCATCCCCATACTGCAGCAAGGTGGTCCTGTGCACCCTGCCAGATACCAGTGGTCCTCAGCGGCCACTGGGCAGGGTTGGATAGTGGCCTGGGTACAGGCTCTGCCCGTTTTTCCCCAGGGGCAGCCCTGGGCTGGTGACAGCAGCTACGCCCCTCTCATGACACCTGTGGGAGTTGCAGGTACCGTCTTCATTCAGTTATGGAACGAAGTAGAGCTCCCCGAGCCCTGGGCATCCAGTCCTTCCACCGGGGCCGTCACCAGCCTCAGAGCCCACCGTCCGTGTCCCACTAGGCTCTGTGCGCTGCTCGTTTTGGTCTGCAGCCCAGACTTTCCAGAAAACCCCAGGGATGGTTGGAAGACAGTGGCGGGTTATCCCGCTTTGGTCTCTTACCTGCCCAGAGCAGGGAGAGGACCATGTCCTCATCCCTTTGTAAACAGGCGAGGACTGACTTTTCAGGGAACAGATCTGATGCGAAGTGTAAAAGGCTGAAGGACTTTAGCGTTACCTTATGGGGTTGCCACCTGCCCCAGCAGCCCCTCTCTGCACTCAGCCCTGGTCCTTGCGAGGAGAGGAGGAGACCGGGACCCGCCGGGCTGGGCAAGCGGGGTGGGGGGGCGGTGGTGTGTCCTCCCACCTCCCCATCTACCCGGGTGAACTTTCTCCGCGTGTGTTCACAGTGGGTATCCTGGCCAGGCCCTTCTCCCGCCTTTCCTGCTCATCACCCCTGCCGAGGGCACCCGTTACCCCCTTCACCCACACCTGCAGAGCCTCGCCCTCATTTGAATAGGTGAGAAACCAAAGTCAGCTGCACAATTGGAGCTGGATTCCATCACTCAAAATTCAGTCACAACTTCTTTTGAATTCTTCAGCTGCCCTGCGGCAAAGGCTCAATGTTGATACTGAGATTAATCCCCAAAGAGACCCTCATTTCTCTGCAGAGAAATTAAAGCTTGCCAGTTTTCCTTGTGCCTGTCCTTCTGACAGCTCTGTCAGTAATGATATGCCTTCTCCATGGCGTAATCCCCGTCCCACGGTAAAGAATAATTCATTAAGAAATTAAGGGCTTATGCTTCTTTCTGTTGGGTTGGTCATCCAAAGTTAGCTAAAATTATTTAACAGACCTCAGGGCTATTTCAGACAAGCTCAAGAAGCCGCATGGGTGGGGATCGTTCAGACTCACCCGCCCCCCTTTAGATTTGCCAGTGTTCCCAGAGATTGAGTTAAATGACACCAACTGGGGCCTCTGGCTGGGCCTAGGATGGTGGGTTCAAAAGGAAGCGTATTTTTAGACTTCGCAGGAGCATCGAGATTTGTGCTAATCAAGCCGGACGCTCTGGAGGGCTAGCAGAAGGCTTCTAGAAGCTCTGAAAGAGTGCACGGGCGTTCCTGAACAGGGTTGGAGAGGGGTGGGGTCCGGTATGCATACGTTGACTCGTTTTTTACAGAACACTGGTGCGTATAGCATGAAATGGCATGGATCTGAAATTCACTAGCCACTGGTACCTTTTCTGCCTCTGGACTAAAGCCACAAACGGGAAGGCGAGATTTGACGGAGGCCTCTTGTCGCTGACTCTGGGCAGAGAAAAGGACACTGATGTTGGAAAATGTTGTATCGTTTAAATCTGATTTTTCTGCCTTCCTCTTGTTTTGATAACAAGCTTGTGCCCGTGAGTTATGTCCTTCCTGTGGGGTAGGCTCGTTCAGGAGATACAGCGCAACCAGCCGAGAAAGTTGGGAGTATTTCTAAGGGGAAGGAGAAAAAAGGAGGGCTCCAAGGCAGAACACAGGTAGATGAGGTTTTCAGGGGCTGTGGGGACGTCAAAGGGAATTAGGACAAGGGAGCTCAGGCTTGATTTTGACTCCCTTTTTTACAGTGACCCTCAGTAACCCTGTTAACTCCTTCCTTCCCTCCCTCCCCTTTCGGTGGTTTTTTTTTTTTTTTTTTAATACGGCGTCTTTCTCTATATTTCCTATATTGTTCAGAAACCGTTAACACCTGTTGGGAAGTCAGTTCTTCAGGTTTGAGCTGAATGACAATTATTTGAATGGTAAAGGGTGTTAATGTATAATTATTCACGTTCATACCAGGACATTGACAGTTTAATCATTTCTCTGTAGGCTTTCTTAAGTTTGAGCTTAAAGTCTTAGGCATAATTCTTTTGTTAAATAAGTTTCGGGCGCTCTAATTATTGGGAAGGTGAATGCAAATACGCCCAGGTGCAGCTGTGAGGCTGTTGAACCCACTTCACCTGCGCCAGTCTCGCCAGGTGAGCGCGTCACGTCCCCGCAGTGGGTGAGGCAGGAGGCTCATTTCCGAGGGCTAATAGTCAATCCTTTCTGCGAGATGAGCTCTGAGATTGTGTTCTGGTGCTCCCAGGGCCAGCCGGAGCCCGCGGGGGCATTGCTATTCATGAGCTCAGAGCCCTGCTCGGCCTGTCCGGGCGTGGAAAGGGACCCGCCTTAACCCTTTATTGAGATCATCTACCTCTGGACCCCTCTGTCCTCCTCAGAACTCTTGAGGACCCCAAAGAGCTTTGGGTTATGAACACTTTATCTGTCTGCAATTTCCACGTTGGAAATTAAACCTGAGAATTTTTTAATATATTAATTTGTTCTAAAGGAACAATAATAAATTCACTGCATGTTATCAAAAATAATATATTTATATGAAAATACCTCTATCTTCCAAGACCAAAAACACTTAGAAGAGTAGCATTGTTTTGCGTTTTTGCCAGTTTCTTTCATGCCTTTGCCTTAATGGAAGACAGGTGGATTCTCATAGCTGCTCCTGCATTCAGTCTGTTGTTATCACACATCGTGTAGCTTATGGGAAACTTCTGCGTGCTTCTGGGAGAATGAGAATTTAAAAGGCAAATAAACAGCACCTTAGTATTACTGTGAAAGTAGTTTTCACCTCACAGTGCCCCTAAACAGGTCTCAGGGACCCTGAAGCTCCCCAGACTGGACTTTGAGGACCGCTGTTCTAAAGCTCGCAAATGTTTAGCGCTCCTGGAAGTTTCTCGTAATGAAATTTGTGTTGCGGGTTCCTGATTTTTTTTTTCATTTTTTCATTTTGTTTTTCTAAATTGTGTACATTAGAATTTATTCTTTTTGACAAATGCTGTATGCTAACACATATATGGAATCTTAAACCAAAAAAAAAAAGGCTCTGACAAACCTATGGGCAGGACAGGAATAAAGATGCAGACGTAGAGCATGGACTCGAGGACACGGGGAGGGGGAAGTGTAAGCTGGGACGAAGTGAGAGAGTGGCATGGACGTATATACACTACCAAACGTAAAATAGATAGCTAGTGGGAAGCAGCCGCATAGCACAGGGAGATCAGCTCAGTGCTTTGTGAGCACCTAGAGGGGTGGGATAGGGAGGGTGGGAGGGAGACACAAGAGGGAGGGGATATGGGGATATATGTATATGTACAGCTGATTCACTTTGTTATACAGCAGAAACTAACGCAACAGTGTAAAGCAATTATACTCCAATAAAGATCTATTAAAAAAAAAATTTACTCTTGGTCCACAGCTAGAGATGCGCACAGCTGTGGTGCTTGACCTGCAGCGTCCGCTTCACGTTCCTTTTGTTAACCTGTACCCCACACTCAGCCTGGCCTCCGCTAGATCAGAAGCAAATCAGAGCCCTACAGCGTGTCCCCAAGGCAGCGGGAAGGGTATTTCACATCATGTGCACGTGAGGGCCTGGGGCACAGGTCCTTCCTTCCCCTGACCTACAAGAAAGAATAACTTTTAAATTTAAAACACCGTGTATTTTCTTGTTAGCAGAACCGAGAGCCCCCCTCTGATGGGCAGGGAGTGTAAGTGTGAAACTAGCAGCAGGCTGCAGCGTGCTGACCACGGAGCTTGTTTCCCAGCCTGACGGGACGCTCACGCACGTGGGTGCCTTCCACCACGTGGGCCCCCGCTGCCCCGCCTGCCCGGACCATCAAGGCTGCACCCGTGCCTGGTGAGGGGCAGCCACTGAGTACGAGTCACCTGTGGCGACCCCGAGAGGGAAAGGCCCAGGCCAAGCAGCAGAAGGACACGAGGGTCTGCTGGGGCTCCTGTCCCCTTTCCAGACTCATTGTGGCAAAGAACGCCCCATTGTGAGGAGGGAAGGGGCAGGGATGGGATGGAGACCAGCCCTGACATCTGCGCGGCCCTGACGGACAAAGTGCTTTGGCACAGGTAACTCAAGGGACCCCCGTGTGGTGCGCGCCCCATTCCACCCCCGGGGGACCATGGTAAGCAGCCCAGCATGAACTTTCTGTAGTGAGTGCTGAGGCCTGGCAGCGAGTAGGAGCTGCCTGCCAAGGGGCCTGAGAGCCACCTGCAGAGCGTGCCTCTCAGCATCCACCCCCTCTGACCCGGGGGGCCTCCCCCCTGCAGTGGATGGTGATAGAACCCGCGGCGCGGGGGCTCCCGAGGACTGAACGAGTCGAAGCACATCGCACAGTGCCTGGTGCACAGTAAATGCTCAATAAACATTGGCACTTGTTACGACCGTCAGTGGTTTTTAAGCACATTTACCGCCATTTCCAGATGAATCTTCTTCAAAATAGCACCCATGCCCGTTTCCCCAGCTTTCCTCAGAAGATTTGGAGACCTTCTCTTTGGAAATGGCCTTCCAGCCGTCGCATCACACAGAGTTTGCCGGGCACTGACTGACTCCCTGCTGTGTACCAGGGGCTGTTAGGTGCTTCGGAATACTCTGTGTTGGCAACTTTTCTCACCCAGGAGTGGATTTGACTTTTGGGAAGTGATCCAAAATTCGGCCTACCCAACGCTGGACGCTGGTCGTTAGACCAGCAGAAATAGCTTTGCACCCCGATGAGTTGAGACCACAAACTAACAGGCCATCTTTACTTGAAGCCTTACCAGTTGGCCCAGGGGCAGTACCTGAAGAAGTAGCCAAGCATGTTCAGAGAAGGGACAGCACTTCCCAAAGGGCTCCTTTGAAAGGCAACACAGCTTCATCCCTAAGAATTCCGGGGGGTTGTCCCCCAGACGAGGGCTTGTACTGGGTGCGCCCCGTCCTTGAGGTGTTGGCGGCCAGCCGGAAAAGGAAAGCGTAAAATGATGTGCCACCCGGAGCTGCAGGTGGATGTCGGGCTTGGAACCAGATGCGCGCCGGAGGTGGTGGGTGCTGTGTGTGGTCGGGCCTAATTTTTAAGGAGAGCCTCAAAGGTGGAGGCGTTGGTGTCTCCCTTCAGGGGCAGGGAGGCCGGCTCCTCCACTACTAAAGAATTAATATTTTGAGCACGGCCACTGTTGGCCACGTGGGGCTGCAGGGTTTCTTCCATGGCTCGCCCTGCAGGCGCTGAGGAGGCTGGCTGAAGTGCAGACTCAGCCAGAGCAGAGGCCTCGGCGGAGCCACTGGGACTGGGTGGAGACGCACCCCGTAACCAAAACCAGCATGGCCAGGACGGGGCTTCATCTCACCCTCCAGGCCCGCCCGGGAGAGCAGAGCACACGAGGCCCCTGGCCAGCTGTGTGGACAGCAGTCAGGTTAGGACAAGCCGTACATCCAGGAGAGGCTGCTGAGGGCTCGGAAGCCTTGCGTCAGGTGGGAAATAGTTGGGGAGGTGGAACCAGAGCAGCGGGCTGAGGGCCGCGGGGCCAGGCCAGCTGCCTTAGCCTGCGGCCTTCCCCGCCGTCGCCGGAGAGCCCTGCACTGAGGCCCGGGGAGGGCAGAGGCGCGTCTCACCCCGGGTGAACCAGGTGCCTTAGGCGAAAGAAGCAGGAAGCTTCCTCTTTCCTTGAATGTTTTGGGACCAAGGCCATGAGTTCTGCCTTGCACACAGTTTCAGTAGCTCTGCCATTAGCTGGACGGTTATTCCAGGCTCACGCGGGAGCCATGAGGATGGGGTCTCCCTCGGGGCCTGTGATCTGGGCTCTCAGCATTGCCTGGGACCACAGAGCCCCACGCTAGGAACCAGAAGAGGCTGGCGCCGCCGTGTCCCATCGGCTGGAAGAGGGATCCTCGCCTCGGGCACTTGCAGAAGGAGCAAGTGGTAGTACACTGAGCAGCACGTGAACGTCTTCTAGACGGGAGCCGCCTGCCACTGCCGCATCAGTTGCCCGCCCCAGTGTCCCATCTGGGGGCTCACTTCTACTTGAAGAACCCCCAACTTCTCTTCGGGAAACTCCTACCCACTCTTCAAGGCCCAGCCCCCGTCAGCTCTGCTCCAGCACGGCCCTCCCCGTGTCCTTGTCCGTGTTGGAGCTCTCCATCCAATGCCACGGTTTTTTCCAGCCTGTTTTTGTAGTATGTTAGAAATAAAGGTTGTCCCCCATGGCCACTACGAGGCAGCACTCTTCCCGTGTCAGGAAAGTCCCTTACGTTCTCCAGGTAGAGCTTCTCACCCGTCCTGAGCAGCCCAGGCCAGTGTCCCTGTGTCCCTGGCATCACGTCATTTCTGACCCTGCTCCCAATGCCACAGCAGATTGTCACATGCTTCACGTGGAGTGTGCCGTCCCGATGTCAGGAAACTCACACCCCCTCCCATTCACCAGTCTGACACTCTCAGGTAGATATATTTAATTCATTTAGTCCAGCTTGGTAAGACGTGCTAAAATGAAAATACTATGTTGATTCCTGAACCTTTGGAGTGACCTATAAACTCTTTTATTTCTTTGTTTTTTCTCTGATACTTGTAGGGTGGTAGAGGTCATGGCTGACATGTTGAAATAAATCCAGTTATTTTCACTTAAGCCACGTTATATTTCATATCTAATGAAATATACGTATATTAGAACATACGGAAAGAAGAGATTATTTACAAGTCAGCCACTCCTAATGTCAGAAGCAGCTGCGGCTGACAGGAGTGAGTTTGGAGTTCTGGAGCCCCATCGTCAGGGGACTCCTTTGTATTTATTCAGGCCCCTCAGAGTGCACACCCCTTGCTGAGCCCGGTTAGCAGTGGGGTTGACCTGCTCTGGCCCATCCAGAGGCCCCCGGCTGAACTGCTGGAGCTCTGCCTGCAGGGAGCAGAGCCAGACCCCTCTGCCCTCGCTCTGCCAGACGCTGACCGGGTTTCCCATCCGGAAGATGCAGGGAGCAAGGCTGCTGGGGCCGCCGCTCTGGCCGGCGGCAGCTGTTCGTCCTGAGCACGTCTGAGAGCTGGCAGGGCTGCAGGTGCCCCTCCGCCCGCTTGTCCTCAGTACTTGCATCAGGACCACGTGCCTTGACAGAACAGCATCCCTGCCATGCCACCCGGCCCAGCAGCTCCCTCTTGCCTTGGGGCCTTGCAAGCCTCTGCCAGTTGCACTGTCACCTGAGTCAGGCTTGGCAGGTGGAGGTTGCTCTTAGGGAAAACGGTGCTGCCCCCTCTCCCCTCTGCACCAGCCGTCCTCAAGTGGATGTAGGGAAGACCAGGCCCCATGCTTATACCCACCCCCTTTATTCATCTAGTCGGCACTCACTGGATGCCTCCTCTGGGTCAGCCACAGAGCTGACTGTTGAGATGCGGACCTATAAGGCAGGTCCTTGCTCTGACCTGGGTTGGGTAGAAGGGACCACCGTGGTGGCTGTATTATTGAGAGCCTTGAGGGGGGGACTTGCAGAGGGGAAAGATTTTGCAGAGAATGTGACCTAGACTCCGTTTGAAGTAGGTATCTTGACCTTCCAGAAGAAAACTCTCTTTCGTTAAAGAAAAGGTGTCTAGAAGACGTGTTTCCCTCTATCCTGTTTTTCACGTAGTAAAATTGACTTTTTGTGGTATATGGTGCTATGGATTTTCCTACGTGCACAGATTTCTGTGAGCGTCACCGTAATCAGGACCCGGGAGTTGCACAGCCGTAGAAACTGCTCCCACTGCCCATCTGTGATCATAGTCGCCTCCCTCCCCATCTCCCGGACTCCGGGCAGCCACTGAGCTGTTCTCCATAACCACGGCTTGTGGTTTAGGGAACGTCATAGAAACGGGCTCCAACAGTATTTAATCTTTTGAGCCTAGTTTCTGTGACTCAGCTTAATGCCTTTGAGATTCATCCAAACTGTTTTATGTGTCTGTAGTTTATTCCTCTTAATTGTTGTTGTGTTCCACAGCATAGATACATCTTCATGTGTTTATTATAGCCATTCTAATAGGTATGTAATGCTGTGTCATCGTGGTTTTAATTTGCATTTCCCTAACGGTTATGTTGAACATCTTTTCATGGGCTTATTTACCACAGTATATCCTCCTTTGGCAAGCTGTCAGTTCAGGTCTTTTGCCCATTTTTTTAATTAGGCGGTTTGTTTTCTTACTGTTGAGTTTAAAGATTTTTTATGTGTATTGCAGATATAAGTCCTTTGTTAGATATGTTATTTCCAAATATTTTCTCCCAGGCTCTAACTTGTCTTTTATCTCCTAACACTGACTTTCACAGACCAATTTTTTTTTTTTTCATTTTAATGAAGTTCAGTTTATTTTTTAATTTATGAATTGTGGTTTTGATGACACGTCTGAGAACTGTATGCCTAACTTCGGGTCACAAAGGTTTTCTGTTTTCTTCCAAAATTTTTTTAGTTGAAAGTTTTATTTAAATATACGATTTATTTTAAATTAACTTTTATAAGGTATGAGAGTTAGGTCAGAGTTCAGTGTTTTGCATGTAGATGTCAAGTTTTCCAACACCATTTTTGAAAATAATACCTTTTTCCATTGAAATGCCTTTGCACCTTTGTCAGAAACCATTTGGGCATACGTGTGCTAGCCTCTTTTGGAAATCTCTATGCTTACCCCTTTACAAATTTCATATTATCCTAATCTATAACAGCATAATAGTAAGTCTTAAAACCTGCTCGTGTGCTTTCTCTCCTTTTTTTTTTTTTTCTGCCTTTTTCAAAATGTTTTGACAATTCAGGTTCCTTTGCCTTTCCATGTAAGTTTTAGAATAAGCTTGTCTGTATCTTCAGCAGATATCCCTGGAATTTTGAGTGGAATGGAAATAAATCTATAGATCAATTTTTGGAGAATTGAAATCTTTATAATATTGAGACTTACTGTCCATGAACATGGTATGTCTGTCAAATTATTTAGGTATTCTTTTATAATATTACCAATATATCAGTATTTTGTAATTTTCAACATAACGATCTTGTATATAATTTGTTAGATTTAAATCTAAGTATTGCATTTTTGTTGGAGCTATTATCAGTGACAGAACTGTGATTGATTTTGGGGTGTTGACCTTGTACCTGGTGACTTTGCTAAATTCACCTATTAGTTCAAAGTTGGTTTTGTTGTTGGTGTGTTTTTTGTTTGTTTGTTTTGGTAGATTCCTCGGTATTTTCCCGTAAACAAATCATGTTGTCTGTGAATAGGGACAGTTTTATTTCTTTCTTTCCAAAATGTATGACTTTTATTTCCTTCTCTTGCCTTAGCGTGATGGCTAGAACTTCCGCAATGATACTGATTAGGAGTGGGCATCCTTGCTTTCTTCTCAGTCTTGAGAGTAAAAGCATTCATCTTTTCACAGTTAAGTCTGATATTAACTGTAGGGTTTTTTTTGTCTAATATCTTTATCAGGTTATTCCTAATGGCTGAGAGCTTTCATCTTGAATGGATGTTGAAATTTGTTAAATTTTTTTCCTACCACAATTGATATTATTATGTATTTTTCATTAGGCTGTTAATATGGTGGCTCATATTAGTACATTTTTAATTGACTTCATTTTTTAGAACAGTTTTAGATTTACAAAAAAATTTGAGAAGTTAGTACAGAGAGTTCCCTGATACCCCACACTCATTTTGCCCTATAATTGACATATTAGTGTGATACACTTGTTACAATCAACAAACCAGTGCTGATATCTTACTAACTAAAGTTCATATTTTATTCAGATTTTCTTAGGTTTTACCTAATGTCCTTCTTCTGTTCCAGGAACCAGTTTAGGATACCATGATAGATTTGGTCATTATATCTCCTTAGACTCCTCTTAGCTTTGACATTTTCTCAGATTTTCCTTGTTTTAGAAGACCTTGACAGTTTTCAGGAGTACTTGTCAGGAATTTTGTAAAGTGTCACTGTATTCGAATTTATATGATGCTTTTCTCATCATAGACTGGGGCCGTGGCGTTGTGGAAGACCACAGAGGTAAAATGCCATTTTCATGCAGTCATATCAGGGTACATACTATCATAATGATTTAACACTGTTGAGGTTGGCCTTGCTCGGTACCAATATGAAGATAAACGTTAGCTCATACTCATGTCTGCACGGAGTTCTAATCCATTATCACATGGATCCTTCTGGCCGCCTCTTGCTTATCTGTGAGAAACTGGCTCCAGCCTTCTGCCATCCGTTTAGCTAGTTGTTTGAGCCCAGTATACCGTATAGCAGTATCAGGATTTTTATCCTGTACTTCCGTGGGAAACAACTGTATCAACCAGGGTACAGTGCCCAGTGCAGTTCCTTTTGTCTTAATCTTATAGACTCCACTCATGTCCAGAGTTACTTAGGTCACCATGTTTCCTCCCACACACCTCAGTGGGCTTGTTCATACGTTTGTCATACAGGTAGATTCTCTTGTCACCGCCTGCATTCTTTCCTGGGGTCCTCCAGTCTGTTGTTAATTTGCATACGTTGAATGTATGTCTCTATTGTTATTCCTTTTACAAAAGGCCATAGAGTTGGGATCATATAGCATGTAGCCTTTCCAGAATTTTTTTTTTCACTTGGCAATATACATTTAAGATTCCTCCATGTCTTTTTGTGACTTGATAGTTCACTCTTTACATGACTGAATAATATTCCATTGTATGGGTGTTCCATAGTTTATTTACCTATTAAAGGACATCTTGGTTTCCAGTTTTTGGCAATAGGTGAGTAAAGCTGCTGTAAACATTCACGTGTGGGTTTTTGTCTGGACATAAGTTTTCCAATCAGATGAGTGAATATCTAGGAGTGCGGTTGCTGGTTCATGTGGTAAGCCTCAGTTTAGCTTTCTAAGAAACGACCAACTTTCTTCCAAAGTAGCTGTTCCACTTTGCATTTTCATCAGCAATGAATGAATATCCCTCATCCTCGCCAGCAGTCAGTACTATTGAGGGTTTTTCTTGTTTGTTTGTTTGTTTTGTTTTTAGCCATCCTGATAGGTGTGTAATTGTATCCCATTGTTTCAACGTATAACCCCCCAATGACAAATGATGTTAAGCAGCTTATCATATGCTTATTTGTCATCTGTATATCTTTCTCGGTGAGGAGGTGTCTGTTAAGCTCTTATCCGTTTTCTAATTGAGTTATTTTCTTATTGTTGAGTTTTTAAGAATTCTTTGTGTATTTTGGATACAAGTCCTTTATCAGATACCTGTTTTGCAAAATTTTCTTTCAGCCTATGGCTTTTCTTTAAGGTGTCTTAACAGCATCTTTCACAGAGCAGAAATTCATTTTGATAAAGTTCAACTTACCCATTTTTTTCTTTCATGAATCATGCTCTATCCAAAAACTCTTCCCTAAACCCAGGGTCACCTAGATTTTTCCCTAGGTGACCATCTTCTAGGTGTTTTCTAGTTTTGCCTTTTAGATTTACGTCTATGATCCGTTTTGAGTTCGTTTTTGTAGAAGATGCATATGGTCTGTGTCTAGATTCATATTTTGCATGTGGCTGTCCAGTTGTCCCAGCACCATTTGTTGGAAAGACTAGCCTTTTTCCATTGAATTGCCTTTGCTCCTCTATTTATGTGAGTTGTTTTACTCTGTTCCGTTGATCTAGGTGTTTTTTCAGCAGTACATCCTATCTTGATTACTGTAGCTTTATAATAGATTAATTTTTCAAATATTGAATCAGCCCTCCATTCCTGGGACAGACTCCACTGAATTTTGATGTCTTGTTCTTGATGTATTTCTCGATTTGATTTGCAAACACTTCGTTGAGGATTTTTGCATGTATGTCCATGAGAGATGCTGATCTGTGCTTTTCTGGTTACTGTCTTTTTTGATTTTGATATTGGAGTAATTCTAGCCTCATAAAATGCCTTGAGAAGTGTTGTTCCCTTCTCTTCTATTATTCTGAAAAAGATTATGCTGAATTGATGTGTTATTTAAATGTTTGATAGAATTTTCTGGTGAAATTATCTGGCCCTATGATTTCAGAAGATTTTAAACTATGAATTCAAGTTCTTTGATAGTTACAGGACTATTTCCGGTTATCTCTTTCATCCTGGATGAGTTTTGGTAGTTTGTAGTTTTAGATAAATTTGTCTAATTCATCTATGATATTGAATATTGTGCCTAGAGTTAGAGTTTTCCTAGAGGAAAAATTTTTTGTCAACTTAATGTCTGTGAGGTCAGTAGTAACATCCCCTCTTTTGTTCCTCATGTTGATAATTTTGGGGGTTTTTTTAATCAGTCTTACTAAAGATTTATCAATTTATTTTTCTTTTTAAAGAACCCAGTTTTGGCTTCATGTATTTTGCTCTGTCATTTTTTGTTTTCGATTTCACTAGTTTCTGCTATTACCTTTATTCTTTCCTTCCTTCTCTTCTTGGTTTATTTTGCTTTTCTCTTTCTGGTTTCTTAAGGTGGAAGCTTATTATTAAGTTTATGTTTTATGTTATTACTGATCTGAGACCTTTTTTCTAAAATACGCATTTAATACCACAGATGTCCCTCTAAAATACTAGCTGTGTCCCATAAATTGTGATATGCTGTATTTTCAGTTTCATTCAGTTCAATTTTGTTTTCATTTCCTTAAGACTTCTTCTGTGACCCATAGATTATTTAGAAATGGCTTACTTACTCTCCAGATGTTTGGAGGTTTTCCTTTTGTCTTTTTCCATTATGATCAGAGAAAATCACTTGTCTGATTTCAGTTGTTTAAAAGTTGTTAACATTTGTTTCATAACCCAGAATATGCTTCATCTTGATCAGTGTTACATGTGCATTTGTAAAGAGTATCTATTCTGCTGTTACTGGCTATTCTATAAATGTCAGTTAAAACAAGTTGGTTCACAGTGTTTTTTATTTCTGCATCCTTGATGTTCTGTCAACTATTTCTATGAATTATGAGAGAGAAGTAGTGAAGCCTTCAAGTATAATTGTGGATTTGTCTAATTATCCTTTCAGTTTTGCCATTTTTTTGCTTCCTGCATTTGAGCCCTGTCGTTAGGTACATAAGCATTTACGGTTGGGATGTCAAACATTTATTTCATTTTATTTGCTATCTTATTATTTATTACATTTTATTATCACATATTATTATTCATTTTCTATCTTGTCCCTCGGTTTTTCATTTTTCTTTCCCCTTTCTTTCCTTCCTATGGAATATTTTAACATTTTTTTATATCGTGTATGTTTTTTAACTATATTGTCTCTCATAGTTTTTCTAGTGGCTGCTGTAGGGATTATGATACATACTTAACTATCACAGTCTAATTGGAATCAATATTTTTCCACCTTAAAGTAGAATATAGGAGCCTTACCACCATGTAGGTCCTTTAACTCCCCTGCTTTATGTTATGGTGTCTTGTTTTACCCCTGTGTACATTGAAAATCTTATCTGTTGATGTCATGGTTTTGCTTTCAGTCATTAAACATATTTTAAAGAACTCAACAGAAGAACAGTCTTTGGTATTTAGCCAAATAGTTACCATTTGTTTTGTTCTGCTTTTGTTCCTAATGTTCCACACTTCCCTCTGGTATTATTTTGCTTCTTACTGAAGAACTTCCTTTAGCATTTCAGGTCTGCTGGCAACACCTTAACTTTTGTTTTTTTTAATCTGAAAACGTCTTTATTTTAACTTCACTCCTGAAAGATTTTTTTCAGAACTGGATGTAGAATTCTAAGTTGACAGTTCTTTTCTTTCAGCACGTTAAAATTGCCATTCTGCTTTCTTCTACCTCTGTGGTTACTATAAGAATTCTATAGTCATTCAAACATTGTTCTCCTATAAATAATGCAACATTTTTCTTTGTTTTCAAGATTTCTTTCTTTGTCTTTAGATTTCAGCAGCTTCATCATGGTATGTCTGGGAGTGGATTTCTTTGGGTGTGTCCTGTTTGCACTTCGCTGAGCTTCTTAAATCTATAGTTGTATATCTTTTGCCAAATTTGGAAAATGTTTAGCTATTATTTCTTTGAATGTTTTTCTTCGACACCACACTTTTCTCTCTCTCCTTCCGGAACTCCAGTAGCACGCATGTTAGACCTTTTGGCTTTTCCAACATGTCCCCGAGGCTGTTTTTGGTTGTTTCCTTTTGACATTTTTTCCTGTTTCTCTGGTTGATCATTTCTGCTGACTTATCCTCAGTCTCACTGGCTGTTCCTCTGGCATCCGCATTCTGCTAAGAAGCCCCATGCAGTGCAGTGTTTTCATTTTGTATGTTGAATTTTTCAGTACTAAATTCTCCATTTGGTTCTTCTTTGTAACTTCTATTTTTTTAAAAAAAACTCTCTGTATTTTCATTTGTTTCGTGGGTATTTTCCCTTCTCACAGCATTTTTATTACAGATCCTTTGAAGTGGTTGTCAGGTGATGTTTATCAAGTCATCACATTGCACACCTTAAGTATCTTACAGTTTTATTTGTTAATCACACCTCAGAAAGCTTGAGGGAGGGGGCGGTTGTCAGGTGATTCTAACTCCTGTGTCAGCTTTGGCCTTTACATTTGTTGACTGTCTTTTCCCAGGCAAGTTGAGGTTTTCCTGATTCTTCATATGCTAAGTAATCTGGGGTTGTAACCTGATCATTTTGAATATGATATTCTGAGACTCTGGGTCTCGTGTAAATCTTACAGTAATGTTGATATTTTTGTTTATGAGACACACGACCTGGTTGGATACAGCCCATGAGTCCTGACCAGGCTTCTGCAGGTTGTGGTTTCAGTATCCGTTCCTTTGTAGCCTCCGCAATCCCGTTCAGGTCTGCCCTCCAGGACCCCAGCAGTGGTCTAACCCTTACCTCAGTTCTCGGAGTCTTGGGCTTAGTGGCAGATCCACACGTGCCCAGCTCAGGGGCGAATCCAGGAATCTATAAACAACTTGCTGGTGTGCTTTCCCAAAGGCCTCTTTC
The DNA here is from genome assembly GCF_005190385.1 of Monodon monoceros. NCBI lineage: Eukaryota > Metazoa > Chordata > Mammalia > Artiodactyla > Monodontidae > Monodon > Monodon monoceros. The sequence goes on from NW_021703781.1 coordinate 79,475,546, forward strand.
TCTGCAATCTCCCTGGTCCTTCTGAGTTCTTGGGGGTCCTCCACGCTACCACACACTTGTGCAACTGTGCTTCCATCTAGGGCCGAGCAGTGAGAATACAAAGAAGGGGAAAGCAGTGGGTCCACCCACCTTTGGGGACCATAGCTCTTCCCATCAGAAAGGATGTTTCTCCTCAGGGCCTTCAGCACCTGCGGGCCCCCCACCACTGCAAGATTGCTTGGGGGCGGCGGTACAGGAGTTCAGAGGTAATAACACAGAGGGGGGCTCCTCCATGCTCTGAGCATCAGGGGTCCTTCTCCCTCCTCAAGGTGATGAGAGCCCTGGGCTCTGTCTGCAGCAGCAGCACCGCCGGCGTCGAGGCTGCAGTCAGTCCTGGCTGGGGGTTATTGAGGGGAAGAGTGGTAAACTGGCGCGTCGTTGCGGGGTTTCTTCAGATTCCTCTTCCCGAACCTTTACTTTCCACGGCCCTCAAATAGCTGCTCTGTGCCTTGTGCCCGGGCTCTATAAAGGCATTCAGCAGAGACAGGCAGGGAGAAGACGCTGCCTCTGTCCCCCCTGGACCAGAGCCCCTGTTTCCTTCCACTTTCATGTTCTCCCTCCCAGGTTCATTCCTGGAAAGGTCGTGTGGCCGCTTTGATGCTGAGGCGGTGTCAGGTCAGTTTAGCTCGTTTACACTTGAAGAGCACATAGTGTCAGAACTCGCCTCTGGAGTCACCTGGTCAGAAACCTGGCTCCATCCCTGATTATCTTGAGCTCCCGTGTGCCAGCCTGGGTGCCCCCTCTGTGCCGGAGGCCAGAGAAGGCAAGTCCTGGGAGGGAGAACCCTTGGAAAGTTGGAAACCTGTCAAATGGCCGTGACCCAAGCGTGGACACCGGGTTTGACGCTATGGCGGGGCATCCTACAGGTGCACAGTATCATCAGCGACCTGGCTCGCGATGTGCAATCCAGGAAGAGAGTTTAGAAAACAGTTTTTGCCGGGTTTAAGTGGTTGCGGTGGGTGTTTTTAAGTAGCCACCCAAGCTCAAATGGAGATGGCCGTGTCCTTAAGATAAGGGGGATCTAAGGAGCAGTCTTCCAGCAGAGCCTACCTTGACCTCACCCGGACCCCAGAACAGGCAGGAGATGGGGAAGGAGAGGAACACCCAGAATGTGGCCTCCGGAGGCTGCAGGTGCTCTCCACAGAGGACCTTACGGGAGAGAAAAGGATGGTGTTGCAGTGGTTGCCCCTTAGGGCACCTGAAATGATGGTCCGGCCACTAAAGACTGATGTGGTCACCTCAAGAGAATGTATTTTACACATCGATCATGGTAATCTTTATGAGCAGGTTTTGCTACATTTTAGAATGGTACCCAACAGCCGAGAGTGTTGCCCCCCCGTTCAGAGGGGTGGGGCTCAGGTCTGATTTTGCACAGGTTCAGGGCGAAGGCGCTGGCTCTGAGCACCGCTTAGACTCATAAATGCATTTGCTCCCTACAAGGTGGAATTGAGTTTCCAGGTACATTTATACAATGATGTGCTTGACTGACAAATACTGCATCTCTTGAGCTGTTCGTCCCAATACCATTGCCTGGTACATACAAGGTGAGAAACGGTTTCCCGTGGAAAACTTGACCGTGAAGCTGAAAGTGTTTGATAAACTCTGCGCTCATGTACGGGCGTCCAGTTGTTTTATTTTTACAGTGTTTTTCCCCTTGGAAGGAGGGGCGCTCTGTGACTCGGCAGGAGTCCGTCAGCGCCTGGCGCTCAGGTGGCGGCCGGGGAGCTGCGCCGCGGCTTCTCGGAACTGTTCTGTCTCTCCAGCTTCTGTCTGCACACACCTCTCACGGTATGCCTGCAGGTTTAGTAAGTTCCAGACTGTCCTCCTGGAAGACTAGGCAGCATCCTTCCCCTGGGCCAAAACACGGAAAGCAGAAACCAGCAACGCTGGGCTGTGGGAAGAAGGCAGGAGACCGGCCTCTGCTTCTTGCGGTATCGACTTGTGCTGCTTTTATCGTTTCTTTTCCGAGACAGCTATCCCTGAAACCTCTTTTTCTCCAAGTTATCACCAAGCTGCCTTGCTTTTCTTTTTTCTTCCTTTTTTTTTTTAAGTTAGGCACAACAACGGGCGACAGTGATAACGGTGAACAGTTTGATTTCAAAACCCTTTCTAAAGAAATCGCAGTAAACAGAGTCTGTTTGCCTAAGGAAACGCTCTCAGCAATCAGCTAGTCACACAACCGCCTGTGCTAATGAACCCAGAGCTGTTAACGTGGTTTCTTCAGTTAAATTGATTCATGAATTTTGAAGAGAACATTATCTAATGAATTTTCTTTGAATAGAAAGCAATTAAAAGGACAAATCAGTCTGATTAACCCCAAAGTCACCCTCCTGCCACAAACGGTGTAGAGTTTGAAATTATATCATAAAAAACTAGAGCACATTTGCTATCTTCTTGCCCTCTGCTAATCCATGTAAATTAATGAACAACAAAGTCGATTTCTTTGCTGACCCTTTTCTGGTATCACCTGGATTATGCGGGTGTTTAATTTGCTTAATGTTATAATAAAGTCTAAACAGATTTTTCTCTCCCAGTGAAGTGATTATCATTCCCTTCAGTGAAGAAGTGATTTTTATTATTTAACACGCATGTAAGGGTGTGTTTCCTTTAAGAACCAAATCGCACTTGGCCAGCTTGGCGCCGAGTGTAATTAGTGCTATTAGGGACACACTCAGGGACTGCGCCCCTGCCCGTGGAATCCTTCCCTTTGTTGCTGCGTCGGGAGCTCCCGCCCCCCGCTCTGGGGGCCGCAGCTCCGTGTCCAGTTCTCCCACGCCGTGCGTCCCCTTCGGAAAGACAATAGGTGTCGGTTCAGACCCGCCTCCTTCACATGCCAGGCTTCTCCCCAGCGCACTCCACGCCGGCGAAAGAGCTCTAAACCTGGAGCAGAGGGAGGGAATGTTGTCGTGCGTTTTCCTTTTCATTCCTGCAGCGGGATGAAGAGTGAATGCAATTTGATGTGGTTTAGTCAATTCAGATGGGAATGAAGTTGTTTTATCTTTGCAGCCCTGCTCATTACAGATGCCTGTAGCCAAGGTCACCACCAGCCCCGGTGTACCCTGGTGTTTGGCATTCTAAGCCTGCCCGCCATCGGATGTGGACAGCTAGTATAATATCAGAGCCCAGCCCGTGGCTTCCTGTTCCTTCTGTGTCCCAGCCGAAGTTGGAAATTAACCAGCGGAACAAAAGGTTTCGAAGTTGGTGTGCAAGCAGGGCCTTCTGTGCTCACGGAGAGCACTGCGTGCTAATTTATCCACACCCGGGTGCCGGGAGAGCGTGTCTCGGGCCTGCCTGGCGCTCGGGGAAGATGGGAGGAAGTCGCAGATCTGTGAGGCACGGTTGGGGACACCTGCAGAGGGGCCGGCCCACTCCGTGCCCTGCGTCGCACGCCTCTTCCTCCGTGTCGGGTGACACGGTGACAGGGCCGTGCGGAGCTGTTTTCATTGAGAATAACACCTCTGTGTATGTTGATGTACCCTCTCTTTCAGGACTGGAAGCCGTTTGTATCCAAGCTGTCGGAGCCGTTGGCCCAAATCGTGTCACTCTGCTCTCTCCCTTCAGATTCGTTCACCAGCCAGGTGCTGTGGAAGCTGCTGAAGGCTGTGAAATTCGGAGAGACGGTTTCTTACCAGCAATTAGCGGCCCTGGTGGGCAACCCCAAAGCAGCGCGGGCCGTGGGAGAGGCGATGAGAAGCAATCCTGTGAGTTTGTGTCCCCGTGGCGGCAGCATGGCCGTGGTCAGTGGGGGGCCTGGGCACTGCGCTCAGGGGGTCACAGTGTCCTCTGACTGAAGCGGGTTTCAGGGGCAGCCCGGGCTGCAGTGGGCGGGGAGGACAGGAAGCGTTTGTGGTGGGGACCTCTGGAAGAGGCATGGGTGGCACTGGTGGGGTGAAGGTGGTAAAGAAGCTTTCCCACGCACCACCGAGACCCTCCCCGCCCCACGATGCGTGTCAGAACCACGGGAGCTGCTCGTCACAGGGAGCCCGGGGCGGCGAAGCCTGGAGAAGTGGCGAGCACACGGCAATTCGTTCACTGGACAGCTGGGCACGCTGGGTGCCTAGGGTGTGCCCAACGCTCTTCCAGGTGCCGGGAGTACAGCAGGAAACAAAACAGACCCACGCACGAGAGCTTATGTTCTAGAAAAATACACGTGCCGCGGTGTTTTCAAACCCATCCCCGTCGCCTGGGGGCTTTGCTCCGTCAGGAGGTCCAGGCCGTGGCCCTTGGGACCTGGGATGACTCATGGCTTTCGGGCGTGTCCCCAAGCTCCTTCACGTCCTTGTCCCCCCTTGAGTCTGCAGTCAGGCTAGGCTGAGAGCAGGACTCACGGACCACGCAAGGCCATCTCCCCAGGGGATAGGGTCAGGCCTCAGTGTGGGGTGGCCGCAGGCCTGTCGTTCCCAGGAGTGCAGAGGTCACCTCTGCTCCCCGTCACGCCACACGTGGGCCAAGCGCTGTCCAGTCTCAGGGAGGAAGTCCGCGTGGGTTGTGGAGAGGCCGTGACGTGGGCCTGGCCAAGGCCACACACACCTGTGGAGCCTGCAGGTGGGCAGGAAGGGCACCCCTGTCCGCACAACAGCTCGGCCCTCTGGGAGACCCCACACAGTTGCATGGGGCCCTGGAATATTCCCGATCTTAGTCTCCAGTGCCCGCCAGGGCCTGCTATCACATTGGGAATGGATTCTCCCTAAAGCTGTAGGAAAGTCTCTCATATGGTAGAAGAATGCCATCCTATCAGGAAAAGCGAAGGGAGTCATCACATCATGGGATGGGAAGTTACTAATCAAGTTACTAAACAAGCTCTTTCCCTTGTCATCACATCATGGGATGGGAAGTTACTAAATCAGAGAGGCCCCACTTTTTAAAAACTTGCTGTGGCCCTGCTGTGTTTTCAGAACTACTTCCACCCCTGCTCGCAGGGCAGAGGCTGGCGTTTTGCACACCGCGTTCGGCAGCTCTCGCCACTCGGCTCGCGGCCGCCCGAGGGCAGAGCCGGTGTCTCGAGGAGATGGCAGCTTCTTGGCCTTTCTCCCAAAACGGCACTGTTGCTCTTAAGCAGCAGCTCCTGGAGGTCTGTAGTGGGGGCGCTGCCTTAATGTACATCTGACCCGGAGAAGAGTTTTCTTCCATAAGAAAATATCTCAGATCGTCAGGAGCAATATGTGATACGATGACACAGCCCCCCACTTCCGGTGTCCCTGGTCTCCACGATGGAGGCCGGTGGATCTGGTCAGCATGTCGTTTTGCACCTGTTGTGCCGTAGTGGCGGCGGCCCAGCTACGTCGTTCGCGTACGCCTCCTCTGTGCGCTACGGGCCGCGTTTCCGCGCTGAGCGTGGGGTGACGGTGAGTCAAGTTTCTAGGTGTAGTTACTCACGTCTCCCAGTGAAGCTTACGTCACACCTTCCCTCTGGGAGGCCACCGTCTTCTCCCAGGTCCACTCAGTTTGGGGCAGTTTGACTTTGCTCTGGATAGAGAGACCACCCAGAGCGTGCTGTGGTGTCCACTCAGGGCCTCGAGGGAGAACTCTGGGGACTAACTTCTTTGCACCCTCCTGCTTCACGGCGTCACCGTGCTGTGTAGAAATTCTCCCTCTGTCCCCCATCTCCATCCCTGTTTCAGGCCACGCTCCTGTTCACACCCCACGCGGAGACGTGGTCCTTCTGCCCGGCCTCCCGGCCTCCCGCCCTGAGGTTGGCCTCGCGTCCTGGCACCGCCCGCCCCATCAGCAGGCGTGGCTCCCATCCTTGCCGTGAAACAGCTCTGCTCACTGACGCGCACAGATGAGCAGCCCCTCACCTGCCCCGTGACGCCCGCGGTTTCTCACTCTGCAGTGGCGAGGCCTTGGCTGTCCGCCGATGGCGCTTGTGGTGATGTTCAGAAACATTTATTGTCCTGTAACCAGCGGGACTCTCTCCTCTTGCTATTGATCTCTACGACTGTCGCTGCTCAAGTATGGCCTCAGCCACTGAAATTTATAAAACAGGATCTCACAGGGCTTAAAACTCTACCGTCCGTGAAGTCCTAGTCTCGACATCCCCATCGCGTGCCCACGCCGAGGGTGGCCATGACGACACACTCGGGCGGAGGATCCTGCCCGCACCGCGTCCCCTCTTCTCAGCTCCCTTCCGTGCCAAGGGTGACAGGAGGTGGTGAGCCCTCTGTGGCCTTTCCCTGGGCGTTCCTCTGTAGTTGGGTGCTGCCTGTGACTCATGCAGGGACCTCAACTTGATGAGAGGCTGCAGAGGACCCGACAGAGGCCTCCAGGTGTGGCTCAGAGGCACCGGAGGTGCCCCTGCAAGGAGATGCCTGCTGCGTGGTGCAGCACGGGCAGCTCGGCGGGAATCAGCCGCCCTCAGAGGGGTCCCACAAAGTTGGTAAAAGAGAACCTCCTCAGAACGGGCCGAGGGATCTCAGTGGCGACCCAGGGACCTGAGGGAGGAAGGGGCCTAGTCAGGGACTGGCTGGCGTGTCCCCCTTCTCGGCGCTGATGGCAGGGGCCCGGCCACAGCACCACACACGTGGGCTCCAGCACAGATAGCACATCGTAGAGGCTTACCCGCTGAAAACATCTTGTGTTCCGGCCGGGAAGAACGGTTGTGCATTTCAGCAGGAGAGCGGCAGGTGGATGTGGAATGTTCCAGACCACCGTGAGGCCCACTGCGCACCGATTCCTTAGGCGGCTGGCGGTAAAAGGACACGTGCTGGCTCCCGCGACGGCACGTGCTCTTGGCCTGGGCTGCTCTCCCCACGCCAGGCTGAGGGGCGGTTTTTGCGGTGGTGTGGTGGGGGAGTTTCGTCCCATTCCAGGTCCTTGGCTTTTCCATGGTTTCCCGTGAAGGAATCAACAGCCCAGGTGAAATGGTTTCGCAGCCTTCCGGAAGACCCTCTCTCAGGCCCAGCCTGGGGGACAGGCCGTCTTCCGGTGGGGCGGGTTGAAGAGGCCTCACGCCCTCCCCGGTAAAGCACCCTTCCACTCATCCTCAGACAGAATTTGCTAAATGCAGTTCAAAGGCAATCAGTACTTGCACAGAGAGTTTCTCCACCTTCTAAACAAACGCATTCCTGAGGAGTTAGTTTATTCACAGATTGCCATGAGCGTTAATGACCCCCTGAGCCTTGTCCTGCCCGTCACCCAGATGGCTGTTGATAAAGATTTAGCATCATGTTCTAAGTGTCAGGGCTGTCAGTGGGGCTGAACCATTTGACCAGAAGAAAAAACGCACAGGGAGCCATTGATTACAGCTTCTCGGTGTCACTTGTTCACCAGGATTTAGGTATTGATGAGGCCGCAAGTGAAAACAGGCTCTTTCCCCTGTGGGCTGCTACCCACAAGAACAAAGGCGAAGCTGGAGAAAATATTCAGCCGGCACCAGAATCAGAGGGATTCCATTATTGATCGAAAGGCCCCTTCGTGTTATTTTTGTTGGAGACAAATCTATGGGTTTGGAAGTTTTATAGCATTTGAGAAAGGGTCTGTGTAAGTGATGGATTCGCGTACTGGATGAATTAGATTTCACAGCGTGAAGATTTCAATGCAGCTGTGATATTATGAGCTTCGTGGCTGTTGATAAAAATTGCATTTCGTGTAGCTCAGGCTTTAAAGGAGAGGGCATAGAGGGTGCAGATCCTTTGAAATGTCCTGAGGGCCCCAGTGAATTTTAGCAGGTTTCGTCATCTTGATAGTCTGAAACTTGCCACCAAAATTAGCACCAGCAGAAGCAGTGTTCCCATTTCCGGAGGGGAAGATAACTGTGTGTTTGGGAAGACACCAGTTCTCCATCAAAGACGAAGACTGGTCACAGCTATCTTTATAATTGCTGTTCCAGGCCAGCAGTCCTGTTATCTGCGTCCTGCATAGAAAGGGAGAAAGGTCCACGTTACACACTTTGTTACAATTTCATAGCTTGTTGGGCGAGAGGGAAGAAAATCAAAGCTCACTTGTGAAATCTGCTGTTCGGTAGGAAAACTGAATTGGTGCCTAAATGTTTGTAAGACTAAATTGAATTAAATGTCTGTCTCTTTATCAGTCAAAAACTTGAATTGTATATTACCTAATCATGTCCTCCCAGCAATTATTAATGTACTATTGTATTTGATGAAAACCCTCAATCAGAGCAAACAATCTGTTCTTAAAGTTTCCCGCTACTCCCTCCAGGCAGATGGGAGCTGGGTGCTGCGGGCAGGACTCGGCGGGACTCGGCAGCGTGTCTGCTTCTCGCTCAGTTAAACTGCACTGGAGAGGAAGTCTGAGCTCACCCTCCCTGTGCGGGGTCAGAACCCCACAGACGATGCGAGTTACCATGGCAACTCTAACTTCTGGTCCAAGGCGGGACTAGTCTGTGATGTGCGGGAAGTCAGATTCCCACCTCCCAAGCCAACTTACTTACGTGCCAGCGCCCCCAGGCCCCGCCTCGGCGGTCCCCTGGGGGCAGTGTACAGAGTGTGGGGCTGGAATCCCCTCTCGGCCCCCAAGCAGCTTGTCAGCTTGGGCCAGAGGCTTAACGTGTCCCGAAGTTGAGAGCGCCTGGTCTGGGCTCGTTGGAGGATACGATGTCACGATGTGCACATCAGGCATGCTCTCCCCAGAGCATCATTACTGAGGCAACGTGTCTAGGACAGGGACTGCGGATCCAGCCAACCTCCTGGGACAGGTGCAGCCCCACAGAGGGGCACTTCCTGGCAGGCGTGTGTGTGTGTCTGGTGCCCAGCAGGTGACACCCTGCTCCACCCACAGTGAAGGGCCTCCGGTAAAGGCAGAAGTAGGAACGACCGCCCGAGGGAGCAGGGGGTGCCCAGATACCATGAGAGGAGGTTCCCCCCACGGGTGGGGTCTTTCAGGGTCTGCGCCCAGCTCCCCACCCCGGCGCCATCTCCAGAGTGGGCCCCGGTTCCTGTACCTGTGCCCGCTGCTATGACCTTCTTTGTGGAGCAGCCACCGTGATGTTCCCACAGGGATGAGAGCTCTCACCCCAGCATGCCCTGGGCCTGCAGTGGCCACCCACCGGTGCCCCTTCCTCCCGCCAGGATGGAGCTACCTAGGATGAAGCCTTTCTTCCCCAGGGACTCCAGAGCAGACCCTTCCCTTAGCAGAAGTCTGAACTCTGCCGAGGCCTGGGGAGTCCCTCCAGAGAGCAGCTCTTCTCAAGCTCTGAGTAACTGCTTGTCCGGATCCTTACGCAGAACAACCATTGGTCTCCCAGAGCCCCGTGCAGTGGGAACACGGGGTACAACTCCTTGTGTTTGGTGGCCCCCGGCATGTGGCCATCCCTGGCACACTGGGTGTGCTCTAAGCTGTGTCCACTGGCTGCCCAGGAAGGCATCTCCCATCCACTGTGGTTTTCAGGGGCCGTAATTACATCCCTTTCTTTCCTCCCATCTTCTGAGACAACTGAGACGTGAGTAAAGGATGTTAGCTTTATTAGGATAAAAGCTTGACTGGAGAGGTGGCGTGGCCATAGCCATAGCCATGGCAGGCTTTGCAGGAAGTCCCGCCAGAATTAGACGCCCCCCCCCCCCCGTCCCGTCACTGGTCCCTGCAGGGGCGGGCGCTGACCATGTCTTGGAAGAGAAAAGGGCACCCCATGCCGTGGGGCAGGCAGTCCCCCTGCAGGACTCCACAAGGTGCTGAGCTGAGCATTCTCGTCCGTTCTTCCAAGGGTGGCTGCTCAGTGAGTCGTCCTCCCCTCAGGGGGTTTGCGGGGGAGAGACCAGGCCCGGAGCATCCCTCGAGTGAGGTCCTCCACACGGAAACCAAAAGCAAGGGCAGTGGCCACTGCAGCCCCTCCACCCGTGGCTGTCAGAGCTCCGTGCGGACAGCGGCGCTGCCGTTCCAGGAACAGACCCAAGCAGGGCTCCCGTGCGCATGCTTGGGACTCCTGCTGAGGAGGCCCCGCCAGAGAGGACAGGGGCTCCCCTCCCTGGTGGGGTTGGCAGCGCAAGTACGAGGTCAGGGGGAGCTAGGCCTGTGAGTGGCTGCAGGAGTAGCGAGCAGCCCTCACGAAAGGGCCCCTCACTCCCATCGGCGACTGCGGGCCCTGGGGTCCAGTCCAGTCTGGTACGTGCGGTATCAGACTCCTGCAGGTCTGTGTGGTGCCAGCTCTGGGCCAGGAAAAGAAGGTGCCGGGCGCTGGGGGAGGCCCTGTCCTCGGGGCATCGGCGCCCGGTCCACACGCCTGCCTGCCTGTCCGGCCTCCCGGGAACCAGGCCCTCACTCTCCGAGGCTGGGCCAGCCTTGCCCCTCCCCTGGGACTGCTGCATTTGGGGCTTCGGGTGAGCTTCACCGGGTGCACAGAGCCCGGCCTGGGCCCGTGTTTCCTGGTGCATCTCAGGGACACTCGGCCCCTGGGCGACTGTCACTGCCCTTGGTCCCAGCAGTGGGGCCCTTCTGATAGTCGGCGGTTCTCTGTGGGCTGTGTTTGGACTTGTTTTCACTGTGAAGTGGCGTTGCTTTTAGTGGAATCACTCTGTTGATTTAAGCAGGTACCTGACTACTCCAGGTGTGAAAGGCCAGGAGCAGCCTTGTCTTCCCATTAGGGCTTCTTTTGGGGGGGTGGGGCGGGGGGAGCCCTGTGGGACGAATGAGGGTGGGCATGGGCCGAGGGTCCTTGCTGGGATCAGTGGCAGAGCGGGCTGCCCCATCCCAGCAGGTGGGGTACTGGTGGCAGCAGTGTTGGTGGCAGCTTTTCAGGTGGGAACAGATGGAACTGGAGCTCCTCAGACTTGCCATGTCCAGAGACTAAGGAGGAGAGCAGGTCCCCCCCAGTGCACGGGTGTAGTGTAAAGCCGGGGTCAGCAAACCTTTTCTATAAAGGGCCGTTCAATCAATATTTTAGGCTTTGCAAAAGCAGCCGCAGGTACGGAGTACCAAGTGGGCGTGGCTGTGTTCCCATAAAACCTTATTTACAAAAACAGGCGTGGACTGCATGGGGACGGCCACACGTTCCAGCCTCTGGTTTGAAGGGGCCTGTGTGAGTACAGCATTCCGCGAAGTTTCTTCTTAACATCTTGGAAGTGTTGGAGAATTTTACGTGGTACCTAAACTTGGAAATGTCATTTTAAATTCTGCCTCCGTTTTAAATCCCTTATCAAGTGAAATTAAGCTTTCTCCTCCCCAGTCGTAGCATAAAGGGGTTCTCTAGAAGATGCCCCACATTCGCCTCAGGCGTTGGGCCCCTTCCCAGCCCACGCAGGGCGCTCAGAGGCCAAGGGGTGAGCAGTGCTGAGACAGAGCCTGCAGGTGGCCAAGCCCTGCGAGTTGGGCCCTGGGTCCATCGTGGTCAGGGGCCTTGCCCTGGATCCCGAAAGACCACACTGGCCTGGAGCCCAGCCTGACGGTGGCTGCCTCGCTGTTTTCCAGATGCCCATCCTTATCCCGTGCCATAGAGTGGTCTGCAGCAGCGGAGCCCTGGGCGGCTACTCTGGAGGCGTGGCTGTGAAAGAGTGGCTTCTGGCCCACGAAGGCGGCCCGGCGGGGAAACCGGCATGTGGAGGGGGCTCCCGTCCAGCGAGAACCTGGCACGGGGCCCTGGGTGGCGCCACCAGCTCCCAGCCTGCTGGCCAGGATTGAGTGTTTGTAGTAACAGCTCGCTGGGAGCACGGCGGGCGGCGGCACTGCCACATTAAAGGGGCTGGAGCCGCAGGGGTGCCGCGTGTCTGCTCCTTCTTTTCTACATTTTACGACAAAGTGAGTTCAGAGACTGGCCGCCGTGCGTCTAACTTGTTCCCTTCTCTCACACTGTCACTGTTCCATTTCTAATACTGTTAAGTCAGGGCTGAGACAGCGGGGGGCTGGCAAACATGAGGGCGACTGCCCCGGAAGGAGGGGGCATCCGGCGTCCACCCCCTGCGTGCTCCCCGCCTGCCCTCTCCTCTTGGCTGTTGAAGCTGCTGGGATGATGCTGCTGGAGAAGAGGGGACGGGCCCTGGAAACAGGCGCTTACTGAGATTCTCCAGCCTTATTCTTCCAACTGCCAGAAAGCGAATGCAGGATGCATCCACTGGGGGTCATGTCAGTGGAAAGAACATAACCGCTTGCCAGAAAGATTTGGGAAAACAAACAGCTCTTGGCGCATGGGCGTGGTTGAAATGGCACCTCTCTGAGGAATGGAGTCTATCCCAGCCTTTCTCTGGACAGAAGGTGACGAGGGATGCCGACCTCTCCTTCCTGACACCTGACGTCGAGCCTGGAAGTCCGGGGTCACACACGAAGGCGGGTCAGCTCTTGTCACCGACGGCAGAGAGGAGCGTCTCCAGCACCTGCCGGGCACACGGTCTGATACTTCAGTATCGTGTTGTCGCTTTAGCGTTATAACTGACTTATCCAAAAAGCGTAAGGGAAACTTGTAGCTCTGTTTGTGGCTAAATAATATGATGTATGGAGAAAATAAACCATGCCCAAGCGTTCGGTAGGATGCGGTGTCTTTGTCGAGGGTGCCTGCGACGGTGTAAACAGCAGGGAGGCCTGAGCACTTGTCACCGGAAACCTGCGTAAAGATGCAGCCCTGCACGCGTGCAGTTTGGGTGTACTGCGTATCTCATGGCACCTTAATATCAACAAAAGAGCAGGCACCTAACACACACAAACTAGGCTTTTCTCGCCAGTTTACAATTTATTGCCTCCCTTTCTTAGGTCAGCCAAGTTAATTCTGGATTTTTTCCCTCAAAAATAAAATATGACCATTTCCGCATTCTCTTCTGATTGTGGTCCTTCTCAGGACTTCGTGACGGCGGAGTCGCGCTCCTGAGGGAGCTGCGTAGATGTCTGATCTTCGGATGGGACCCTGAGTCTCCCTGCTGCGACCGTCCATTCTCACGGGGGCCCTCGGCTCGGCGAGCTGTGAGAATTGTGAGTGTCTCCACGTGCGAGCAGAGGGCCTGTTTCTCTGTCCCGATGTGTTGGGAGGACGAGTGGGGGACCTGGGGTGCCCTTCGCACTTGGGGGCTGTGAAGGTGGTTGGCTGCGTCCCGAATTGTGTAAGGAAAGTGCTTTGCTCCAGTGACTTGACAGTCCCACGACCCCTCCTCTGCCCGGAACGGAAGCGCAGGCTGCGGCCCGGCCCGGGGGCCTGGGTGCGGGGCTGTCTGTGCGCTTCCAGTAGAGGGCGCCACCGTGGTGCCCTGGGCGGCGCTGGGGAGCCCCGGCCCTGCTTCTGCTCAGCGACGGATTTGAAAGTGGGGTAGGGTAGAACTCCGATCCAGGTGCCCTGCTGCAGTCCCCGGAGCACGTGCCGTCCAGGCTGCCAGCAGGCGGGCAGGCCTCTCTGCGGTGCGGTCAGCCCTGAGGACACATCGCAGGCCCCATACCCTCTGCACACGGGCTGGGCCTCGGCCTGGAGAGTAGGCGTCCCTTAGGGGGACGGGGAACTCCCGCTGTGATCTCCAGATCCTCAGGCGGCCTCCGAGCGAGGGTCCCGGGCTGTGCAGCCTGCAAGGGCCCGGCCCGCCGGCGAAGCTGCCCGAGGGGACCCTGCAGCTCCGTGGCCTGGCGCCACCGGTTTCGGCTGCGCCCTTGGGGCCACACAAACCCTGCTCTTTTTCCTGCTTCCCGGGGCCTCCTCAGCCATCAGAACACGCTTGAGAGACGCCCCGGGCTCCCACTGGCAGAGCCGTCTCCCCAAGTGCGGGCCACAAACCGCTCCAGGGACAACGGGCTCCGAGAGGCCGCCTGGAGCCGCAGCCGCTGGAGGGGCAGCAGGTTTGTGAAAATGCAGAGGACGGGAAAGGCCCAGGGAAACACGAAAATATTTTCCCTGTGAAGAGAGATGTTGAAGCAAGGAGGCTGAGTCCTTTCGCCGCGGCCCCAGGTCCCCTCACGGGCAGGTTTCCCTCCATCCAGTGCCGGGCCTCGACCCGCCAGCACCAGACCTGCGGGGCAGCCACTCGGCCAGCGCGTGCTGTGTTTGCCATTCCCGGACACCCGGGTCGTGAAAGATTCAGAAATAATATTTGTTTCTGCAGAAGCACGCGTGTAATGAAATAACTGCCCTTGACCACGCGGGAGGCTGGGCTGCGAAGGGTCATCGTGTTCTTCTCCTGGTGCTTTTCCCACGACGGGCGGGAGGGTCACGTAGACCCACTCGCTCGCCGCGTCTGAGGCTGCGGGGGGGGGGGCGCGACGGCAGAGCCTGACTCCCTGGCGCCCGAAGAAGAGGGGCTGGTGCTGCCGAGGGGCAGGGGAGGTGCGGGGAGGGGTCGGAGCCACTCGGGCAGCCAGGCCTCTGGGGAAGGGGGCGGGTCCACCGTGGAGGAAGTTGGTCGGGGTTTTTAACTCGAGTCCGCGCACAGCCAACACAGACAGCAGCCGGCCGGTGCGGCGTGGTCACTGCCTAGCAGCACTGTCGTCTCCAGCTCGAGTCTCTTCGGGTGCCCGTTCCCACCCAGGGCCTCGCGTTTCCACCCCGCATTCTTCCTTAGGCAGCACCTCTGCTCTGAGCAGCCAGGCATGTCCAGGGAGGGAGTCACTGTTCCTTAACCTGTTGTGAACAGCAGTGTCATCCCAGACCGAACTTCCTTAGAAGCGTCAGCGTGGGAGAGAACCGAGCAGGCGGGTGGCCCAAGAGCTCTGGGAAGCGGTGGCGTGGTCGGGTGGAGCCCGTGGGTTTAGGCGCTGCTCAGAGGAGCCCAGGGGGTGGGGAGCCCCGCTTGGCGTGTTTGTCCTGGCGCAGCCCAGGCAGGGCGCGCAGGCCCCGCTGGCCGCGTCCTCCGCACCCGCAGGCTCACCCGGGCTGCTGGCGCAGCTGCAGCTATGCCACAGGCAGCAGTGCCAGCTCGAGCCTCGGCCACCGTGGGAACAGGCAGGACGTCACAGCCGAGTCGGCGCAGACTGTCCACTTCACCTCAGAGCTTGCCCAGGACCTTAGTGCTGTTTTGATTTCAAGCTGCAATGGTAACAAGTTATCTTACCGTGGGGCGCACAGAAGGCTCCAGAGTCTGTTTTCTTTTACTCAGAAGAGTTTCCCAGAAGACCGGTCGGGAAGCTAAGCCTTTCCCTGTGGCCTCTGAGCTGGGACGCGCTTGGGCCTCCAGGTGCCTTGTCCGCTGGTAGGTTTTCTCACTGCCGTCCTGGCGGGGGGTCCTGGGGGTGGGCACTTGGATGCCCTCGGTGAGGACTGAACTGTGTTTGGCCTCTCCCGGCCCAAACAGGGTTTTTCTTTCTTCTTCACGGGCATTTGATTGAAGTTTGTTTAGGGAGCTGAAGTTCACATCAATTTTACCTGTTATCAGTTTGAAAGACCCTGAGATTTAAATGGAACTCTGCCAAGCAACCCCTGTCTGTCTGTCTGAAGGAAACAGGGTGGCAGTTGAAAGCCAGGCCTGGAGCCTGGAGAAACTGCAGGACCCAAGTCTCTAAGTGACTGAGGGCAGCCGTCCAGGGTCCTCGGACGCTGTGGCTCCAGATGCGGACAGATGGACGGCGTCTGGCCTCCGTCACCCAGGTCGCCTCCGGTAGGATCTGTGCTGGGCGGGCGGGAGTGGACGAGGACGCGAGGACGGCGCCTTGATGGATGAAAGGGTGTCGTTAACAGGCCTTTAACGTTTCCCATTCATGTCTTTTTCACTGAAAAAAGCCACAAGAAAAATATTCCATGTGGACAGCAGTTAAGATTGATCCCGAAAACATGGTGTTAGTGCTCCTGGCGCCCGCAGGGACCTTCCCACCTAGCAGCTTGCTTGCAGCTGCCACTTTGGGATGGGGGGGATGGTGCTCGGACTCTCAAGTGGCCACAGGATACAGGACGGACTCTCCCAGTGGTCGTCAGGGACTCCGATGCGGCGGGATGCTGAAGAGGAGGGGGCAGGATCTGCCACCCCAGGCTCCGAGCTGGCTCCAGGGAGCTCTCCAAGCGGCTATGCCGGGTGTGTGTGTGTGTGTGTGTGTGTGCGTGCGTGTGCGCACGCGTGGGCACGTCTACACGTGTGTGCATGTGTGTGCGTGCACGTGTGCCTGTGTCTCGATGCCAGTCCCGGGGCGACGGAGGGGGGTAGCCAGGGATGGAGCAGAGGGGCTGGGAGCTTCACCTCTTCTTTCCTTGTTTCTCAGGTTGGGCCATCCCCCTGGCACACACAGCACCGCACGCACACACACATCAGGGTCTTTCTTAAGTCTTCCCGGCACATGTCACTCTTGTTTGGTTCCCAAACACGAGCAATATGTGTGCTTCCAGACTGGTTTGTTGACTTAAATTAAGAAAACCCCAGCTGGAGAAGATATCGGTGTCCAAGCATTAAGCAACATGTGATATTGTGCAAAAAGTATTGCTTTTGCGTGTTCTGATCGCCATGATAACAGGGCGGAGCGGACGCACATGTGAGACTTCTGGCAGGAAGCACAGGCGCAGGTGCGCGGCCGAGCTGCGGGCCCAGTGGGCAGGTCTGGCCCCGGGGCTGTGGGCACGTTCTGCACAGGGGCAGCCTCAGCCCCCCCTGGGCCTGTGAGGGGCCTCTGAGGGGCCTGTGGGCGGGGGGGTCTGGCCCCAGCTGGAGGAGCAGAAAGCTGAGCCTCAGATCCAGCTGAACTTGGGCTTGTCCCCCCAGCTCCTGTGAGCAGAGTGGGTGCAAACACGTGGCTCATCACCCCGAGCTCAGGGGCCCCTCACGGGCGATTGTGGACCCCTGGAGGCCCGGGAGGAGGGGAACGCGACACGGCCTGGCCTGACGGCCAAGGGGGCCGGCACAGCAGGTGTTTGAAGGCCCAGAAGCCAACAGAGCCTCGGAAGAAGTGGTGGCGGTCAGGACGTGGGGGCAGGGCGGCTACAGTTCCATTGAGGAAGGTCGGGCTTGATGCGGTTGGGAGGCGCTTGACCCCGCTTGCTTCTGTGACAGGGAAGCTCTGCACGTGGCAGGGGGTGCTGGCCTCGTCTGCAGCCTCTGACGGGAACCTTTAATCTGCTGCTCTCCTGAGCGGTGGCCGAGGGCCCCTCGCTGCCTGTGTGCCACCCAGAGTGACCACGCGCCGGCCCCGCGGCCCCCGGGCAGCGAGGAGGAGCTGCTGCGAGGCCAGCAGTGCAGCGGCCGGCCAGGAGACAGCAGCTTGGGCACGAGGGAGCGTTCAGTTCCAGAACGTGTACTTTTGTTGGGATAAACTCTACGTAACCTGGGACAAAAGCAGTACGAAGCGATTTTAAACCTCTGGGGCCCTGAGAAAAGCCAGGTGCTGTGTGTGTCTGACAGCCCTGAAGCCCTGCCCTTCCTCTCTCCCCAGGAAGGGAGGAGAGGTGCAGCGCGGTCCTCGCCCACCTGCCTCCACAGCGACGGGGACTGGCGCCGTCCCTGTGCTGCCGGACCCCCAGCCGGGCCGTAGGAGGCGCACTTCCTTCCTGCCGCTGATCTGGGAGAAGCACAGCCCCTTGCTCCCCCCAGGGAGCCCTGGGAGTGTGTGCGCCATCGCTTACTCCCGGGCCGGTTGTGTCCTCCAGCTGTGTCCCAAACACACACCTCTGGCCTCCACGTGACTTTAGCCAAAAGCCTGCGTCCAGTCTGAGCTGAGAGCCCAGCCCTGCTCACCTGCCGCGGGGCTCCCACACCGTCTCCAGGCCGAGTGCCTCGTGCCAAGCTGAGAACCACATTTATTTAAAAACTGCCTTTTCTTTGAGATGCAGAATGACACGTCTACGTATCACAGCACCAAGCGGCACGTAGCTGTCGGTCCTCTTCCCTGCAGACGCCTGACGTCAGTGCCAGGAAGCAATGTGACAGGTATTCTGCAGTTTCAGGCCAGTTGGTCTCAGATGTCGATGAACATATTTTCACAAGGAAAGCGTGGAAGTTCGTCGCGTGTTAGGCCTGAGCCTGCCAGGGTGCTGCCGGCCCGTTTATCGCCAGTGACAGCCTCCTCTTCTCGTCCCCAGCCCCCTCCTCACCCCCTTCTCCCCTCTGTCGTCCCCGCTACCCCCCAAGGGTTTCTCGCAGACCCCACTCCCGACACAGGTGTCTGCGGACTCTCCAGCCGGTGTCTGCCGTGCTGGTTCTGAACTCTCAGGCTGCTGCGGCCTCTGGGCTCCGTGCTGGGAGGACGGTGCCAGGCTGGAGCGTTCTCTCCTCGGTGCCCCTCGAGCTGACCCCTCTGTGCTGCTGTGCGGAAGGCAGGTGGCAGTAATGCCCGCGGGTGAGGAGCTGGGATCGGAGCCCAGTTTGTCCACTTCAGTGGCTGCGTTGTCCTGCGTGTGCCACGTGACCGCTCCACAGCTTGGTTTCTGTAGCGGATTGAATGGGGGCCCCAAAGAGAGATGTCCATGGGCAGACCCCTGGGACCTGCGCATCTGGCCTCATTTGGGAAAAAGATCTCTGCAAATGTGGCTCTGTGAAGAATCTCAAGGTGAGATCATCCCGGATTATCTGTGTGGCCCTAAATCCAATGGCTACCTCCGTCTCAGAGGCCAAGGGGGAGGAAACCCAAGGGGGAGGGAGGCCCTGTGAAGAGGGAGGTAGAGACTGGGACGATGGGCCACAAGCCAAGGTTGCCAGGAGACGCCAGGAGCGGCTCCAGGGTCCAGAAGGGGTCTCCCCCTAGAGCCTCTGGGGAAGTGCGGCCCTGCCGACCCCTGGGTCTCGGACTCCTGGCCTCCGGAGCAGCAAGTTTCCGTTGCTTTAAGCCCCCGGTCACTGGTACTTTGGTGCGGAGGCCCCAGGACACTGACACGGCTTCCTTATCCGTGTAGAGGGGTGTGTGGCACGTCGTCACGCTGTCAGGTTGCAGTGAGTTATCCCGGGAAGCCCTTAGCCCGCTGCTGGGAGCGTCCTGCGTGCTCGGCAGGCGGCGGTGGTGGAACCCCCCGCAGGCTAGCTGCGGGAGCCCTGGGGATGTGTGTGATCTCAGCAGCCTTATCTGCCTCGCCTGTGGACACTCGTCCACCTTGCGTGGGCTTCCTGAGCGTTTAATGCATCAGAGTCTCACCTTGCTCCCTTCACTTGCCCCTTGACCGTCATTTACAGTGAAGCCCGGGGGCAGCTCTGACATGGGTCGCCAAGGCCGTCCCTGAAGTGAGAAAGACTTGGCGTTGCCTCCTTTCTGGCTTGTTGACAACGGAGGTTGTGGGTTGTTGCGAACACCAGGATGGGTGTGCAGAGTCACAACAGACCTGTGTCAGGGTGCTGCAGGTCCAAGCAGTGACCCTTGAGAGGCTGCCCTGTGCAGGTGACACTCAGAATGTCTGGCAAGACTCTGACCATGGCCACAGCACTGCTTATGAACCATAAGCAGTGACAAAAATGACTCGCAAAGGCCACGCTCCCCGCTGGCCGGGCCGGCTCTGCGGGCCAGGGACGGCGTGCCAAGCTCAGCTCAGCCAGCGGGACACATCTTTGCTCAGGAGCCACCAGGTACGTTTGTGGTACCAGTGATGCCAGCATGGTGTCCTGAATCCACCATAAACAGGGCGATGCAGGGCTGATGCAGGACAGACCAAGTGGATCCATGGACCCAAATGGCAGGTCTGGAGTAGAGGAGGGTACGGATGACATCAGCCATCCCATGCAGAGATGTCCGCCTGGCTGATGGGTCCCAGAACTGCAGGTTTAAGTGTGAGACAGCACTTTATTATAAGCTGGGTTAAATAATAAAAAATGTGTAATTCTCTGCCTACAGCGTTGTGCAAAGGACAGGCGCGCGCACACACACACACACACACACACACACACACACACACACACACACAAACACACTCACTCTCCCTCTCTCTCTCTGTCTCTCTCTCTCTCTGCCGGAGGAGCAGGCCATTTTGTTGTAGGGCAGTTAGGTAATGTTAAAACGTGAAATTCCCCCAAACAATTGCACTTTTAGGAACTTACTCTGGGGAGAGATTTCCACGCGTATACAAGGCTACAGTTACAGGGATACTTGTCATACCATTATTTGTGACAGCAACAAGTAGGAAACTACATAAATGTCCCAAGGACACGGGTTGACTAAGTCATGATCCATCTGTACAATGTCAGGCAATCCTACCACTAAAAATGGTAACATGAGTCTGTGTTTATTGACATCAAAAAGAGGGCCTTGACTCACTGCTGAGTGATAAAGGCATGTTGTTCTATGAAACAGGTTTTTTTAGTTGGGCTTAAGAGTGTAAGACTGTGGAAGAGAATCCATCAGAGTATTTTCGTGGAGATATCTTGGTGGAAAGAGTTGGGGAGAATTGCTGTGTGTGTGTGTCTGTGTTGCTTTCCAGTGTTGTTAAACTTTTATAGAATGTATGTATGTATTATACAATCAGAAAACTATGATCCATGATTCTGTCCTAAAGATATATATTTACACATAAACACACATATGTATACATAACATATCTCTTTTTTTAAAGACCATCTGTGGAGTGGAGCACAACAGTGATTATCTCAGCCCGAGGAAATCGTGAGTAGTTGGATTTCCTTTTCTGTGCTAATCTGTAGATCCTAAATGTTTCCAGTAGAAATGGGTTATGTTTGTACTTATGAAAGCACATCTCTTTCCTCTATGAAGAAGGGTCCCTGGCAGATGTAGTGAGAAGACAACGCTGGCAAACGCAGTCTGGTCTCAGGAGTGGTGTGGCTCAGGAGACAGCCCCACCGTCTGTTTACCAGAGGTCCCCTCTCCACTTGCAGAGCAGTGAGGCCGTGGGAGCAGTGTGCACACTCCCTAACCAGGCTGTGTGGCACCAGTGTACATACGAGTTCGGCCCGGGGTGTGTCTCAGAGTACAGAATCATGGAAGGAGGTGTGGGTGAACTAGAAAATCAAGAGGGGCTTCCTGGAGGAGGTGGCGCTCGAGCGGCCCTGTTAGCTCTGGACAGGACATAGAGGGCATTTCAAGTGGAAGGAGCAGCCAGATGCCTTAGAGCAGAGGTGAGCACAGGTGGCTTTGATCCCTGCGATAGGAAACCAGGGACCAGCAGGAAAGTGGCCGTTGTCGGGCAGGGGGAGGACAGACACCCCTGCCGCAGCCCCAGGCACGAGGGGTCCGTTCTTGGTGGGTTTGGTGTGGTCACCAGTCAGGAAAGCAGTGCGCGGCAGTCATCAGCCCTGTGCTGAAAGGGGACACCTCGGATTCCAGCACCGCCGGCTGCATGGGGCAGGAGCCCCTCCAGGCCTGCGCAGCCCCACGCCCTCTGGGGGCTCTCCCTCCACCTGCCCGGGGGCGGCGTGCCCCTCTGAACCGCTCCTTGGCCCACAGAGTGTCGCGCGGCACCTCTGACGTGGGGAGCTGTCACGGGACAGGACAGGCTTTCCGGCAGGAGAGAGACCAGGAGGAGGGCGGGCCCGGGAGAGGACCGCGTGGGCCGGGCTGGGGGGGCCTTCTGTCCTCGGGGTCGGGACCCATGAGAACACAGTCCGCCTTGCAGAGCAGGCCTGAGCCGCGCGACGCCAGCCCTCTTGTCTCGGCGTCCCTGTGTTTTACATAATGTCGCCGTGTCTTGTTAGAGAGGCTGCTGGTCTTAGGGCTGACGGCGCTAATTAGTGTGAAACACTTTGAAAACACAAGGAATTCAGATGAGGAGTATAATTGGCCAGTCCTCCCGGTACTGACACCTTCACTGTGTCTCTGACGGAGCTGTGGCCTGACTTCATCCAGGAGATGTGGTTGTCCAGGCAGGGGGCGGGCGTAAGCAAGACGGGCTGTCCTTAGCCCCAGATGGGACGCAGTGCGCCCCGGGCTACCGTGGGGCCGGGAGGAGTAAGCTGGCCAGCCCGACTGCCTCACCGCCCCAGGACCTCAGGGAGCCATGGGGAGGGGGCTGGGTTGGCCCGAGGCTCCAGGTCGCGAACGGATTAGTGCCCACAGCCTGGTCGAGGCTGGGGGGAAGGGCAGGGCCCAGGTGTGGCCAGCCCCGAGGTGGCTTCGGGTCCTAGCCGTGGCCTGCCGGTCGGCAGCAAACCTGTTTGACGTCCCCTCTCTGGAGCAGAGCTTATTATGATGCCACCTTGCACTTCCTCCTGAGGGTGCAGACGGAGCTGTGAGGCGCCTGGCACGTGCAGTTTATCCTCTTTTCTTCTTTAAGAGATAAATGCAGGGTTTCCTTCTCAGTGGGCAAGTCACTCAGAAAAGATATCCAAGCCCCAGACCTGGACAACACTTGGCCTGACCAATCCACCCCTGGGTGTGGGTTTTCCACTGGCGTTATTGGAGAAAAGACGATCGCATGTTCTCTTTGGTGTGCTACTTTCTAAGGATGTATGGAGCTGTCAGCAAATCATTAATCTCTCTTTAAACCAGGGTGACAATATTTACATTTAAGATCAAGACGATGATTATCTGAAGAATTCCCCTGGAAGCTCTCCTCACAACTGGAGAAACACAGCAGCCAGTAAGCAGAGCCACATCCTGGGCCAAAAATAACAACGAGCTGGTCCCGGAGACCCAGACTTACCGAGGGTGATGTAGGTGAGGCCAGCGCCCGACAGAAGCTGGCCGGCTGCGGTCAGCAGGATGAACTCGGCCTCAAGAAAAATGACGGCCGAGCCACGCATTCGGTGACTGAGCACTCAGATACAGCTTGGCAGGTGTCTGCTTCGGACAGGCCAGCGACCAGAAGACATTCCTGTAAAGAACTATTTTAAACAAGAATCTGTGCCCAAACGAAACAAAGGACCAGGGCCCAGCCGAGGTGAAAAGCCAGCTTTCCAAGCATCCTGGGAGCATTCCAGCGGGTCGTTCACTCCGAGAGCGCCCCCGGGCGCCCTGCAGCCTTTGGCTGGGCCTCTTCTCAGCTCCTGGGGCTGAACAGTGACAGCAACGCTGCATATGGACTAAACCAGCAGTCGCTGGGTCCCCACGTCTGTGCTGTGGGAACGACCTTCTCGTGGCATCATCAAAAAGCACTTTAGTAGATAGGTAGCGTTACCGACAAAGGCAGACTTTATCGTGCTTCATCCAAGCCGACGCCTGTGACCCTCTGGCTTGGATGATGTAGGCTTCCCCTCAACAGGAAAGTTACGTGTTGTAAGTCATGAAGTCCAGGCTTGAGCCCGAGGCCTTCGCCTCACAGTCTGCATGACCCCGCTGTGATCAGTGCCCGTGCTTATCATTCCAGAGCCAAGTCTGGAGTAGGCCACACGTGTCTGTGCAAACTTAGCACGGACTTCGGTGAATGTTCCAGGAACTGAGAGAGTCCGTGAAATAGTGAACGGGACAGAGTCTGTGAGTCTTCATGCCATGACCCCGACAGCCACTGCGTGTTGCCTTGCAGAGTTAACACGCTCGGCTTCTGACTGCCGTTTCCTGCCCCCATCCCCCACCCCCCCGACTCCAAGCACACTCCACAGGAGTCTGTGGACCTGAGCGCAGAAGCCAGGCCGAAGAGTGTTCACGGCCCTGCTGTGTGAGAGCAAGAGCCCAGACGAAGCTGAGCGTCCATCCCGGCGGGAACACGCGTGCGCCTGCAGGTGTGTTCACAGGGTGAATGAAGTACTACGCGGCAGTGAAAGCGGACACAGCCGCGTGCTGTGACAGGCGTGACTTAGAAATGCAACGACAAGCAAACAAAGTGCGGGGCAAAAGGCTGCAGACGTGTGATACTAGTTTTATAAAGCTCACGAGCCTCAAGGGATGCATATCGCTTTAAACAAACAAATATACGCACGCACACGTACAATCATATACATACACACACGCGCGCGTATATACGATCAGACCTTTGAAAAAACACAGGAATGTGAACGCACAACTGAAGTTGTCGCCTCGGGGGCAGAGGCGGGAGGATGAACGAGCATGGGAACCATTGCTGGGACGCACTCAGGTAGGCTTGCGCCTTCCGGGAGGGCTCAGCTCGCACCTTCCAGCTCTCGGGCTGGCTGTGGGTTCACTGGTGTCCTTGTGATACTATTTCACGACCTATGTGCTACCCACATTTTCTTCTACTTTGTGTCAAATGTCTGCATCTTGAAAAACGCAAGCAGGTCCTTGAAGGCCATCGTTCTATACGCCGTGTGCCTGTTTCTGGGAGGCTCTTGGCACCGTGGGTGACTCCAGAAATGGTTCCCATTGAGCCCCGTGAACTAGTCGGGGCGGTGTCCTCCCAGTCAGCAGGAGGGTCCCCCGTGCGCACTCCTGCGGGAGGGGGCCGGCCTCTGCCAGGCTTGCGGCCCCGGGCGGCATGCACAGTGGGCGGAGGCCCTGCGGGAGGGGCCCCACAGCTTGTTTACGAGCCGCCCGGTGAAGCAGTCTGGGGGGCCCCCAGCAGCGCCCGCTCCACCAGAAGAGCCACCGCTCCCGGGAGCTCGCATCCCCTCCTGCAGCCCAGACGCTCGAGCAGACGTGAAGAGCAGGGACCCCCTGCCTCTCGGGGCTTTGGCCTGGGGATCCGCTAGCTGTAGGCCTTGGGCTTGGGAGACAAGGCTTGGCCCCGAGAGCTTTCAGACCCATAGCAGAGCAAGACACCCAGATGGGAGCGGCCCGCACAAACCCTCTTGGGCTTAGCGCGTCAGCTCGGCACAAAGAGCTTCACTTGCCCAGTTAACCACAGGCCGGAGAGCGAATTTTCAGAGGAGCCCGTGGAAGAGTGGGTGGGAGCGGGAGAGCCGCTGCTCAGGAGTGAGCCCCTGTCCTAACGGTGAAAGACGATTGGGCCAACGAGGGCCGTTCAGACTTAGGTTTGCTGGACATTTTCTCAAAAAGGAATCAAGTGACCCTGTCCCTTCAAGGAGAGCGACCAACAGTGTTTGTTACCAATGATAAAAATTTGTTTTTGAAGAAAAATGAGAATTTTGGGGAGCTTGCATCTGCCACTGTGAGCTTTACGGCTTCTGAGTACTTAGATTTTTCTGATGAGACTGGTGGCGACGTAAACAGATGTTACTTTTGTAATACTATGTAAAGAAATGCGTCAATATTTGGAAGATGTGTGTAACACAGTGAGCCAGTACTTCCAAATGACCGATGCACGGTGTCACAGACCCGGCCGTGGGTCGGGGAGCCCTGCACAGTGCAGGATGGAGGGACCGAGTTCAGTGAGAGGTTCGCTGCGCGGTTTCAGGTCCTGCATGGCAGCTGAACTTGAACAACTCTGTTGTCCAGTTTGGATGCAGGATCAGAGAAGAATATCTGCAGTTTACTGAAAAGGCTGTGAAAATCCTCCTCCTGTTTCAACTACGAGTCCATGTGAGGCCAGTTCCTCAACCAAGAGAAGGGATCACGGTGGTCTGAAGAAGACAGGAGAACCAGCTGTCTTCCTAAATGCCCGGCACTGGGAGATTTGCATACGCGGAAAACAGTGCCACCCTTCTTACTAAATTTTTTTTTTTTTTTTGCTTTGGAAAATAGAGATTTTTTAATTAAGTATTTGTGAACTTAGGCAAGTATATATATAATCGAGGTTTTGCTATTTTTAAACAATAAATAATTTTAAATTTGTTTTATTTCCTAGTTTGCTGTCAATAGATGTAACCCAGGTATCTATTGTTGTGGCCTCAGTAACTTTTCCGAGGGTAAAGGTGAAGAGAGCTCACGTTCTGTAAAGGGCTAGGGGTTGGGATGGCGCTGTGGAACAGCCCTGCTTCAGGATTTCATTCAGAAGGTACGTCCAAAGAAACGATTCCACCTGGGTAGGCATGGGAGCTTATTTCTCCATTAAAATGAAATACCAGGAACACGTCCCATTCCTGTGTCTACATTTTGTGCTGTGACATCCCCAAGCCACATCCCAGAGCAGGGATAAAACCAAGTTATTATTAAGCTGCATTATTTTGATGTTAGGTGGGTAGTTTACAAACCAGCTTTTATCCTTTTGTGTTAAGACTAAAACACCACCACTAAAAAAGAAATAGATTAAGAAAAAAAAAAAAACACACCTGAATTGCAGATGGATGGAACTTCCAGCATCCTTTCCGTCCGGATGTTCCCTGAGCGGGTGAGGGAAACCGGCAGCTGTTAGCCAGTGATTCTGTGTTTTGTTTTCTTTTTCACTTCATGTTTCGTAAGCGGTTTTTAACCAGGCCCCGTGAAAATGTATTATTGTTAGAAAACAAACCAAGAAACAAGGGATGGTAGTTTAGTACCGGGAAGTTAATTCTGGAGACCCCCGACCTTTGAGCAGCCACGTGGCTATTGATTTCCAATACCGTGAGGTGGCGTGCCACCCTAAGCATGGGGTCCAGCCGAGTCCAAACAGTTTCTCCCTTATCAGTTGAGTCCCTGAGTACTTGAGCATTAAGACAACAAATGTCCACAGTTGACGGCATGTCACATGGCAGCTGGGTGGACGTGCCAATCTTCTAATGAAGTCGGGCTGTTGGCAAACACACCAGTCATCACATATTGAAGGAGGCCTTCTTTTGTGTATTTCCAGCACTCTTGAGTGCTTCGAAAGATACCAGTTACATCATTGTCTAAGGGCCAGGCGCCGAGGGAGAAGCATCCACTCACTGCCAAGACAGAAACAAGCGAGACCGGAGTTAAAAGCAAGCTGGGGCTGCGTTCTGCAGGAGGTGTCAGAAATAGTTTTTCCAGTTGTGCTCAGTGGAGGCGATACTCTGAGTAAAAAGCAGTGGCTCCGGTGCCCTCATTTCTCCTGCAAAAAGAGGCATGTTAGTAATCCCTCGCTCCCAACTTAACTCGCTCCCTACGTGGAAGAATCGGTATCATTTTTCTTAATATTGAGGGAGGGAGAGCAGTCGATGCCTTTGGGTCTGAACTAAGGGATGCTGGCCTCCCGCTCATCAGCCGTGATGTGTGAAGCGGCTGAGTCATGGGAGACGCTCTTACACCCGGGCACACTCTGCCAGCTGCGTCCGCCCCAACCAGCGATGAATTACGGTTGCCATCTTGTATTGATTACTGAAAATGTTATGTTCACGGGAAGAAGATGCCATTGCTTTAAATATCAGCATTACTCGGGATTTTAAAGTTATTTTTTTTACAGAGACGTGTGGGAGAAAAAATTTTAAGCAATTGAAAGGAGTGAGGGGAGAGCAGAATTATTAAATCACAAAAAAATCAATTCTCAGTTCAGTCTGGCCAGACCAGCACTTCTCGGCTCAGGTAAGTAGTTTAAAGTCAGACACGTCTCTTACTGGACTTTTTACAAGAATGGAGAAATTTATAATGAAATTCAACAAGGAAACTGGAAAAGCAGCCAAACTGGTGCAGCAAAGTGGTGAATAGGATCATTAGCCTACTCGCTGCATTCTTTTGGACACGGTGTGCCTGTAACCACGGTGCTCAAGACCAGATTGCGGGAACAGGCTGACAGCTAGTAGCTAACTCAGCAGTGCTGGGTGCAAACTGCCGTCTTCCTGTGGATTTACAGCTGCCACTTCTGCTCCTTCAATTAGTTCTATGGCACACAGATGTTGCTTAAATGTTGCTGCTAATGATACTGCAATAAGCGTAAGATTCATGCCATATTTTGAGGCACGTAAATTTCTCAAGTGGCACAATTAAAGTGGAAATATTAGGTGGGGAGAACTTGGCAGTCTCTCCAACTTGGAAGGCACGCCCGCTATGCAATAATGGGTCAAAAATTCATTCAAGTTTTACTGCTGTTCCGAGTTTTAAAAGACTTTTCACAGTTGAATGCAAAGTAGTAAAAACCAGGGCATTAGGAAATGAGAATGCAGTTGTGTTATTCAGACACGACTTTTAATTTCAGATTGAAATCACATGCTCACTTTTCGGGATATGACCAAAGGGAACAGTTACAGGCTGAAGAGATGTCGTCTCTAAGGGTTGAAAGTCCCAAGTGGAGATGCGTTTGTTGCTGGGCCAGCAGCGGAGCCAGAGCTCCCAGGACTCGGGGGAGCGTTGCCATCCCCCCGCAGCTGGAAAAGCAGAAGCTGTGTTCTGGAGCAGGTCCCTCGCCACTCCCCCCGGCCCCGAGCCCCGCCTCGACAGGCCCCACACCAAGGCTGGGGAGATGTGCCGGCACACGTGCGCGCACACACTTTGTGACACGGGCGTGCCCGTGCACACACTCAGCCTGTGCCTCTGACACGGCGGGGAGGCAGCTCAAGTGCTGCTCCCGAGTCTCCCCGCTGCCCTACGGAAGCCCCGTCGGAATTTCTCTCCCTCCTTTGTAGTCCTTTTGTCTTCACAGCACAGTCTGCTGCCTGTCGCCGAATTTTCTTTTCCATGAAAAATCTCTCCTCTGGAGAAGAGCTTCTCCCTGACTGGTCGTCAAATCTGCTTTTGATTTCCTCTCACATGGACTTAAAAGGCAGGTGCTTCTGCGGGCCGTCCAGTCGGCCCGTCCGCCTCCTGAGCCTTTGACCCCCAGCCCATCTCACTTAGCGATATGAGCTGCCTGGTCGGTGACTCCCTGGCACCCTGTTAGGACTTTAGGCCACACGCTGGGAGGCGGGGACGTGAGCCCCTCGGTGTCTCTCTGGTGGGTTCCTTTCCTGACTTGTCCAGCTCCAGTGACGGGGGGCGGTGGGGCGGGGGGGGGGGGGGGGGGGGTAGTGGTATGCGGTGGGCCGTCCAGCACAGTGTTGTAGATATTCGCCAAGTACCTACTTTCCCCTTAAATGATGCAGACCATTCGGTGAAACCTTCCCAGGCAAGCCCAGGACTGAATGGTCCAGCCTTCAGGAGACCCCTCAACGTCTGTCTATCTGTCTCTCCCCTCTCCCAGCCTTGCTTCCCCCTTCCTCTCCGCCGGCCCATTGCTCTGAGCGTATAGCACCTGGATTATCTATAGCAAATCTTACAGATGTCAGGATTGCCTTGTTCTGAAGCAAAAAGGACAATGAGTTCCTGCTGACCTCGGTACAATGGCTCTCGCTGGAGCACAATATGTATTTTTCTCCTGGCGGTGAAGAGCCCGCATGTAATTGATGGAGAGCAGAAATGTCACGGGAGCCTTTCTGTTGACACTGCTCCGCGCGTGGAGGGAAGGCTGGCCCGGCCGGGCCGAGCGTGTGCCCAGAAACTTGTAATTTAGCAAGGAAGAGGTGGGAGAAATTAGGCGGGCCAGACTCCCCAATTCCTGATGAGCTATCCCAGAACTGAGGGCCACGAGGAGAGTCCGTTTGCGCAGATAGACCCAGAACCAGAGCCCAGCTGCCAACTCGGACCTGTTTCCAGCCCTTTACTGCCTTCCATGATGCTTAATGTACTGTTTGTATATGTTGTCCTTGCAGTATATTTGATGTGCCCTCATATATTTTATTCATCTCTGGCTTTCCACGAAGGCAAGCTCCCAGCAAAACTGAGATTTGTTATTTGCCACCGTCAGTCAAGTGTCTGCGTGGTCGGCGCGATGGACTTGATTTTAAGCATAAAACGTTAAATCCTGCTCTTGGGGGCCATTTCCTTCTCTGTCCCTGGTGTGTTGGTGGAGTTGTCTGGATGCTGGAGAGCTGGCCTTCCCAGAGGGTCCAGCGGCCACACCAGAACTGCCTTCTGGGTCGGCACATTCTCAGGGCCCCCAGAGGGGAGCAGCTGGTGCTTTTAGGCTTCTTAGGGTTAAACATGGAAAGGGGAAGCTCCTCATGGTGTAAATGACAGGCACAGATGACGCGAGTTTGCTAACACACCGACCGTGTTGCTCAGGGAGGGAGGGGGTGGGGTTGGCGTGGGACTGTCATGGTCCACACGGCCCCCGGTGCCCACGCGGGAGGTGGTACCGACCCAGGGCCCGGGGCTGGCTTCCCTGCCAGCGTCCTGCTGCCACAGCCGCTGTCACCCGCCTCCCGCCTCCCATCTCATCTGTGGTGCAGAGCCTTGCCTTTGGGGCTGCATCGTCTGCAGTGGGTGTTTGACAGACACACACACACACCACCTCTCCAGGGGCTGGCCTGCATCCCAGGACGGCTGCTGCCTGGGCTCCACCAAGTTGCACGAGGTGGGACGACGCCCAGGGGTCTTTGGGTTGCGAATCCCCGGGTCAACCCAGCTCTCTGTGACGGGCTCCTGGGCCAGTGCTGGTACCTGTGGTCAGAGCGTGTGCCCGTGTGTGTGTGTCGGGGGGGGGGGGGGGGGGGGGGGGGGGGGGTGCGCTCTGAGGGGCGCAGTGGTGCTGTCTCCAAGTTCAGGTGAAGGGGACATGGAGGTTAAGCAGGGGAAGACAAAGGCGTCCCCTTCCCTGGTGGCAGGTATTTAGCAGATGGGAAAATATTAGCAGATGGGAAATCAGCAGATACATTTAGATCAAGATGCAAATTTAAAAGCCGCCAACCCCCTGCACTAAATATTTACACTGAATATCTCGACTCTATCAGCTTTCTTCTATTTTTGATGAGCCCATACAACTGCTCTTATTACCAAGTCATGTGAAAATCAAGGGGAAAATGTTCCACACTTGAAGAGAAATTCATTGTGAATTAAATTTCAGCATTAAAATAGAAGAAATTTCCAAATTTCTGTCAGCTTTTGGACTTGTATCACAAAGGAGTTCACATACATCCTTTCATGTGTAAGTTGTTAACATAAATTAACTGTGGTACTCCAGAAGAAAAAAATTTTCCTTTTCTCTCCAAAATAGCTCATACAGAAACTTCTACTGTGGAGCAATTTTAAAAATGCAATTCAACCCCTTTATAATAGCATTCAATATCCAAAAAATACATAAAAATTTTAAAAATCCCTGAAAAACATCACACCTGAGCCCCAGCAAACAACGCTGTCCATCGACCACGAGGTCCTGGACCAACCACTTCATTTTCATGGACAGTCTCTCCCTCTGTATTCAAATCGGAACCATGCCTCACATCTGCACAGAACCTTACCAGCACTTTGGCATATGCTTTCTCACTTAATTCTCCAGGGCTGTGAGTAAGGACTATTCCATCCAATTTACAGCAGGGAAACTGAGGTTCGGGTGTAAAAATGTGCTGGGACCTGTAAGTTAGAGCACTGGAGGGAGCTTAAATCAGGCCTTTGGACTGAAGTCTCGAGCCTTTCACCAAGGCAGTTGCACTGGGTACTTCAGAGGAGCCCGTAGTGTACAAATTTCAACAATGGCTGTCTGATACATGAATGAATGAATTTGCTCCTCAAACAAGGGAATGAGTGTCTGCCATGGGCGAGGCACGGTTTGGGCTCTCGGGATGTAGCTGTGAGCAGGGCAGGTGGAGTCCTTGCCCAGTGGGTTTACATTCTGGAGAAGACAGTAGTAAAGAAGGGGAAAGCAGGATCATTTCAAATCGTGTGAAGCTGTGAAGACAGAGTGTGCAGTGAGTGGGACTGAGGTCAGATCTGGAAGTTTATTGTAATCTATCACCTCACAATTCTATAGATGGGGTCCAGATTCTGGAAACAGAGTGTTTGGGGCAGGTGATGAAATCTGCCTTTCTCCAAAGACGCCCTTGACCTCCAGAACGAATGAGCCTTGCCATGCATCCAAGGGCTAGATCTGTTCATTTGGACCAGGTCACTGATTTAAACCAGGAGACTCAGAGTACGTGATAAAATTGGTCTTGTGCTTTTTTTTCACACTCAAAAATTGAACAGAAATGTGGAAGCCACCTACCTGGTCACCACAGAAAGCCAGTAAGCTGGTGTCTGAAGAAGTTACCCAAGTTTCAGGCCCTGATTAATTTTATTGCTATTTATATTAGAGTACGGTTACCCTAGCAACTGCTAGTGGGTGACTGTGGTGCCTGCTTCTGCAGCCTCAGCTCTGAGAGCCCGCACAGCAGGTGTCAGAAGGGCAGGCAAAGCACAACCCTCCTAGGAGCCCAGAGCAGAAGAGCGCGGGGCCCCTTGCAGACCTGTGGTCCAGATGGTGGGCAGTATCCCACAACCCTCCTCCAGCTCAGCAAGCTCCTTGGTGGCTCAGCTGTCTGTCACTGTGTTTCTCCCCCGACCCTTCTCCCTCCCCACCCTGCTCACCCGTCTCCCTCTGACACTGCTGGTCCTGCCTTTGCACCCACTCCTCACTGTCGCGACCCTCCCAGCCCTGTGCCAGGTCAGGGCCTCCTCTCTGTGGTCACTGACTGTCAGCCACCAACCCCCCTCACTGGACCCCAGGCTCCTTAGAAGCAGGGCTGTGTGTCTCTGGGTCACTGCCTGCTGATCCCCAGCCACTTCTGTTTCTTTTAATCACCTTTTAAAATGCCACTATTACATACAGTATTTGATATGCCTTAGTTTCAACATTTCCTAGATTTAATTAGACTTAACTCTTGAGAAAATATATCTGTTTTTCCAGTGACTTCCATTGTAGCTGGAAAACTGATTCCACCTAAAAAGCTGACAAGAGGAAAACTTGGAGGAGATAATTAACTTAGAAGTCAGGCCTCATATACGGGGGGAGTGAGGAACCCAAAACCACTGTCAGACCTCAGCGTTGACTTCTCTCCCATTACCCTTCTCATTCAGCTTTATCCTCTCTTCCCTCCTTTAGACCTTCAGACTGCAGCAATGTTCCCAGTGCAAAAAAATACACACACTGCCATTATAATAATACTAAGACATTTTCTCTTTTCTGACTATATTTACATTTGTCACATTAGTGGAAACTTCAGTAACACATGTTCAAAATATTAATAACCCTGATGCCAAAACCTGACAAAGACATTACAAGAAAAATATTATAAACCATACCTTACATGAATATAGATGCAAAAAAAAAAAAATTCTTTAACAAAATATTAGCAAAGAAAATCAAGCAGTGATCAAGTGGGTTTATCCCAGGAATGGAGGGTTGGTTAAGTGTTCAGAAATTGAAGACGGTGGAGTAGAAGTACGTGCGCTCACTCCTTCTTGGGAGAGCACCGGAATCACAACTAACTGCTGAACAGTCATTGACAGGAAGACGCTGGAACTCACCAAAAAAGATACCCCACATCCAAAGACAAAGGAGAAGCCACAGTGAGACGGTAGGAGGGGCGCAATCACAATAAAATCAAATCCCATAACTGCTGGGTGGGTGACTCACAGACTGGAGAACACTTACACCACAGAAGTCCACCCACTAGAGTGAAGGTTCTGAGCCCCACATCAGGCTTCCCAGCCTGGGGGTCCGGCAAAGGGAAGAGGAGTTCCTAGAGAATCAGACTTTGAAGGCTAACAGGATTTGATTGCAGGACTTTGACAGGACTGGGGGAAACAGAGACTCCACTCTTTAAGGGCACACACAAAGTAGTGTGCTCATCGGGACCCAGGGGAAGGAGCAGGGACCCCATAGGAGACTGAACCAGACCTACCTGCTGGTGTTGGAGGATCTCCTGCACAGGAAGGGGGTGGCTGTGGCTCACTGTAGGGACAAGGACACTGGCAGCAGAAGTTCTGGGAAATACTCCTTGGCATGAGCCCTCCCGGAGTCCACCATTAGCCCCACCAAAGAGCCTGCAGGCTCTACTGCTGGGTTACCTCAGGCCAAACAACCAGCAGGGAGGGAACTCGGCCCCACGCATTCAGCAGAGAAGCAGATTAAACTTTTACCGAATTCTGCCCACCAGAGCAACACCCAGCTCTACCCACCACCAGTCCTTCCCATCAGGAAGCTTGCACAAGCCTCTCAGATAGCCTCATCCACCAGAGAGCAGACAGCAGAAGCAACAAGAACTACAGTCCTGCAGCCTATGGAATGAAAACCACATTCATAGAAACATAGACAAAATGAAAAGGCAGAGGACTATGTACCAGAGGAAGGAACAAGATTAAACCCCAGAAAAACAACTAAATGAAGTGGAGATAGGCAACCTTCCAGAAAAAGAATTCAGAATAATGATAGTGAAGATGATCCAGGATCTCAGAAAAAGAATGGAGGCAAAGATTGAGAAGATGCAAGAAATGTTTAACAAAGACCTAGAAGATTTGAAGAACAAACACCTAGAAGAATTGAAGAACAAACAAACAGAGATGAACAATACAATAACTGAAATGAAAAATACACTAGAAGGAATCAATAGCAGAATAACTGAGGCAGAAGAACAGATAAGTGACCTGGAAGACAGAATGGTGGAATTCACTGCCATGGAACAGAATAAAGAAAAAAGAATAGAAAGAAATGAAGACAGCCTAAGAGACCTCTGGGGCAACATTATATGCACCAGCATTCTCATTATAGAGGTCCCAGAAGGAGAAGAGAGAGAGAAAGGACCCAAGAAAATATTTGAAGAGATTATAGTCGAAAAATTCCCTAACATGGGAAAAGAAGAAGCCACCCAAGTCCAGGAAGTGCAGAGAGTCCCAGGCAGGATAAACCCAAGGAGAAACACACCAAGACACATGGTAATCAAATTGACAAGAATTAAAGACATAGAAAAATTATTAAAAGCAACAAGGGAAAAATGACAACATACAAGGGAACTCCCATAAGGTTAGCAGATTTCTCAGCAGAAACTCTGCAGGAAAGAAGGGAGTGGCATGATATATTTAAAGTGATGAAAAGGAAGAACCTACAACCAAGATTACCCTACCCGGTAAGGATCTCATTCAGATTCAACGGAGAAATCAAAAGCTTTACAGACAAGCAAAAGCTAAGAGAATTCAGCACCACCAAACCAGCTAAAGGAACTTCTCTAAGTGGGAAACACAAGAAAAGAAAAGAAAAAAAAGGACCTACAAAAACAAACCAAAAACAATTAAGAAAATGGTAATGGGAACATACATGTCGATAATTACCTTAAATGTGAATGAATTAAATGCTCCAACCAAAAGACACAGGCTCGCTGAATAGATACAAAAACAAGACCCATATATATGCTGTCTACAAGAGACCCACTTCAGGGACTTCCCTGGTGGCACAGTGGTTGAGAATCTGCCTGCCAATGCAGGGGATACGGGTTCCAGCCCTGGTCCGGGAAGATCCCAAGTGCCATGAAGCAACTAAGCCCGTGTGCCACAACTACTGAGCCTGCACTCTTCAGCCCTTGAGGCACAACTACTGAAGCCAGCGCGCCTACAGCATGTGCTCCTCAACAAGAGAAGCCACCACAATAAGCCCGTGCACTGCAACGAAGAGCAGCCCCTGCTCGCCGCAACTAGAGAAAGCCCATGCACAGCAACATAGACCCGATGCAGCCAAAAATAAATAAATAAATTTAAAAATAATAACAATAGAAAAAACAAAAGAGAGAGAGATCCACTTCAGACCTAGGGACACATACATACTGAAAGTGAGGAAATGAAAAATGATATTCTATGCAAATGGAAATCAAAAGAAAGCTGGAGTAGCAATACTCGTATCAGATAAAATAGACTTTAAAATAAAGAATGTTACAAGAGACAAGGAAGGTCACTACGTAATGATCAAGGGATCAATCCAAGAAGAAGATATAACAATTTTTTAACACCTCACTTACACCAATGGCCAGATCATCCAGACAGAAAATTAATAAAGAAACACAAGCTTTAAATGACACGATAGACCAGATTTAATTGATATTCATAGGATATTCCATCTGAAGACAGCAGATTACATTTCTTCTCAAGTGCACATGGAACATTCTCCAGGATAGATCACATCCTGGGTCACAAATCAAGCCTCAGTAAATTTAAGAAAATTGAAATCATATCAGGCATCTTTTCTGACCACAGTGCTGTGAGATTAGAAATCAATTACAGGGAAAACAACGTAAAAAACACAAACACATGGAGGCTAAACAATACGTTACTAAATAACCAAGAGATTACTGAAGAAATCAAAGAGGAAATCAAAAAAAAAAAAAAAAAAAAAACCTAGAGACAAATGACAACGAAAACATGATCCAAAACCTGTGGGATGCAGCAAAGGCAGTTCTAAGAGGGAAGATTACAGCTATACAAGCCTACCTCAAGAAACAAGAAAAATCTCAAACAATCTAACCTTACACCTAAAGGAACTAGAGAAAGAAGAACAAACAAAACCAAAAGTTAGCAGAAGGAAAGAAATCATAAAGATCAGAGCAGAAATAAGTGAAATAGAAATAAAACAATAGCAAAGATCAATAAAACTAAAAGCTGGTTCTTTGAGAAGATAAACCAGATTGATAAACCTTTAGCCAGACTCATCAAGAAAAAGAGGGAGAGGTCTCAAATCAATATAATCAGAAACGAAAAAGGAGAGGTTACAAGAGACACCGCAGAAATACAGAGCATCATAAGAGACTACCACGAGCAACTCTATGCCAATAAAATGGACAACCTGGAAGGAATGGACAAATTCTTAGAAAGGTACAACCTTCCAAGACTGAACCAAGAAGAAATAGAAAGTATGAACAGACCAATCACAAGTAATGAAATTGATTTAAACTGTGATTAAAAATCTTCCCACAAACAAAAGTCCAGGACCAGATGGCTTCACAGGTGAATTCTATCGAACATTTCGGGAAGAGCTAACACCCATCCTCCTCAAACTCTTCCAAAAAATTGCAGAGGAAGGAACACTCCCAAAATCATTCTACAAGGCCACCATCGCCCTGGCACCAAAGCCAGACAAAGATACTGCAAAAAAAGAAAATTACAGACCAATAGCACTGACGAATATAGATGCAAAAATCCTCAACAAAATACTAGCAAACAGAATCCAACGACACAGTGAAAGGATCATGCACCATGATCAAGTGGGATTTATCCCAAGGATGCAAGGATTCTTCAATATATGCAAATCAATCAGTGTGATACACCATATTAAGAACTTGAAGAATAAAAACCATATAATCATCTCAATAGTTGCAGAAAAAGTTTTTGACAAAAGTCAACACCCATTTACAGTAAAAACTCTCCAGAAAGTGAGCATAGAGGGAACCTACCTCAACGTAAGAAAGCCTGCATATGACAAACCCACAGCAAACATCGTTTTCAGTTCTCAAAACTGAAAGCATTTCCTCTAAGATCAGGAATGAGACAAGGATGTCCACTCTCACCACTATTATTCAACATAGTTTTGGAAATCAGATGCAGAAAAAGCGTTTGGAAAAAACCCCTTATTTAAACAACTCTCAGCAAACTAGGATTGAAGAGGTACTTTCTCAATCTGATGGAAGACAGCTACGAAAAGCCCACAGCTGATAAAATACTTAAAGGTGAAACACTGGAATGCTTTGCCCGTAAGATGAGGAAAGACCATGTGTCTGCTCTCAGCACTTCTAGCCAAGGCTACCTGACATGTCAGCCTATGCTGTGAAACAAGTAAAACTCATGAGGGTGGGAAAGAAGTGAGACTGTCCCTGTTTGCAGATGGCTTGACTGTACCGAGAAAATTCTAATGAACCAAGAAGAAAAAACTGCAGAATTTAGCAAGGTCGTGGACATAAGGCAAATATGCAAAAACCAACGATATTTCTATATACTATCAGCAAACAAATGGAAACAAATGGAAAATTTACAGGAATACTATTTATAATAGCATCAAACCCCAAAATACTTAGAAGCAGGCTTAATGAATGATGTGTAAGACGTCTACATTAAGCACTGCAAAATATTTCTTAGAGAAATAGAAATGACCGAAATGAATGGAGGGATATACTACGTTCATGGATTGGAAAATTGTTAAGATGTCAGTTCTCTGAAAATTGATGGAAAACTCCAAAGTAATTCCAGTCATGATCCTAGCAGGCGTTTACAGAAATTGACAAGATTTTTTTTTTTAATTGTGTATGGAAACGCAAAGAACCTAGGAGGGTCAAAACAACAACCTTGAAGAAGAATGAAGCTGGAAGACTTCAGCCATTGTAATCATAATTTTAAAAATTATTCAAAAATTGGAAACAACCTAAATGACACCCAACAGAATGGATAAACAATTCGTCATATATCCATACAGTGGAATATTACTCAGCAATAAAAAGAAATGAAATGTCTGTATGTGCAGTAACATGGGTGACTCTCATAGATGTTATGCTGAGTGAAAGAAGCTGAACACAGAGGAGTACAAGCTTTATCATTTATATCCAACGTTGTCGTGGAAGACAGTTTTTCCGCGGACCGGGCCGGGGGGTGGGATGGTTCAGGCGGTAAATGCGAGCGATGGGGAACGGCACATGAGGGTTCGCTCGCTCGCCCACCACTCACCTTCCACTGTGCAGCCTGGTTCCTGACAGGCTGCGGACCGGCATTGGTCCGCAGCCCAGGAGTCGGGGACCCCTGATTTATATGATGTTCTGGAAGATGCAAAACTGATCCACGGGGAAAAAATTCAGAAGGCTGTCTGCCCAGAGTGGAGTGAGTGGGTTAACTAGGACGAAGCATAAGGGAACTTTCTGGGGTGATGAAACAAATCTATATCCTGATAGGGATGTAGCTTAACAAATGTACCTATTATGTGTTAAATATGTTGAGATTTGTGTGATTCAGAGTATATAAGTTTGACCTCAAAACGAGTGGCAATTGGAGGGTGAGGGGCATAGAGGAAGCAAGGCAAGCAGAATGTTGATGGGTGAGGAAGCTGGGTGCCAGGTGTAAGGGACTCATTATGCTATTCTGTTTACTTCACATATGTTTGAGATGCTCCATAATGAAATGTTAGTTTTTAAGTTAGCACATACAATAAGAAAGAATGCAAGAAAGCAAAAACATTTTAATAAGGTCTCACTTCACGTACGAAACTTAAAATGATGTGTCTGCCCCCAAATATTTGTATTTTGTTTCCAAAGTCACTGATCTGTGCTGTGTCACTGTCTTTGGTCCTTTGTCCCTTACTGTGCCCCATCTCCTTTGCCAGGAACCTGTGAATTGAGATGGTGTCTGGAAACGATGTGGGAGATAATCGTGCTGCTTTCTTAACGTCTGTTACTGGACATCTTCCCCAGAGGCAGGAGCGATGTCTTCCCAGCATTTGTTCACTGCTGTGGGAATGCAGCAGCACCAGCTCAAGGGGCAGTGAGATGGGGGCAAGTTCTGTGAGGACCAGACGGCTTCCAGGCTCTTCAGGTAGTTTTTAGGGAAAAATATAAACTCCTGAAGATGATGCTGAAAAAATAAAATCAGCTTAAAAGTAAATAGATCTTTCATTTCCCGATCCCCCAAGATAAAAAGGAAAAGGGGGGAAAGCGGGCTGTGTAAAACACCCACCAGCGTGGCACTGTACACCGCAGAGGGTGGAGATCTGTGGAGCTGAGACTCCCCTGCACCCCTGTCTGCTGTGCCATGCATCTTCGCTCAGCCAGCGTCGGTCAGCGGCTACGAGTGGTGTGACTGTGAGCTGCACAGCGTGGCCGGCGTGGTGGAGAACTCCCATGGGAGCCAGCCCACGCCCATGCCCAGCCGTGGCCCAGCCTCTGCTCACCGGGTTTCTGACCTCAGTAAATGGTTTCATACCCACCCGATGCCTTCTATGTAATTGGTGCGTTTTAAATGGGCACCATATGTTCCTTTTTGCGACCTCAAGAAAAGTTCTCTGGGCTTACAGTATTAATACAACCTCCCATTGTATTGAATCGTTTTATTTCTAACTAAAAAGGCCTTCCTTTGGAGTTTTTTTACAATTAGGGTACTATTTTCAAATTGAACCCTAATATTGATACAGTTTAATTAGTCAAAGGTATCCTGACAGTGTTGGCATTACTAATATCTTGATATTATTGACAACAATACGATATTTTATATAGGTGTTAACATTTATGAAATGCTAGTATATCCTTTGTCCAAATGCTGGTGTATCATTTAAGGAATTAAGTAATGACAAGCTGTCTGCTTTGTATATCAAATAACCACTCTTAAAGGTCAATTTATGGAGAAAAAGGAGCTTTTGAAAAACAGCCAGGAAAATTAGAAAGTGCTTGAAAGGCTTGAGGACGGCCCAGGGCCAGCCTGTTCTAGGCTGTGAGAGTCCCGCCCAGTTGGACCTGGGTCGGAGAGCGGCTTCTCACCCTTGACCTCAAGCGGAGAGGCCCAGAGCAAGGCCGTGGCAGCCGGGGCCGTGCGCTGAGCCAGGCTTTTCAGGGACCCTGTGGTCTTCAGGAACAACCTGCCGGGCCCCACAGGAGGGTAAACCAGTAACGAGCACTGTTCTCTGTGCCCTGCCCGGGTGTGGACTGGCTCTGGGGACGGGCGCAGGGGAGGCGGGGGGGGGGGGCTTCGGCTGCCTTTGGCTACAGGCTGGGCGGCAGCTGGCTCAGGGCGGAGCGCCCCTCCCTGCGTCGGGCTGGAGGGGCCAGCGGTGCGGGGAGCGCCTGGGAGTTAGGGTTAGGGGTTCCTCTGCCCTTCCTGGATGCCTCGCCCAGAGCCCCACCTGACCCGCTTGCCCACGGCTGATGCCGGGGCACCGGGACTGGGCTGTGGATGGATCCCACTCCCAGCACGTGGAAGCCGAGGCAGGGAAAACGCGGGCTGTGTTCCTCCAAGACCGGGAGCTCGCCTCCAGCATTTCCAGCATCCCGCTCGTCCTCATGGGCCGCACGCTGCTTTGATCATCTGTGAGGACAGATCAAACTTATTTCAGAAAAGAATTAGCTCCAGAGTAGACGTCCATCCCCTAGGGAGAGCTGCGGCACCTCCTCCCCAACAGAGCTGTCTTTTTTATTATTTTTGCCACGATTCCTACTGTTTCTCTTTATTAATACAATACAGAACTTTCTTCAAGGAAAGCAAGAGGGTCTTAAGCCTATTTCAACTCTCCTGTTGACTTGTTAAAAAACATATGCGAGTCATTCCGAAGGTGCTGGCAGAGCCTGACGCCCTCTGTATGAGGAACCCCAGGAACTGCTCAGGGGGCACAGACCCCTCCCCGATGGCAGCGGACATGGCCTGCTCAGCCCCACGGCTGCTGTACGGGGGCAGGCTGCCTCCAGGGGCTCAGCTGCAAAGAGGGAAGATCGGGGGGTGAGTAGACAAAGCCCAGAGTGCTGTGGGGTGCAGGGGGCCCACCCCCGGTGTCTCCCTGGAGGCCTGCTGTCCCCCACACGCCGTGTGACTCCCAGTCGGCGCATGGGGGTTGAACTGAGTGACGGGGGGCAGGTGGGGAGCCCTGGCTCAAGCTGGAGGGAGTGGGAGGGGGCTTTCCTCCCCAGCCCCCGAGGCGGCAGGGGTGAGTAGAGGGGAGCAGAGGGAACGGAGGGCTATACCTAAGGCCTGTCGTGGTTAGGGCACGAGGGGTGTGCCACTTCACAGGTTGTAAGTGCCCTGTATAGTGAGCTTTGAAAATGTATCCCGCTGCGTAACCAACACCCCAGTCAAGATGCAGAACTTTTCGCTATCAGGTGTTTGCACACTCATATCTTGTTCTTGGTAACGTTATTCACAACAGCTAAAAGGTGGAAACAACATAAATTATCCATCATCGGATGAATAGACAGACAAAATGCGGTCCATCCATAGAGTGGAATATTATTTACCCTTCGTAAGGAAATTATGACACCTGCTACAGCGTGGAAGAAACTTGAATATATAATGCCAAATAAAATAGGCCAGATAAAAAAGGACAAATATTACATAATTCCACTTATACAAAGCACCTGGAATAATAGATCCACAGAGACAGGAGGAGTGGTGGTTGCTGGGGGAGGAGGAAATGGCGAGTTAGTGTTTAGCGGGTGCAGAGTTTCAGTCGGGCCTGCTGAAGAAGTTCCAGAGATAGATGGTGGCGGTGCCTGTACAGCAGGGTGGATGTCCTCGGTGCCACTGAGCTGTGCAGAGTGGTTAAAACGTAGCTTTTGACATTACGTATTGCTTACCTCAATTTAAAAGAATTTTAAAGACATGGAACTTCTTCGTCGCTTCAGGAACTTCCCCCCTGCCCCCTTCCAGTCAATCCCCTCCCCCACAGGCCGCCCTGTTCTGCTCCCGTCACCGTGGATTCGTTCTGTTGTGAACTTGCTGTGAGTGGAATCGCCCAGTGGGCACCCTTTGTTGTTGGGCGTCTTCCACCCCACGCGGTGCTTGTGCAGTCAGCTGTAGTGTCACCTGAATCCAAAGCTCATGTTCTGTTGCTGAGCAACATTCCATTGTAAGAATATTCCACAGTTTGTTTATTCATTCTTTTTTTGTATCAGTGCATTTTATTTCTTTTATGTTTTATTTTTTTAACATCTTTATTGGAGTATAATTGCTTTACAATGGTGTGTTAGTTTCTGCTGTATAACAAAGTGAATCAACTCTACATATACATATGTTCCCATATCCCCTCCCTTTTGCGTCTCCCTCCCACCCTCCCTATCCCACCCCTCTAGGTGGTCACAAAGCACCGAGCTGATCTCCCTGTGCTACGCGGCTGCTTCCCACTAGCTATCTGTTTTACATTTGGTAGTGTATATATGTCCATGCCACCCTCTCACTTCGTCCCAGCTTACCCTTCCCCCTCCCCGTGTCCTCAAGTCCATTCTCTATGTCTGCATCTTTATTCCTGTCCTGCCCCTAGGTTCTTCAGAACTTTTTGGTTTTTTTTAAGATTCCATATATATGTGTTAGCATACGGTATTTGTTTTTCTCTTTCTGACTTCACTCTGTATGACAGTCTCTAGGTCCATCCACCCCACTACAAATAACTCAATTTCATTTCTTTTTATGGCTGAGTAATATTCCATTGTGTATATGTGCCACATCTTTATCCATTCATCTGTCGATGGACGCTTAGGTTGTTTCCATGTCCTGGCTATTGTAAATAGTGCTGCAGTGAACATTGTGGTACATGACTCTTTTTGAATTATGGTTTTCTCAGGGTATATGCCCAGTAGTGGGATTGCTGGGTCGTATATGGAGTTTCCTTAAAAAACTGGCTCTTTTTTTTTTTTATAATCTCCCTGATGACATGGCTGTTTACTCCCTCCTCATTTTCCTATTTGTCACCTCACTGTCGACACCTGTACACCTCTCTGTATAGTCTAGAAACAATTCCTCCGTGTGAGTATATATGGTAGAAATATCTTCTCCTGGTCTGCAGCTTGCCTTTTCATTTTCTTAGCAGTGACTTTTGCTGCTTAAGCAAGACATTTATTACAGGGCATTATGTAGCTACAGAATCACTGGCAGGAAGTTCAAGGGCTGAGCTCCCAGGAACAGCTTCTGGGCTCACACAGGAACCTGGCCTGGTGGAGCACCTGCTGCTGTGGCTGCCACCAGAGCCATGTTGCTTCCGTCTCATTCAAGAAGCCTCCAGTGATGTCTTCTGTGTTCTTAAACTTTTTATTTTGATATAACTTTAGACTTAAAAAACTTGCAAAGATAGTACAAAGAGTTCCCATATGCCCTTGACCCACTTTCCTGTCATGTTAACGTCTTATGTAACAACGGTACAACTGTCAAAAGTAAGAAATTAACGTTGGTAAATACTATTAACTAAATTACAGACTTTATTCAGATCTCGCCAGTTTTCCAACTGATGTTCTTTCTCTGATCCAGGGTCCAGTCCAGACACCACATTGCATTTACTCATCATATCTCCTTAGCCTCCTCCAGTTTTTGACAGTTTCTCACACTGTCCTTTTCTTTCATGACATTGACTCAATTAGTATTTTATTTTGTCCTTGAATTTTACACCCTTAAAAAATTTACTAATTTATCCTAGTAGTTTTCTTTTAGATTACTTAGGATTTTCTCCATGTATAATCATTTCATCCGTGGGGCAAGAGCGAGTTTTACTTCTTCTCCCGTTTTTATGCATTTCATTTCTTTTTCTTATCTTATTTCACTGGTCATAACCTCCAGTCAGTGTTGACTAAAAGTGAAAAGAATGGACATTCTTGCCATGGTCACCATCTTGAGGGAAAATCACTCAGGTCCTTGCCACTGAGCCTGATGTTAGCTGTAGGTTTCTCATAGATGCCTTTTTATCTCATTGAGGAAGTTCCTTCCATTCGTTGTTTGCTGAGAGTTTTCAAAATGAATGAGTTGAATTTGTCAAATGGTTTTTTTGTACTTATCGAGATGATTAAATGGTTGTTCTCCTTGCTCTACTAATGTGGTGAATTACAATTGATCTTCAAATGTTAAAATAACCTTGCATTCCTAGAATAAGCTCAGTTGGTCATGGTGTATTCTCTTATATATTGTCAGTTTAATTTGCTAATATTTTGTGAATGATTTTTGTGTCTCTGGTCAAGAAAGATATTGGCCTGTAATTTCCTTTCCTCTTTCATTATTCTCAAGTTTTTATATCAGGCTTATACCGGACTTACAAAATGTGTCAGAAAGTGCTGCCTCTTTCTTTCTTCTCTGACAGAGTTTATGTAAGATTTATCTTATTTCTCCTTCAAATATTTGGTAGCATTTGCCAGTGAAGCCCTCTGAGCCTGGAGTTTTCTTTGTGAGAGATCTTTAATTACAGCTGCAATTTTATTTTATTTTATTTTTTTGCAGTACGCGGGGCTCTCACTGTTGTGGCCTCTCCCGTTGTGGAGCACAGGCTCCAGACGCGCAGGCTCAGCAGCCATGGCTCACGGGCCCAGCCGCTCTGCGGCATGTGGGATCTTCCCGAACTGGGGCACGAACCTGTGTCCCCTGCATCGGCAGGCAGAC
Organism: Monodon monoceros; assembly: GCF_005190385.1. NCBI lineage: Eukaryota > Metazoa > Chordata > Mammalia > Artiodactyla > Monodontidae > Monodon > Monodon monoceros. The sequence continues at coordinate 79,519,811 of NW_021703781.1, forward strand.
TCTCAACCACTGCGCCACCAGAGAAGCCCTCCAATGTCCTCTTGTTCTGCTCTCCAGTGATTCTTTTCCATCAGAATTGACCCATGTTTGAAGATCAGTAGCTTTCTCTGTCTTCTTTCTGCTCATAGAAATCTGGAGGCCCAGAATCGCCTTTTCATCTTGAACAGTATTGCCCCCCCCCCGCCCTTAGTCCAGCTGGTAGTGCTCTTATTAATATAATTCTCTTAAAATTTTTGTAGGTCTCCTATGAGTCTTCTCAGCGTTTCCTCTATGCCCCTAGAAGTCACAACTGTAATTCTTTTCAAGACAGACCTCTCTCTACTTTGGACATGTCAGGATTCTATGAGACAATGCCCCTCAGGTTTTTAGAAGCCCTCTTTCTCTTGCTGAGAGGGTCTGTAAGACTCTTAAACGTGGTCTGAGCTCTTAGAGTCATACCCTTAATTCCGTCTTTACTTTGAGGCCATGTGTTCCTTTAGGAATATTTTGCTGACTGTCCAATCTGAAAATGTGAAATACTTTTATTTTCCAATCAGCTAGGTAATCCGAATTCTTTTACATTCTCTCTAAATTCTGCTTGCAAACAGCAGGGGTTTTGTTTGGGGATTTTTAAAGCTCATCTCTTCCTTCTGTATCTTATCCTATACCGATTCACCCTGTCTGGCTCCACGTCACAGAATGTTCATGAGTGAGATCGGTTCCAAAGGGGGCCTCCTCCCTGTATGAGCCTCAGAATGGTGAACACTGGCAACTGATAAAGTATAGTTCCGCACGGGAACTGCCACATCCCTTTTCCCTGTGGGCTTTCGTGTCACGGTGCAGTGGCACCTGGGGGTTTAGGGAACAAGGCTTGTGCCCTTCTTGCATCGCGCTGCAGCTCGCTCGCTCTCACCTCTCTCTCCACTGCCCCCTGTTCCTCCCCAGACCCCTCCCTTCCCTTCTCTTCTTCCTAAGGGAACTATTTAGTACTAACATGTCTGTCAGGGCCCCTTCCCCAGAGTGGAGCTGCAGAGGGAGGAAGCCGTTCAGAGTCGCTCCGGCCCACAGGCTCGAGACCACCGGCCTGGTCCAGCAGTGTGATGGAGACCCCGGACGCAGCCCGGAGGCCTCCGTCTCCCAAGGCCCCGCTTCCTCTGCACAAGCATGGGTGCTCCTACCTTCTTCCTCTGGAGTCTGCGGCCCCGGCCCCCTGGGAGGGCACAGAGCCCGTCATAGACACAGGACCCTGGGCTGAGGGGCAGGCCTTGACCATCCCGTCTCAGGACTCTGCGCCGCATGCCCGTTCATCCTTCTTTCTCCTTCCAGCTCCCAATTCATTTCCCCACGTGTTACCAAGGTTAGGGAAAGGTGAGGGGGCGGCTGTGTTCAGAGGCTGCTCTGCTTCCCTGGGCTTCCCTGGACTCCGCTGGGTTCTGCAAAGCTGCCTACAGGGCTCCATGGGGGAGATGATCCCAAGAAGAGAAAGATCACTTTTAATATCGGTCTTTGTCAAGTTCGCTCTCAGCCAAAGGTGAAACGGGGTCCTCGGCGTCCATGCCCGTCTGTGATGCTGCAGGTGAGGCTCAGCCGGGAGCTGGTCCCCTGAGCGCTGACCCTTGAGGGGCTGCCGCCTGCATCACGAGTCTGTGGCCAAAGAGCGCTGCCCGGAGCGACGTGCACCCTCTGCACGCCCCGTGCCCACTTCAGGAGTACCTTCACGTGGGCAGCCTCAGGCCTGACCCCTCCAGCACCGGATGCCGCCGTCCGTGGGTTCTGAACACACGTGGCCACAGCTGGGCGACCCAGGCTGATCTGGTCCCCGTGTCTGTGGGAGACACAGCGGGCTCTTATAGCCCAGCAGCCCGGGGTGAAAGCTGCTGTGAAAACAAGGATTTTTCTTAGAAAACATCAATGTCAGAGAAGACAGAGGCGGTGAGAATGTTCCAGAGGAAAGGAGAGTAAGGAGACAGGGCAGCTAACTGCAATCCCTGCTCCTGGACGGGTCCTAGGTTAGAAGGGAGTGTGGGAAGGGCATTATTGGTCGATTGAAGTTCTGCGTCGATGCTGCAGTTACTGAAGTTGGAAGCAGTGCCCTGACCCCTGAGACACACCCTGAAAGTTTGGGATGAATACCCACAATGCGTCCCTCCCAAGCGGCTCAGAAAAAATAGGCAGGAGATCAGCAACGATGCTCTCAGCAGGACGTGAATCTGGGCGAAGGATTGGTGGGCGTGCGCTACGTGGTTCTGTTCCGCCAGCTTTCCTGTCGGTTTGAAATTATTTCCAAGCAGAAACTTTTCAGAAAACTGTGTTGTTTTGTGAGGGCCGGCCTGGGTGTCAAGCGAGGGCCCAAGGCAGCCTGAGGGGGCCGGGGGTGGGACCGCTGGGCAGGCAGCTGCCCAGGGCGCCGTTTAGCGCGTGTAGATCTGCAGACCATCTGAGGCCTTTCCCTGAAAGCCGGGCCCATCTACCAGCAGTGCGCAGACACTAACCTCTTACTTTCCGTTTTACTGGCAAGGCGGTAGCAGGATATTGAACGGCGTGGGGCAGAGCGTCTTCCGTAAGTGTTTGGATCTGGGGGAGGCTGAATACCTGTTGTCTCTCCCCATTTGCTCCTAAGCCCTCAGATACCCTTAACGTTTGGATTGATTCTCCTCATTGGGCCTGTCTTCTGTTTGGTTTCAGGCACTTTCCAGTAAGTGCGCCAAGTGCTCTGGGGCTCCGGAGAGGCACTGAGGAAATCAATATGTGCCCATCAGCGTCGTCGCGGCGGTTACGAGAGCCGGCGGCCCCCGAGCTGGCCCACCTGAGGCGCACGTCCTCCCGGGCTGCCTCCCGGCCGACGGACGGCCGGTTCCGTCTCCATGATGGCCGGTGTGGCCTTATCCATGCCTCGCTGTTAGCGGATGGCTCGAGTCCTCCAGCTCCTGTCCCAGACGCCTTGAGGGTCATGGTCCAGGGTTGCGCGTTCGTGTCCTTCCCCTGCTGGTCCAGACGAGAGCCCCCAAGATTTGGCCTGCCCCCCGGAGCCTGCCGTCGCTTGGGGCGGGGGCAGCGGCACGCCCACGGGGATTCCAGACCCGCTTCGGTCTCCGGGGGTTTATGCCAGTCCTGCCCTACCTGGGTATTTGCTGGCTCCTTTTGAGGAAGGACTGGGGTCACTGATTCCATGAATCGTTCGCGTGTGGAAACAAGAATAGTCTTGATACCCGCGCAGCACTTTACAGTTTCTGAAGCTCCTGTGTGGACCTTGTGCGTCTCACGGAAACTCACAATCTTCCCAAGAGGCGAGTACGCAGACGGAGGCCTCTGGGCTCTCAGGGCTGAGCCGGGCCGAGCTCTGGGCCCACCTGCCCACCGTGCCCCCAGGCACTGTCCATCCAGACTGCGGGCCGAGGAGCTCCCCTCGGGCAAGCTGGGTTCCCAGGTGCCCCCGATCAGCAGCGCAGGAAAGGGAGGTGGACTTTCCTCTCCTCTGCCGTTTGTTCGAGCGGGAGAGCGAGCCGGGCTGCTTGTGCACTGCTTCTTTCCTTCAAGTCGCCGGCAGGGCTTTCCCAGCCTGAAAGGGTATCGATCAGCTTGTGATTCAGTGGCGTCCACCGAGCCACCGCCCCCACCCCCACCCCCACCCCCACTGCAGAGCTCACAGCGGTGGGAGGGCGGGGCTTCCCGCGCGTCCCGCGCTGAGTCCGGTTCCACCCCCGTGACCCACGCTTCCGCCCCCGCAGCCGGGCCCTTCCGGATTCCGTCACAGCTGGGCTCTGCCGACCTGTCCGGGGTGTTAATGGCCCCGTGGGGAGAAGGCGGGTCGGCTGCCCCCACGAGGTGGTGCAGTTTGCTCCGAAGTGCCCGGGGCCCTCCTGCCGCGCCGTCTCCACTTCCCAGGCCCATGGCTCCCTCCCGGCCCGTCTGTTTCAGGGCTGAGAACTTCCGCTCACCGAGGGCTCGAGCCAGGCCTAGAGAAGCTCCTGAAGCCGTGCTGGACGTGGCCCCGTGGCAGTGCCCAGGGCCCCCGCCCCGTCCCCTCAGGACCCGCGTGGCCCTCCCGTTGCCGCTGCAGAGTTGTGCACAGCGTCCTGCCCGGCCCCCCCGCTGGTTTGTCCGTCAGACTCCGACTCCTGCTGCGCTTCACTTCCAGGTGGCGGGGAAGAGGCAGTGCTTCCTGGCTTCCTCCTGCAGACACCTTGAGACGGACAGTGTCCAGGTGGGTCACCTGGGGGGGTCACCTCTAGGGTGGCAGAGGCCAGTGATCCCAGTAACTGGGGACGAAGCCTGGCCGCGACGCAGGCTTCTTGAGACACAGGCCCTGCGCCGGCAATGAGAGTGCGGGTCCCGGTGACAGCAGGTGCTGTGCTCGCTACAGCCCGTGCTGCCGCTCCCATGCCCCGCGGCCTCTGACTCTGTGTGTGTGTGTGTGCACCGCCCACGTCTGCGGCTTCGGGAGGGCCAGTTATGGGATGCTGTTGACGAGACATGTATAAATATTTAATCTTCACATTAAAAATATGGTACAGAAGAACCATTAGTAGCTGACAATAAAAAGGTTTTCTCTGCTGATTGTAGGGGCAAAAGAATAAGAGGGTAGATTTTGTTTGGGCTCAAGGACAGCGCTGTAAGTTGGAAAAACATAAATGAGTGTTGTTTACAAGGTGGTTACGGCTCAGACCTGTGGTCAGGATCTAAAACTGGCCTGTCGTTTGCTCAGAGTGTGTGCAAAGTACAGACCGTTCATACAAAACAAAATGGATGGTTTATTTATGTCTGGTGCCATTAAGAATGGAGGAGAAAAGTTCAGCCCAAGATAAAAAGCTTAAATCTTGATTTTTCCCTTCCCCCCTCTCAAAAAAAATGGATTCCTTGCTCTGTAAATTATCCAGCTCTTGTGCTCGGATTGGCAGTTACTTCAGGCTGGTTTGGACATTGCATAATCTTAAATATTGATTCTTGTTTGACTAAAAAAAAAATAAAGCCAAGTCCAAGTGCACCAGGCCCTACCGGTCCACGTGGCCAGGAAATCACCTTCGCCATAGCTCACTTCTAATGGCCTCCAGCCTTCCTGACAGCGAGATCCATTCCTATTAGAAAAGTTCTAGGAGAAAAAGCAACGGTTGGCATCACTTTCTCCGTCACAGCAAGCGCTGTGTTGACTCCTGCCCACGTCTGACTCTCAACTGCCCCCCTGAGCTTTCTGGACCGAGCAAACTCCGGACAACCCAACATCCATCATCCCCTCCCGGGTGAAGTTCCCCGCGTCGCACTCAGAGCAGCCCTACCCAGTCGAGGGCTCTGCACACCGCGTGGGGGGAGAGGGGTGCATGCTCGGCCCTAGAGACACTGAGTGGGTTCAGAGCTGGAGTACAGGCACAGTCTGGCCCACATGCAGAAGAAATAATGTCCTTTTAGGAAGAAAATAATTTTCATACAGCAAAGCTACGTGGTGTGGTGTTTGCAGCTGTATCACCAAGGCCCCCAGGCACCGAGATAATTAGGGCTTGGGTTTTAGAAGAATGAAGAGAATGGTCTTTGTGTAAATCCATTAGAGTTTAAAATGAACCACTTCTCATCCCTGCTGCTGCACGGCCACTCAGTGCTGGTGGGGAAGCGGCAGACGTCACGCCGAGAACCCGCCCCTCCTCCCAGAGCCGGCAGTGCCACTTCCGTGACTAAATGCAGAAGGAAAGCCGAACCGTGAAATACTGCTTCCGTTGGGCAACTTGTGGTCCAGTTTCATGAACGGCAGTTAATTTTTCCCGTCCTCTGCGGCTGCAGGTTTCATCGTCTGTCACCTAAGCAGTCAGCGCTGCGTACCTGTCAGGGCCATCAGAGGCGGGAGATCTGTTGACTCATTTCTTCAGTTGGATGCTTAAAAGGCCTTCCTCTGAAAAGTCTTCTAGCTACTCCAGCTGCCACTGGCATTACATCCAGGACCATGGGTGTTTGCGATGGAATTGCACGTTCAGGTGGGGCGAGGGGCCCTGGTGTCGCCACGATGCCGGCAACTGTCTCCCTGCCGGGTCTGGGGCCCCTTGCAGGCTGGGCTGGCCTTCCTCGTGTTCGAAGCTTTAGCCCCTCAGTGCTGACGGACATGAGGCCCGAGAAGCGGTGTTGGCTCGCCTGCGGGTGAGTACGTGTAGGCACAGGACACAGTCAGTGGTGGAGAGAACAGTGTGGCAGTTTCCCACAAAGCTGAACCTTCGCTTGCCATATGATCCAGCAGTCACACCCTTTGGTAGTTACCCAAAGAGCTGAAAACGTGTCCACACAGAAACCTGCCTGGGAATGTTCATAACAGCTTTACCCATAATTGCTGATACTCAGAAGCAACCAAGATTAGGTGAATGGCTTAGTAAACGGTGGCGCATCCAGACAGTGTCATGCTATTCAGCGCTGAAAAGGAATGAGCTCTCGAGATGACTCGATGTGGAGAAAACTTCAGTGCATATTCAAAGTGAAAGGAGCCAATCTGTAAAGGCTACTTATTGCATGATTCCACCTATGTGACATTTTGGAAAAGGCAAAACTATGGAGACAGTAAAAAGACCAGTGGTTGCCAGGGACTGGGGAGAGAGAAGGGGTGAATAGAACAGGCAGGGCACAGAGGGTTTTTAGGCCAGTGAAACTGTCCTCTGTGACGGTGGCTGCACGTCATTATACACTTGTCCAAACCCATCAAATGTACACCAGAGTGAACCCTAACGTAAACTCTGGACTTTGGGTGACCACGATGTGTCAGTGGAGGTTCATTAATTCTAACAGAACGTACCACCCCAGTGGGGGTGTGCATTATGGGAGAGGCTGTGCTTGTGTGTGCTTGCGTAGGGAGCATCTCTGTACCTCCCGCTCAATTTTGCTGTGAACCTAAAACTGATAGTTTTTAAAAATAGCCAATTCACTGCCTGCTAATGCAGGGGACACGGGTTCGAGCCCTGGTCTGGGAGGATCCCACATGCCGCGGAGCATCTAGGCCCGTGAGCCACAACTACTGAGCCTGCGCGTCTGGAGCCTGTGCTCCGCAACAAGAGAGGCCATGATAGTGAGAGGCCCGCGCACCGCGATGAAGAGTGGCCCCCACTTGCCACAACTAGAGAAAGCCCTTGCACAGAGACGAAGACCCAACACAGCAAAAATAAATTAATTAATTAATAAACTCCTACCCCCAACATCTTCAAAAAAAATGTTATTAATGTTACTCAAATATTTTAATAAATGTTAATTTAAATTTTAAAAAAAATAGCCCATTCAAAACACACGCCATTCCCCGCAGGCACTGTCCTACCCCGGCCATGGCCTCCAGTGCTTGAGTTGGCAAATACGCCTCCCAGAAGGCTGGTCACCTTGGCTAGATTCCCTACTCTCCTTCCTTCCCAGCCGGTGACCAAGCACATCTTCGAATCGATGCGTAACGACTAGAGGAGGTGGATGGGGAGTGTGGCTGTGGTCCCTTCCTAGTGGACGAGGCCGGTCTGTGCTGTGGGCATGGGGCCGGAGCCCTCTGCTCCCTCTGAGCTGGTCCCTGCATCACGAGGCACGTCCAGGGTGTGTCCAGCAGGGCCAGAGAGGCCTGCCTTCGTGTGATTTTACCTCCACCCCGCCTGCCTTTCCATCAGGGCAAAGCCTTCCCGGATTTAGCAGAAGGTTGACCCTCTGCCGTGGTGTTCAGCGTTCACGCGTTCTGTGTTGCCCGTTTATGTGTCTTGTTTAGGACAGATTGGAAGAGGCGGGGTCAGCGTGGCCAGCCAAGGCCGTCTTCAAGGCCTGCTTGATTTGTTGAGGTTCCCCTGAGGCTGTATTCTTTCTTCAGACTATTGGTGTCTGAACCAGATCATGGCAAATGCTGGCCTGGGAAAATCAGGCATGAGTGGCCTCACAGAAGGGAGGATCCTGGACGGCCCTTCTTTGCAGGATGTACTGTTTGAAGCCCGGTGCTCTGACCACGTGAACCACCTTCCAGCCCAGTTCCAAACCAGCTGCTCAGGAGCGGCCACACGCGCAGCCAGGAGGCGCCACCTAGATGCTGAAAAGTAGACGTGGGTACCTGAGGCACTGCCGTCTCCTGCCTGGGTGGCCAGCAGGCCCCTGCACCTCTCCCGGTACAGAGATGTCCCACAAATGGGCGGTGGACAGTGGCGATGGGACCACTACCCAGAAGACTCCACCAGAGGCGGGAGGGAGCTATCAAAGTACTAGAATAAAATACAAGAAAAATTTGCTTGTAAATCCTAGGACGGGGAACATCATCAGAAGCAAAGAACCAGAAACCAGAAACGTGGCGGGGGCAGGGACAGAGAGGGAGAGAAGCCCAGAGCAAAGCCGATGACTTAGAGAAGGTATTTGGGACATGTAAATAGGCAAAGAGGTAAGAGCCATAAAATACAAAGAGCTCCTGCAAGTTAATAAGAAAAAGACAACCCAATAGAAAAGAATGAGCAAATGATATGAACAGGCACTTCACAGAAGAAATACAAATGGTGCACAAATATATGAAAATATACTAAACCTACTAGTAACTAGAACAATGCCATTAAAGCAGTAAGATAACATTGTTACCAATTATATTAGCAAAAATTTTGACTGATAACAGCTTCCCTGGAATACAAGTCTGTCAGAAGCAGTAAATGTTTGTCCCTGATTCACAGCTATATTCCTAGCACCTAGAACAGTGCCAGGCACCTAATAGGCATGCAATAAATTTTTAAATGTTTTTTAATTGCTAAAATATACATAACATTTACCATTTTAACCATTTCTAAGAGTACAGCGCAGTGGCAGTCAGCATTCACATTGCTGTGCAACCTTCACCACTATCCATCTCCAGACTTTTTCATCTTGCAAACCTGGAACTCTGTCCCCGTTAAACACTGACTCCGCATTCCCCTCCCCAGCCCCTGGCCCCATCATCTACTTTCTGTTTCTATAAATTTGACTCATCTGGGTTCCTCATATGAGTGGAATCATAAACTATTTGTCCTTTTATGACAATAAATATTTTTAAATGCAGGCAGGAATGAATTATTTATTATGGGTAAAGGTGTGGTGAAATAGATGTTTTCGGTTTCCTTCTATTTTTTCCAGTTTTATTGAGGTATAATTGACATACAATGTTGTGTAAGTTTAAGGTGTATAACCATGATTTGATATATGTATATGTTGTGAAATACTACCACAATGAGTTTAGTTAACATCTATCACTTCACACAGTCACAAAAAATATTTTTTCCTTATGATGCAAACTTTTAAGATCTACTCTCGTAGCAGCTTTCACATATACAAAATGGTTGTGTTAGCCATAGTCAACATGTTGTACATTACATCCCCAGAACTTATTTGTCTTATAGCTTACAAAATGAAACTTTGTACCATTTGACCACCTTCATCCAATTCCCCCAGCCCTCCACCTCTGGCAAGACAAATCTGCTCCGTTTCTATGAGTTTGGTTACATCTAAGGGAGATCATACAGTATTTGTCTTTCTCTGTCTGACTTATTTCACTTAGTGTAAGGCCCTCAAGCTCCATCCGTATTGTCACAAAGGGCAGGATTTCCTTATTTTTTATGGCTGAATAGTTCCATTATTCCATTATATATTTATACTGGATTACTGTAATTAAATACTAGTATTCCATTATATAGATACCGATCTATCTTATATTTCCATTTTATATATATGTTATATATATATGTATGTACGTATCTCACGTTCCCATTTATATGTATTTTTCCCATTATGTTCTTAATTTGTTCACCTGTCGTTGGACACTTTTACCTTGTTCCCAGGTCTTGGCTGTTGCAAATAATGTGGCAGTGAACGTGGGAGTGCAGGTATCTCTTCAGAACAGTGACTTCTTTTCCTTTAGATATGTATCCAGAAGTGGAAATGCTAGATCATATGGTAGCTCTATTTTCAGTTCTTTGAGGAACCTCCATACTGTTCTCCACAATGGCTGCACCACTTTACATTCCCACCAACAGTGCTCAAGGATTCCCTTCTGTCCACATCCTCACCAGCGTTTGTTATCGCCTGTCCTTTTGATGATGGCCAGTCTGAGAGGTGTGAGGGGCACCTCACTGTGGTTTCGATTTGCATTTTCCTGGTGATTAGTAATGTTGAGCATCTTTTCATGGACCTGTCAGCCATTTGAATATTTTCTTTGGAAAAATGTCTGTTTAACTCCTTGGTCCATGTTTTAATTGTATTATTTGGGAGGGGACTGCTATTGAGTTTTATGAATTCCTCATATATTTTGGATATTAACCCCTTATCAGATGTGTTTGCAAACATTTTCTTCCATTCCGTAGGTTGTCTTTTCACTTTGTTGATAATTTCTTTTGATGTACAGAAGCTTTTTAGTTTGATGTAGTCCCACTTGTTTATTTTTTATTTTGTTGATTGTGCTTTAGGTGTCATATCCAAAAAATCGTTGCCAACACCCATGTCAAGGAAATTTTCCCTATGTTTTCTTCTAGGAGTTTTATGGTTTCTGGTCTTACATTTTAAGTCTTCAATGCATTTTGAGTTAATTTTTGTGAGTGGTATAATTTAGAGGTCTAGTTTCATTCTTTTACGTGAGAATTTCCAGTTTTCCAGCACCATTTATTGGAGAGGCTGTCTTTTCCCCATCATATATTCTTAGGTCCTTTCTCATAAATTAATTGACCATATATATGCATGGGTTTATTTCTGGGCTGTCTATGCTGCTCCATTGATGTCTGTGTTTGTTTTTAATGCCATTACCATACTCTTGATTACTATGGCTTTGTAATATAGTTTGAAATCAGGGCACGTGATAACCTCCAGCTTTGTTCTTCTTTCTCAAGACTGCTTGGCTATTTGAGGTCTTTCATCTATACACATTTTAGGGGTTTTTTTTCTATTTATTTCTGTAAAAAAAAATGCTATTGAAATCTTGATAGTGACATTTAACCTATAGATGGCTTTGGGTAGTATGGACATTTTAACAATATTAATTCTTCCAGTGCATGAACACAGGATATTTTCCCACCTATTTATGTCTTCTTCACTTTCTCTCATCAATATCTTAATAGCTTTCAGTGTAGAGATCTTTCACCTCCTTGGTTTCATTTATTCCTATGTATTTTATTGGTTTTGATGCTATTGTAAATGAGATTGTTTTATTTATTTATTTTTCAGATAATTCATTGTTAGTTTACAGAAATGCTACTCATTTTTGTGTGTTGATTTTGTATTCTGCAATTTTACGGAATTTGTTGATTAGCTCTAACAGAATTTCAGTGGGGTCTTTAGGGTTTCCTATATATAAAATCATGTCATCTGCAAATAGAGACATTTTTACTTCCTTTTTTTTCCCAATTCTGATGCCTTTTTTCTTTTTCTTGCCTGATTGCTGTGGCTTGGACTGCCAGAAATAGATATTTTCTTATGTGTTGGTGATTGAGAGTATTTGGCAATACCGATCCAGATTTAAAGTTCATTTAAAAAGTGAACCAACCTCTGAAAAGGCTATGCCATTTCCAGAGCTACCTATGGGTCAGAAGATGCCTTCATGTTCCTGCATTGAAGCCCAATTTCACCCTGTGTCCAATCCTGTCATAGATATGAATATACCTCATATTATCAATGAACCACTGGAAACTACTTCCTTCTGATACTTTGTTACATAGAAAAATTAAATTTTATAAAGGTAAAAAATAAAAAGTGAACCAACAGTACCACTTCAGGGACTGCTCCATGCAGAAATACTGATATGTGCACAAAGACATAAATACAAGAATGTTCTCTGTTAGTTTCTTATGTAAACTTGTTATTGAAGTATAACGTTATTACTAAGAAACTCAAGAACCATAAGCATTGAGCTCTGTGGCTTTGTACAAAGTAAACATAGCAGAATCCCTTGTACTACCCCACCCAATGGAACCTCAGTTCTGACCTTTCACACCACTGACTCACATTTTGCCCTTTGAGCTTTATATGAACGGACATCAGATGACGTGTCCTCTTTTGTGCCTGGCTTCTTTCAGTTGACATGACGTCAGTGAGAGTCATCCAAGTGAATGCACGTAGTGATGGAAGATTTATCCTCACTGTTGTATAGAATATTTATACTGTGTGAACGTGCCACAATTTTACTTACTTGTTTTGCTCCTGATGGAGGTGTTTCCAGTTTGGGGCTATTAAAAATAGTGCTGCTCAGGGAAATTTCGGGAGGCGACGGATACCTTGGTTATAGTGATGGTTTCACAGACACGTTGCATATATCCAAACTCATCCAATTATGTACATGAAATATGTGCATATTTTGTATATCTCAGTATATTTTTTATACCTCAGTATATTTTGTATACCTCAGTAAAGGTGTTAAAATAGTGCTGCTGTTAACATTGCCGTTGGTGTGTTTTAGTGAGTGTGTGTGCACATTTCTGTGGGCGTATGCCTAGCAGTGGGGTTGCTGAGTTGTAACCTTCAGTGTTCAGTAGATAAGTGTCTACCGTAGTATGTGTACCAATTTACACTCCCGCCAGCAGTGCATAAGAGTTCCCATTGATGCACGTATTCCCCAAAGCAAGACATTGTCTGTACTTTCATAATTAGCCATTCTGGTGGAGGTGTAGTAGTATCACTTTGTGGTTTAATTTTCTTTTTCCTGATGGTTAATGAAGTTTAGCATCTTTTTTAAATGTATTGGCCATGTGAATATCCGGTTTTTGTGAATTGCCTTTTCAAGTCTTCTGTCCATTTTTCTATTAAGCCGTCTGCTTCTACTTACTGATGTTCTTTATATTCTGATATGAGTTCTTTGTCAGTTATATATCTTGCAAATATCTTCTTCCACTCTGTGGCTTGCCTTTTTATTCTGGTAAAGGTATCATTTTGAAGAACAGAATTTCTTAATTTTAATGGAGTCAAATTTATCAGTTTTTTATTTTATGGTTGAAGGTTTTGTGTCCTGCTTAGTATATCTCTGCTTGTTACAAGCTTATAAAGATATTCTCCTGTGTTTTCGTCTAAAAATGCTGTTGTTTTATCTTTCACATTTAGCTACAGATCTGTGTGGACTTGATTTTTGTGTGGTGTCTGAGGTAGGGGGTCAAGGTTTATTTTGTTCGGGAGACAGAGCCAGTTGACTCAGTGCCACATGTTGACCCAACCTCAGTTTGTCACATGGGTGGTTCTGTTTCTGGACTTTTGATGTATCCTTGCACCAATAACACACTGCATCGGTTATTAGTTTGAAAATAAGCCTTGATAGCTGATGGTCTAAGTTTGCCAGTTTTATGTTTCTTCAAGATTACCTTGATTATCCTTGACCCTTTGCATGTCTGCATAAATTTTACAATCAGCTTGTTAATTTCCACAAAAGTACACCTGCTGATATTTTTATTGTGTTTAATCTACAGATGAATTTTGGGAGAATTTACCTCTTTATACTACTGAGTTTTTTTAAACCCATGAATATAATATATATCCCTGTAATTATTTAGACCTTTTAATCTTTTCTCCATTATGTTTTGTGGTTTTCAGTGTACCAGTTTTGAACAACTTTTAAAAATAATACCTTTAAATTGTTTTCATTGTATACTTTTTGTTGCTATAGCGTTGTTTTCAGTAGCAAAGAATAGGAACCTTTTCAGCAGGGGGCTGGTTAAATAGGTGTGCTTTCATCTCTACAGCAGAGTTCTCTTCAGCCACTGGAAAGAACGGGTTGGATACCCGTGTGCACCGTCAGGGAAGGTTATTGAGGGAATGCTATGCAGAGCAATATAAAAATGATGATCCGTGTTAGGGGTTTTTTTTTTTTTAATTACATGGAAATGTCTATTTCTAAAGTCCTTAGAACAAGGTCTAAAAAAGAGTGACAGCCCATTGGTAAAAATGTATCTACTTGGCAAGAGGAGAGGTTTAGGCAAAGCTGGGATAAAGGAGGATTAACCTTGTCTTCCCAACCCATGTTCATTGCTTTTATTTTCACAATAAGCCTGGATTACAAGAAAGCAAGAAAAAATGGATTATTATCTACTTAATGCCTGTCTCGCGTTGGCCCAGGACCTGGACCACAGTGAGGCCTCCACAAACTCTGGGGCCCATTTGGCCCCAGGGAGGCTGTAGGTCTGACTCAGGAGTTCTTTTCTTGTTGTTCTGTTACTTTGAAGAGTGTATATTATAAACTAACACAAAACCTGTGCGCTATGGAGCAAAACTCTACTAGATAATGAAAAAAACTGAATTCTCAGCAGGCCAACTTGGACCCATATTAAATCACATATCCTGAGCATAGAAGCAGGTGCCTCAGTCCAGGGTTCCTTTCTCTCTTCTGTGCTGTGGACCCCTGTGTCAGCCTGGCGAAACCCCTACACCCCTTTCTCAGAACTATGTTTTTAAATACATAAAATAAAACACATGCGGTCACAAAGAAAATTAGTTCTATGGAATAGTTATCAAAATTTTAAAAAATCAAATCTGTGATATTGTTGTATAAGTGCTTCTTCAATATTAAATAACAAGATCTAACAGTGGGTCTCTTAATTACCAGAATTCTGAAGTCATGATAACCATAAACAATCTTTCAGCATCTCTGCAAAAAGTCCCTGGAACTGCTAAAATGACTGTGGTTTGTCGCCTATATTCATAATGGAAGGAAACGCTAAACTTTGCGGAAGTTAGTGGAAGTAAAGATGTGATTTGTTTCCTGTTCAAGTTCATGGGCCGCCACCGAGGTTGAAGACATGCTGAAGGATACTGTGTCCTTGAAAGTTTGGTTTACAAAAGCTGGGGCGCTGGGGATGCAACAGTAATCCAAGCAGACAAGCCTCCTCCTCAAGGCTTGTGGTCTGGTGGGTGACAATACACAAGTTACTTAAGTAAAGCCTATCCTTTAGTGAATGGTGTAAATGCCAAGGGGAAAGATTAAATAAAAGAGGGGGGAGACATGTGGGTGATGGTTGGGGTGGGGCGTCAATTTTAGATAGGGCAGCAGGGACCCCTCCCTGGGGATGGGGGCAAGACCTCAGTGAGGGGAGCAGAGCAGATGCTTTTGCAGAAGAGAGCTCCAGGGAGAGGTGCGAAGCCTCAGACAGGAGTTCGTGTTCAAGGGATGTATGGTAGTGAGTGCCCTGGAGCTTGGGCAGCTGGAGAGGGAGTGGGGCGTGACCGGTGGCGTGGCTGACTGTGTGTCTTCGTGGCATTGGAAGGGGACCCCTGCGGTGAAGGTGGTCTGCCTTTACTGTTAAAGGGCCCTCTGGCTGCTGTGCTGAAGGAGAGCCGGGACAGGAGGAGAAGCAGCGGGACTGGTTAGGAGGCTCAGCCTTGAACAAGGGAAGCGCTGATGGGGCTCAGACCAGGGTGGCAGGAGTGGGATCCATTGAGACTCCTGATATCCATCTTAACGAGACAAGTTCTAAAGAAATCTGAGAAACAGGGCAATGAGGTTTAAAAAAGTAGGACTGAGTATTCTGGAATGTTTGGAACCTATTGAAACAGTTTTTAAAAACTATCCTCAAAGGAATTTTCTTTTTTCCTTTAAGAAAAATCTAACTTAGGAATGACCCTGGATGAGGCACCCTGTGTATGGGTGTTTTGCGAGCAGCCTTGAGAGGAACGAACCAGGCAGAATATAGGCCCGGGCTGGGGCAGACCATCCCATCTGGGCCATGGAGGGCCAGACTGGGGCGGGCAGGGGCCTGGACCTGCATTGCCTCACCCCAGGCAGGAGTCGAGGGCCATGATCTTGACTTCCGTGGCCTGGAGATGCTGAGTAGGGTCCTATGTGACTGCCTCCCCTTCTAAGGTGTGTGGACTCCAAGCGGCCCCTCCCGGGGAGCAGACGGGTGGGAGGGACCCTTGCCCCACACAGGGGCAAGACTGCAAGGAATCCAGTGGTTCCCGTGTGCTGACCTGGGACTTGAGTCCTAGCAGCTTTCTCCAGGAAATACAGTTTCCCCAGAAAACCAAAAACCTTAAGAGTAGTTCTCAATGGAAAGCAATACTGTTTTGTTTTTTTTTTTTTTTTGATGCTTTGATACAACCACAAGACTTTTTTATAACAATTTATTGAGAAGTAATTCACATACCATACAATTCGCCCATTTAAAATGTACAATTCAGTGGTTTTTAGTATATTCACAGATACGAACAACCATCACCCCAGTCAATCTTAGCATGTTTGTATTGTCTCAGGAAGAAACCCACCCCCCGTGTCTCTGTAACTGTCATCCCCTAACCCCTCATGTGCCGCACGTCGAAACAATCACCTATCTATTTTCTGTCTATGTGGATTTGCCTGTTCTGGACATTTCCTATAAATGGAAACATATAACGTGTTTTTTTGTGACTGGCTTCCTTCACTTAGCATAATGTTTTCAAAGTTCATCCATGTTGTAGCATGTGTCAGCACTTCATTCCCTTTATGGCTGTAGAATATTTCATTGTATGACTATACCAAATTTTAAAAATCCATTCATAATTTACATTGGGTTATTTGTACCTTTTGGCTGTTATGAATAATGCTGCCATGAATGTTCACGTGCAAGTTTTTGCATGAATGTATTTTCATTTCTCTTGGGTGTGTCCCTAGGAGTGGAAATACTGGTAACTCTGTTTTTAACCATTTGAGAAACCTCTGGACTGTTTAAAGTGGCTGCACCATCTCCTGCCAGCAGTTATATGAGGGTTCTTATTTCTCCACATCCTCGTCAACACTTGTGTCTGTCTGACTTTTTCATTATAGCTATCCCAGTGGGTGTGAAGTGGAATCTTATTAATCAGAACATTTGCATTTCCCTGATGACGGGTGGTGTTGAGCGTCTTTTCATGTGTTTATTGGCCATCTGTATATTTTCTTTGAAGCAATGTCTATTCAAATCGTTTGCCCAATTTTAAATTGAGTCATTTGTCTTATTATTATTTGTAAGTGTAAATGTTCTTTCTGTACTCTAGATACAAGTCCCTTATCAGATATATGATTTTCAAGTACTGATAGTTTCTCCCATTCTGTGGGTTGTCTTTTTACTTTCTTGATAGTGTCTTTTGAAACATAGGTGTTTTTAGTTTTGATGAAGTCCGTTTTATCCATTTTTTTCTTTTGTGACTCATGCTTTTGGTGTCACATCTAAGATGCGTCACATCTATTGTGTCTTGTACAATTGCCAAATTCGTGTCACATTCATTGTCAAATCTGAAGTCATGAAGATACTCCTGTGTTTTCTTCTAAGAGGTTTATAGTTTTAGCTCTTAGCTTTAGGTCTTTGCTCCATTTTGACTTAATTTTTGTATATGGTGTGAGGTAAGAGTCCAGTTTCATTCTTTCACTTTGTGGCTCTCCCATTGACCATTTGTTGAAGAGACTATTCTTTTCACATTGGATCATCTTGGCACCCTTGCTGAAAATCAGTTGGCCATAGATATGTAGGATTAGTTCTGGACTCTCAATTCTGTTCCATTGATCTGTATGTCTAGCCTATGCCAGCACCATACTGTCTTGATTTCTGTTTCTTTGTAGTAAGTTTTAAAATAGGAAAGTGGGAGTCTTCCAACTTTGTTCTTCTTTTGCAAGATGGTTGGCTGTTTTGGGTCCTGTGCAATCAGTACCGTATGAACTTCAGGATCACCTTGTCAGTTTCTGTGAAGAAGCCAGCTGTGATTCTGAAAGGGGTTCCATTGAATCTGTAAATTAATTAAGGAGCATTGTCATCTTAACAGTATTGTCTCCTAGTCCATGGACATGGGATGCTTTCCATTTACTTAGATCTATTTGAATTTCTTTCAGTGATAAAGACCTTTCGTAAGTCTTTTTGAAGGCATCTCGAGTGCTTCTGGACAGCTGATCTTTTCAGAATGCCTGCTCTACCAACTCCCTGCAAGAGCGGGTGCAAAGTTCAAGGTCTCTACCTTGTCTGTGGCATTGATGCAGACTGAGGTGAACAAACCCGAGGAGTTAGATGGAAGGGAATTGGGTTTGGCTTTTGTTTCGACCTTTAAAGGCCCTCCTGCCTCCTGCAAGTCCCAGCCCTCACCAGCCACCCAGACAGATGGCTTCTCATCACTCCATCTTATTGCTACTTCAGAGGTCCTAGGAGTTCTCTTGACTTTGATTTTAACACTGCCTCTTCCCTTTGTCCCTGAAACTATTCCTCTCTTTCTTACAGCTGGGGAGTCATCGTATCTTAGCGTCCCCAACCATCCTGGTTTGCACTTTCGCGTGTGTGAGGGGGGAGTCGCTTCATTTACCGTGTGCATATCCACACACTCAGCACAACTCATAGAAAAGACCACCCTTCCCCATTGCACTGCAGTGTCACTTTTGTTACAGATCAGATGACCGTGTGCGTGGAGTCTGCTTCTGAACTTTATATCCATTAGGTCATTTGTCTAGTCTCGTTCCAGCACCCCACTGTCTGAATTACTGTAGTGTCATAAGAAATCTTCTTTGCACAGTGTTAGGGACTGAATGTTTGTGTTGCCCCCGCCCAATTCATATGTTGAAGCCCTAACCCCCAACGTGATGGTATTTGGAAGAGGGGCCTGAGATTACACTGACCTTATAGATCATTTTAGGGAGAATTGGCATCTTTTCAGTACGTAGTTTTCCAATCCATGAGTGTGGTATATGCGTCCATTTATTAAGATTTTCAAAAATTTCTCTCAACAATTTTATGGTTTCCTGTGCAGACACCTTGCATAACTTTGGTAGCTTTCTTTCTAGCTGTTGATATTTTTACAATATTGTAAACTGTTATCATTTTAAAAATTCCAATAACTGTCATTGTTATAGAAATATGGTTGTATATTGACCTTGTATTCATCAGTCTTGCTACATTTCACTTATTAAATTTAATACTTTTTAAGTTCTTTTAGTTTTTTTATAACACTAACTTTAAAATAATTTTTCTCCCTAATTTGGTCAATAATGGCTTGGTTGCAAACAACAGAAATCCCTTCAAGGAAGTTCAAGTAAAAGTGAAGTTAGTATCAGACCCCAAAAGATGCTGGGAAAGCCAGGAGCCAGGGAGTTGAGCTGGGATTCATGGGAATCTCTCCCTGGGGTCCTGTCTCTCTTGACCCTGTGGCCGCAGGCTCCGCCCCCTGTGCACCTCTCCAGGCCTGCACTCTCAGAGGGTGGACCCGCTTCCTGGTCTCTGGTCTCCTGCCACTATGTCAGTCTCAACTCTACTTCCCCGTGGCCTTGTGACGCCAGTACCCACAGTACATCCGGCCTCAGTGTCCTAGGACAACTGGATTGTCTCCAAACGAGGTGCCCTTTGCCTCCTTGCCGGCAGCAAGAGGCAGGGTGGTGAGTCGGTAGCACAGGAGTGTTTTCCCCGGGACCCTGCATGTCTGGCAGAAAACTTGGAAAGCCTGCATGTAACGTGAAGCTTTCACCTCCCAAGTATGCCTGCTGTTGCTGTAGTTCTAATATTCTTTCCAAATACATATGTCTTTCCTTCTTGCCTTCTCGCTACATAGGAATTTACAAATTCGAATTATGTATTACAGTATTATATGCTTGCTTTACTTAATTTTATGTCATTACTATTTACCATTTCATTAAATGTACTTCAAAAACATGATCTTAATAGCTTAATAGAATATACAGTATTCGATTGTATGGCTATACCATAATTCAATGAACAATTCCTATTTTTAGAATTTTGGGTTCTTTACAGTTTTTTATTTAAATAAATATTACTATGGTGAGCAGTCTTGCACTTAAAGTCTTGTCTAATCTCTGATCATTTCCTTAAGATTGATTCCTGGAAGTGGAATTAGTGGGTCAAAGGATATGAACATTGTTAAGTCTCTTGATACAATGTCAAATTTATTTCTAGAAGGGTTGCACTGGTTTGCTCTTCTTTCTACAACTCTAAGAATGCCCATTTCTCCATCAACAGGATTGAGTATTAGCTTTTAAGAAAAATCTTTTCTAATTTAATAGGTGAAAAAACTTTTTCATCTCACTTTAATTTGATACACAGTTTTAAGAGAGGGTGAGTATGTTTTCCCAGTTTACTGATCACTTGTACTGACTGTGAATTTGCCCATTTTTCTCCAGAATGTCTGTCTACTCTTGCTGATTTGCAAAAGCTCATCGCATACTGAGAAGGTGAACCCTTAGTGGCAGGACCCTTTCTGTCTCCCCTGGTGGCTGCAGCCCCACGCCAGCCTGGGTCCTGCTGGTCCCACAGTTGTGGAAGAAGGCAGTGAAGAGCTCGGTCCCTTGTAGGAGGGAACGTGTCAGGTGAGTGAGCTGTGGTCCATGGCCACCATCAGCACGGCGGTGGGCGTGGTCTGAGGGGCAGGGTGATGCGTGCTGTGCCGGTGTTTGCTTCTGATACTTCGTTTCTGTTCTGCCCAGTGCCTCTGACTGTTGTGGTTCATTCTGACTCTACCACCCAGACCTTCTCCGTTCATCATGTCCTTGTCCTGTCCCCATTGTCATCTGGAAGGGTGACAAGCTTTTACTGAGCCCTGGCTGGGTGTTGGCCAAAGGGCTCAGCCCTTGCAGTCCAGTCCCTCTGGCGCTGCCTCGGTGGCCGCAGCCTGGCCCTTTCCTGTCCCTGCGCCGAGTGAATGGCTCCCCTGCCTGCACTGCACATGCCACGTGGACCCAAGGGGCACCTGGTACACACAGGCGTCCAGTTTCCCCAGCCATGTGGGTCCACCTGTGGACCGTGAGGTGACCTGAGAACAGCAGGGATGAAGCACTCGGGAGCAGCTCTTTGCCGGCCTCCTGTATGTTGCAAAGGCCCCGGGGACACGAGCCTCTGCCCTTGGTTTCGGGTCTGTGAGCCGGTGACATTGGTCGTACCCTGAGCTCCAGCTGATACTGGGCCGGACAGACCAGTTTCCATCTCGCAGCCTGTCCAGGTGGCCTGGCTGAGCCAGGCCCCTCGAGCCCTGGGGCACGTGCCCTCCTGACTTGGCTGGGAGGGAGGTATGGTGGTTCTCACTCCATCCAGATGGCCTCGCTCGCTCTTCCTCTCTCTCTCTCTCTCTCTCTCTCTCTCTCATTAATTCCTGAAGGTCTCTGAAGCCTAAATCAGGGGAAAAAACAGAGGGTTTGGAGACAGGAGACTTTGTTTGGCATCGAGCCCTGGTCCTTCCAGCCTTGTGACCTTGGGCCGGTCACCTGCCCCCTGCAAACTGAAGTGGTGTCACCCGAGAGAGGGGAGCCAGATCCAGCACAGAGCCCCATGGGTCTGCCCAACAGGATCCTGTGACAGGTGTCCCTCGACCCTCCGGTGCCACATGTGGGTGAGGCACAATGCTTATCTGCTATTTGGAAAGGTGTTGGGTATTCTGCTCGCTGAGAAATTGTATTTTAAGAGGCGGTTTCTGAGGAATCTTGAATCAAAAGTGATGTTCACTTCCGTCCTGAAGTAGTGCCTACCCCGATCTTGTCCGGAGCCCCATCCTTCCGACACACCCAAACTAAGTCCCGGATCCTCGGTGGTTCACCGCAGCCTCGACCGGGTGCCCTCGATGTAGAGATAGGAAGGTGAGGAAAGCACGGCCTTGGCTCGTCCTCAGAAGACTCAGAGTCCTTCCAGGGTACAACAGGAGACCCCTGGGAGGCAGCAGCTGTAGAAGCCTCCCTGGGAGAACTCCCAGGGCAGGCTGTGCTCAGGAGTGAACGCTTGGGCTCCGACTGGATGGCCAAGTGGGACTGGCCGCGTTTTCTCTCCACCCCACATCGTAAGCTCTTGGGGTGTAGGGCACACTCCACGTGGCTCCACGTGGGGTGGCACAGAGCAGATCCAGGGCATGGCAGGTACGAACCAAAACTCACTGCAATCCCAAGAGAACGTGTCTCTGTTGGCCGCCCTCAGCGGATCATGACTGCAGACCTAGAAGTCACTGTGGGTTCCACCGAGGATGTCCCCGGGTTAAGCCTCAGCTGGACTCAGAGCTGACAGGCACCTGCTGCTGTCGTGGGTCCACTTTGCCAGACCCGGGCGGTGGGGAGACCGCGTCTGAGTCTGCACGGGGTCCAGAGCCGCTCTGTTTGTCCCCAGGCCGGGGGCTGGGAGCCATGTGCGTGCTGGCTGGCTCCCCAGCCCCAGACCGGCAGCCCCGCTCCCCGTGAAACCCACAGCCCTATACTGGGGATGACAAATGACCAAAAAATCAATTTGTAATCTGATTGGAGGTTTTTGATTTCCTCTGATGAGTTTAAATTTCATTAAAAGCAACCTTATTCCAACATAAAAGGAATCCTTGAAGGGTAAAGCAGGGGATTGTCTCACCGAGTATAAAGCATCCCGACTCTTTTGTGTGATTTATTCATCGCGTTAATTGTGAGGGCCAACCCAGGGTGTCCGTTGGCAGCTGTGCCGTTATCAGGGCCTGGGATCGGCCGGGCGGGCTCAGAGCACAAGGACTCACATTCAAAACTCGCTCTTTGGCATATTGACACTTGAGTTATCAACAACTCTTATTATCTGCTGGGAGGGAGCTGGCAGCTCCTGGGGACAGAAGGAGCCACAAATCCCGCCGCAGCCGCCCCTCTGCATTCTCTTAATTGTGTGTATTCTCTGGAAAAAGTGATCATCGCAGCCTCTTGTCTTGATGAGAAATTGACATTTTCTGAGGACTTCTCTGGGTGCCGGGCGGGGAGATAAGGCCAGGGCTGTTTTGGGGGAGGGCGGGCGCCCCTCCTTTCAGGGGCCTCTTTATTGCCCCCGTTGACCCGCTTGATGAGTATGGATTTCATGAGGTCTTTTTCAGCATTTGAACTATAAAAGGTTCAGAATGACACCACCCCTTATAGACAAAAGATAACCTTGCCCTTTGAATATATCGATTCTTTATTAACTAGGCTGTTTAATGCAATGAAATGAGGCATTAGATTGAAGCCCATTTCAAGTGCTTTGAATAATCTTTAAGAGCTTGGAAGACCCTGGAAGGTGGCCTGACAATAATTGGCACACATTTGGAGAGAATGCAGTTCTCAATTCGGATTCAAAACACAAACATAAAATAATTTCCCTCCCCGCTGGTCACAGGGCCCAGGCAAGCAGCTCAGAGAGGCAGCCCCTGCCACGCCCCTGAGCAGGCATCGCTGGCACCGGCTCAGAGTGGGGAAGGAGGTGAGGTTGGTCCCCAGCACGCAGGGGAATTGGCGGGGGGGGGGGGGGGGGGGGGGGGGGGGGGGGGAGGGGCTGGCTGCAGCCTTGTACCCCATGAGCCTCTTTCTTCGCTGTCTCTTTAAGGCTGAAACGAGAATGCAGTCAGAGAAACCTGATTGTCATTGACAGGAGAAAAAGGTATTCACAAGTTTCTTTATGTTTTGGATAATGATTCCCTGTTTTGCTCGGCAGAACAAGTAATTAAGATGACATTTGTGAGTACTAATTTGGATCACACTTATGTGTATGTGTTGGAGAGCTGCAAGCCAAAACATGCAAAACCAGCCTTTCATTGAGGAGCAAATGAAAACTACAGAATGAACCGGAGTGGTGCTGCTGAAAAGGCACAGGAGCTGAGCACAGCTGCAAAAATCAGAGCCCCGGTGCTGACGGCACATCTCATTAGAGCCCTGCCGTTGGCCACACCTCCGTGCGGCCCAGGGGCAGGCGCAGTGCATGGGGTCTGTCACACCACGGCCGTGGACCTGCCGTTGGCGACGGTGTCCCTCAGGTCAGGGTTCAGTGGCACTGGTGTCCGGAGCCCTGGTGCCTGCCCGTCCGACCGGAGCTTTCTGAGCTGGATCTTGTCCCGGTGGAGCACGGTGACAGGGACAGAGGAGCACATGTCTGGAGTAGCCAGAATGCTTGCCCTCTACCTGCCAGTCCTCCAGTTCAGAGGCAGGGGCTGAGGCAGGAGGGCCTGGAGCAGGGGCAGGGGTGACCAAGCCCCCAGCGAGTCTCAAGACTGTCTATGGGCCACAGTGCTGCTGCTGTGGCCCCCAGGTCTGACCCACAGTCGTGTTCCGATGTGCCAGCGGGCGTGCAGCACACGTACAGGTGGCCCCTCTGGGGACCAGAGGCATCTGAGTAACTACAAGGAACTCTCCGTGCAGCTTAGATGAGCGTTTGAGGGCAGATAACCTTGGAGAAGGTTCTTCCATGAACTGTTTTCATCCTGGCCAAGAGAGCTCTGGGAGCGCGGGTCAACCCCACCCACCCGGCCGACGCAACTGTTGCGTGTTGAGCAAAGCCATTTCAGTAATCCAAACAGATCAAATTACCCGAGTGAAATTCACAGACAAGAAATACTTTAATTAAATATTGTGTAAAATGAACATTTTTATACAGTTAAATATCTGAAAAAATGTACAGATAAAACAATCTTATTGTAGGGTTTTTAACAGTAAAATCTACCATTTAGTGGAGCGCTCAGTTTTGAGACGATGAAGCCATGAGGGCGACTAATTAATCTAAAACACAAACCAAGTGCAGGGACAAGGAGACTTGCGAATGTCCTTAACGTGTACACGTGAGCTCATTTTTAGGTCAAACCCTTACTTATACAAAATAAAACGGAGGCAACAGAGTTCCAGAGTGACTCCTCAGGCTGGTCGCAGGGCCAGAGTGTGACCCGCTAACCCCTGGGGTCGTTCTGATCCTTTGATTTAGTCCCTTGAATGGACACTTTCTTAAGTCCTGCATTGTTTTGTTTTGGTTTCTGTCAAGAAAAACTTTAAAAGTCCCTCCTTTTTGTTTTAGATTTGATTTCTGCTGCAGTTTGCAAACCGTTTGCTGTGCTGTGTCTGCAAAGGGAAAAAAGAAACGACCCTCTTGGTCTCACGGCAGGTTTGGCACTAACAGGTACAGTGTCTGAAGGAGGTCATTATCCAGTTTAAAAAGTACAGACAGTGCTGCTGGGTTCTGACCACAAAAAACGTATTGTTAAAAAGGAATTTTAAACGAGGGGTGATTGTGGGTCCCCTGAAACCTCTCTGAATCGGAGGTGGGCTTGGGAGGACACAGCAGAACCAGATGCAGAAAGGAGCGACACAGGGGTCTCCGGGCTTGTGCGTGTGCGTGTTTTACGCCGTAAATCTCCACATGAAATACTGAGTAACAATTGTGGGGTAAGCCTGTGATCAAACAGCACAAAGGTTCTTTAAAGAAGTCCACTTTTAAGGCATCAGAGAAGTTAACGTGGCAGACATTTTCATTAAAACATCAGAAGTAAATTTTATTTTAAACTTTAGGCCTCTGAATTTTTCCAGTAAACACAGTTCAGCTATGTGGCAAAGTCATGGGTGGCAGCTAAAATGACTTTTTACATTCTACAAAAAAAATAAAACAAAAGGAGGACACAGCCCCAAACGGTGTCGCCTCTTCGTGGCCGCTCCACATGCACGGAATCTACGAGGGTTTGTCACAGCGGGTGGCCCCATTTTGTTGTGACTATACAACGAACTTTTTTTTTTTCTTCAAAAGTATTTGTTCAGATAACTTAAAAATAATATAAAAATAAACAATGAATTTGACTTTTCCTCAAAAAAAAAAAAAAAAAAAAAAAAAGGACGGAAAGTCTAAACCAACAATAGCAAATTTTGGAAGTACAAATGAAATGCAAGGATGTTGGTTCACTGAACGAAACAGATCAAACAGTTCTTGGCTTTCATGCTCTTCCCCAGCATCACAACACCAGGCCATGATCAAAAACCAACGCAGACAAGAAAAAGGAACCGAAAATGGTGGGGAAAGCAGTGTACGAAATTTCAAAGATAAATACAATATTTATAATTGATATGTTACAAAATAAAGTCCCTTAGCAACAGCAAGTGTTCATGGAAAAGTAAGTAAGTGTTGAATGGAGACCATTTTATTCCTCATAAGACGCATAAGGAATAAAACTCGTTTTTTTTCCTAAATATTTAAGTGGATCTGAAAAAAATTCAAGACAAGTGTATAAATATTTAGCTACAACTTTGGCAAAATCACAAAAGTCTACAATTTTATAACCACATACAAAACACATCAGGGAAGAAGGATCTAGAAGTCAAAAGGACAATTTCTGGTACAAGAAACATGGACCTCACAGTAGCCTAAGAATGCAATAGTATACAGTGCTAGCAAAAGTTGAAAAAAATGTCGCAGATCACACTTGCTTAACAGGAAGCTCTAGCAGTGGGAGAATATTTTAACCAACAGACAGACAGTAGCATTTTTTTTTTTCCTCTGTCAGTGTGCTTGTTGAAGGCAAGAGAATTCAATATCAAAGTTACAATTTCTAACTACAATAAGTTACAAAGTTCCGTTTCATTAAGATGAAGTTAAGCAACGATAAACCCTCCCTCCCCCCCTGCCACCCCAATTCTCCTACTCATACAGTCTTCCTTTCTTCCAGTTTGATGGCTCAGACCTCCTTGGCCCCCTTTTGTCACCACAAAAAAATATTTCACATTATAGAGATACACAACCATTGTGAATCTAAGTATAGTACAGAGAAATGTTTGGAGGCGTTCTTCATCAGTGTTTCATGATCATCAAAATGGTGCATTCACAAAGTTTCTCCCAACACATAGCAAGTACTAGACATAGCCAAGACGGAGTCAGAAACTTTATACAAAATAGGCATCGCTTTGTTCTCCTTATTCTTCAGGACTGAGAAATGTGAAAATATGAGAAAAGTTCAGTCAGTAAAATGGAATTGTTCATGAAGAAGTACGTCGTTTGTGTGTTGATTCTTAATAGTTTAAATAAAATCTTTAAACAAAGTCTTTTGTAGCATTTCAACCGCTGCTGATGTACTGAAGACACGGTCTCCATCAGCACCTCTTATGTACTAACATGTCCCCTGAAGTCCGTCCTTGGATGCTGGGCGCGGCGGGAGGTAACAAGCGCCCCTCACATTGGCGGGACTACCAGCCCAGACATAGCTGAAAGAGAGAGGGGGCAGGTCAGGGGCGCCTCTCACCGGGGTGAGGCGCTGGGGGGGGGGGGGCCCTCCCTGGGCTTCGGTCAGCAGTGACAGTGGGTCTGCACAATCCTCCATTAACCAGCCGTGGGCTCGGTTAAGGCACCTACTTCAGGGGGTGTGGGGTGCTCGTGGGGGACAGGTCCCTGGGGTCCTCGCCTCAACGACCTCACGTGGCAAAGGGAAAGGCTCTGGCCTTTCCGGGTGTGAAAGGGCCGCTGCCCACACACGTCAGTGGCTGGCTTATAGCAGACGGAGGCCCAGACAACCCCCCCCCCCCCGGAGGCCACCTCCGTCGACAGATGCCGAACCAACCCGGTCGCTTCTGTGACGCCAGCCAAGGCCAGCTCTCGGGCCGCTGGGACCCGGGCACAGCTCTCGCTCCCTAAGTCAGTCAAACTGGACACACCTCGGGTTCCCCTCTGCTCTCAGCCCCTGCCTTGGACCTTCCGCTGATCGTTCTGTATCGTAATGGTGAGTCGCGGACCTGCCAAGATCAAAGCCACTCACAGCCCACCTGGTTGCAATCTCAGGGCCAAGGGCCCTCAAGAGACACAAGTCACGGCTCCACCGTAGGGAGCGCGTCCTTCCTCTTCTTGGAGGGAAAGAGAAACTTGGGCCAAGATGCCAAGTGCAGCAGGTGCTTCCCAGTGAACCCTGGGTACAGATGTCATCTAAAATCTTGTAACTTTAGTGTTGTTCAATTTTTGTCAGAGTGATCATTCTCATTAATTTATGTATAACATATTAATACATCTGTTCACGTAGTGATGGGAGCTTCAATTTCTCAGTTCATTAATTTCAGCGCTATTAATTTATCTCCGACTCACCGTTACAACTTTATGGCTTGGAAGACCTGTGTGTGTACACACGGCTTACGTGGCGCCACCTCTCAATGGGCCCTGGCACCGAGTGGACGGCGGGCAGGGCCGTGGCACCCGGCCACCTGCCTCTTAAGCACCTGTGGTCTGGTGACCGCTGCTGGCTTGCAGGCCAGTCGGCGGCCCTTCGGGGCTGGGCGTCCCTCTCACGCTAACAGGTGTTGTGCAGACAATTATTTCAAATCACGGATACCTTTCCAGTTCCTTTTTTGAGCATTAGTTCATCAAAGTGAAATATGCCACCGACTTCACAAAAGGGCCAGTTTGTCTTCTCCACGGTAGCGTCCTCAGCACCCAGCAGAGAGCCTGGCACATAGTAGGCGCTCAGTAAATACTGGTTGAATGGATTCATTTTTTTAAAGGAGTAACTGGATTTGGTTTTCACCGGGAGGAGCATATACCAAAGGTGGTGTCTGAAAGAGGCCAGATGACGGCCACTTAATTCATTTCAGAGCCTGTGGGCCTCAGTCAGTCACCGAGAGCCTCGTGCAAGCTCACGGGGCCTAGGGGCCCTCACGCAGCCCCGCCTGCCACTCGCACCACCGGCCACTGCCCAGAGGGCCCCAGCACTGGGCGGGCGCTGGGTGCCCGCTCCGCGCGGCCCCATCTGTGGGCAGCTGTGCCAGGCGGGGCCTCCCGCTGCCCTTGGGCGGGACCTTCTCCCTCTCGCGTCTTTGACGGAAATCTCCTGGAAAACCAACTCCCGTGCAGCACTGGTGCACGCACGGCCCCGGGTCTAGGTGCACGCGCCCTTCCGAGGACAACACAGCCTCGTGCGCCCCGTGGTCCGTTAGACCAGGTTGAGAATAAAGGCTCAGGCTCGGGACAGTGAGAACGGGCCAGTTTCGAGGTGGGCGCTGCAGGCGGCACCATGACCCACCACCCCAGGCCTGAGGCTGTCCCACTGCCTTGTGAGTCAGGGGAGCGACAGGCTTGCACCTGCCCACGCTCTCGGCTGATCGGGACGCAACCTGGGCCCCGCTGCCTTCACCACGGCCCGTTTTCCTTCCCTTGCGGGTTCCACTCCCTGCAGGTATGGGCCGCTTTACCGTGAGGACACTTAAGTCATGTTGGAAGGATGAGGAAACGGGTTTCATCCACCAAGAGGAAGAATCCGGTTGTGGGGACTGAACGAGGTGGGGTGGGTCGTTTCCAGGAGCACCGGGTTGGGGGGTGGGTGTTGCACTGCGGCAGACGAAGGAGAACGTGCAACAGCCAGGGCCGCCCTGCCGGCAGCCCGCGGGTGGGCCCGGGGGAAGGTCGGAGCTCCCGCCCCCCAGGGAGGGCCCCTCACTCCAGCCCTGCGGCCCAGCCTGGCCTGCCCCGGGGCCCTCCGGGCGCTCCCAGGCCACGGCCTCAGGCCAGCGCGCACCCTCACCTTGCAGTCCGTTCCCGTTGGCGCTGGTGCAGGAAGGAGGAGGGGAGGCTTGGGGCCGGACCACGGGCGCGAAGGCGCTCTTTTGTTTCACTGCAGAGATGACATTGGCAGGTGAGAATGAGAAAATGCCGTGTGTACTGCTACAGTTTGAAGGGAGGGTGACCGAAGAGGCTGCCATGGTAGGGCTGGACGGCACTACTGCAACAAAGCAAACATGGTCAGGACGCGCGACGCCGGGCACGGCCACACGACAAAGAGAGCTCCAGGGCCTCGCCGGGAGCGTCGGGCCAACAGAGCAAGCACGAGATGTTTCTGGCTTGGCCACTCTCTGGATAACAGGCAAACTCTCGCGTTGGACTTTTCGTTTCCAATTGGGCGGCCCCATTTGGTGCCGATTTTGTTTGGGTTTCCAATGTGACCGCGTGGGGCCCGTTTTAGGTCAATTTACTGTCGTCACGTGGACGCCCAGCCTCCAGAGCCACCCTTCCTTTTATCCAGTAGCTCACACCACAGAACATCCAAGCAACGCACACATTTGACTTTGCAGCGAATATGAATCTGTGTGATGACGGGTGACAAAAACAGACACTTACTGCCGTAGGGAGAGTTAGCGGAGGAGCCATTAAGAAATCCAGGCGAGCCCGGGACCCCTAGATTGGCCATGGCGCCACTTCCATATCCATTCATGCTAGTGCTGACTGTGCTGTAATTGGACTGCTGGGGAGTACTGCTGGGGACGTATCCTCGCGGGGACACGCTGCTTGTATTGCGACTGTAGCCGACTGCTAAAATCCCCCCCCCCGGCCAAAAATAACATTATTATCAGGGAGAGACACTTGGGGGGGTGGTTTCCCCGCAAACCTCTATCATCTATTGAACGCTTTTAATTGACCGTATGCTTTCCTCCAGCCCCAGCGCCTCTCGCCAGCTCAAATAACCTTGTCACGCCAGCCCTGCTCGAGCATCCTCGCCGAGCCCCGTCCTGTCTCCGGCGGCCTCGGCAGCCGGCCCCAGCGCACTTCGATCTAACCGTCAGCGGCTTTCACGTTCCTCTTTAGAAGCAATTATCAACGGCGCGATTCCTGGGCCGTCCCCCCGCGCTAGGTGAGCTTTCGGCCTCTGCGGACCTTCAAATGCCACGGCTGACAAGGAGAGCTGTTTGTGGCCGTAAGTCCCCAGGAAAGGCTGTTCTGGGGCCTTCGTGTCTACGGCTGCTATTTCTGTCGGCGTGGGGAGGGGAAGCAGGAGCCTCGCTCCCGCCGTGGGGTGAGGGTGAACGGAAGCCGAGCGGCGTACGGGGAGGCGTTTTCTGAGATCACGGCCTGCACGGGCTTTAGAGCGGCCGGAAAAGGATAAGGTGCGGGCGGGGAGCCGGCGCTTCTCTCCGTGTGCTCCTTCCAGTCTCAGAAACCAAATCCCACCCCCGACCCCCGTGCAGCGCATCCAGGAAGGGTCCGCGGCTCCCTACGTCACAGCTATCCTAGGGCTTATCCCAGCCTTTCCAGGAAAGCAAAGCCCCTTAGGAATCAGTTCAAGGAAGCGGCTAGCAAATACCAGCAAAGCCGTGAGGCAGCCACCGTGGCCGCCGCCTCAGCTTCCTGGGTTCTCTGAGCATGCTCTGCCCGAGGGCCTCTCCGAACGAAGCTGCAGAGCCCGGGGCGCTGCCCACGTCCCCGCCGCCTCAGGGCACGGGCAGCCGCGGCAGCTAAGTCCCACCGTCCCAGCTGGGCGTCTGGGGAAGGGGCGGCCCGCGCGGCGTACCTTGGTCGT